>NW_006439568.1:5314243-5351160 GCF_000325575.1 Pteropus alecto | reverse complement strand
AAATCACATGATATCACTTACATGTGGGATATAAACCTAAAAGCAACAAATGAACAGGACAAACAGAGACTCAGGGACATGGACAATTAACTAGTGGTTACCAGAGTGTAGGGGATAGAGGAGGAGGGAAGAGTTAGACAGGATAAAGAGAGTCAAATATAAGGAGTTTGGGAAAGGGTGAAATGGATAAAAAGGATCAAATATATGGTAGCAGAAGGAAACTGGACTTTGGGTGGTAAACAGATAGATATACAGATGTCAAATTATAATGTACACCTGAAAATTATATAATCGTATTAACCAATGCTACCTCAATAAACTTAATTTTAAAAAAGAAAAAAAAATCTTGCTCCTATTGTCCTGCCAAAGGCCTAAAGATAAAAACATTAAAAGTTAAGTCCTCCAGCGTCTAAGAATTTCTTTCCTAAACTCGAACTTTTTCTAAAGCATACATTAGTTGACTTAATGGGGAGAATCTTTCATGATGTATATGTACGTCAAATCATCACGGTATACACCTTAAATATCTTACAATTTTATTTGTCATTTTACTTCATTAAAGCTGGGCAAAAAAGTATCCGTAAAACAAGCGGTATCAGCCACAAGTGGGTGCACTAAATTACTATCTTTCTGTCTGAAGAAAGCCTGGCTTTGTATGGTTCTATCATCAGTAAAGTGGGAGTCCAGCAAGCTGGTATTGAAATAATCAGAATTTGCATCTGTAAGATTCAACCTGGAACATTAGTAATTGTGAAATTCCATGGCTGTCTGTCTGCTTTATATTTGATTCTTATTTAATTTTCACAAACATATGCATTTTCCAGTCTTTTATCCATTCTTGTTGCCTAGATTTGTCCATTTCCATTGTTCTAATTTATAACTTCACCTTTCTGTTCCAGTTCGCCACTTCCTTCATCAAGCTACTCTCTCAGACACCCACTGCTCTAACTTCTCTTGTCTGACAATAAAACTCCTTCCTCCAATTCTCCAATGTCACTTGTAGACAGTTCTTTTCAGTGTAGACTGTCACTCTCAGCCTCTGACCTTTGTTGTCTCAGTACTTGTAGCATTGTTAATAATGAAATACAATGTACTAATATGCAGAATGAAATGGATTGGAATGCAAAATACTATGTACTTGTGTAAACAGAAGAATGATGAAATGGCCTTTGGTAGCCAGAGGACAACTTAAGAGATATGAGTTCTTACTATGGGTCAGAAGAAACATTCAAGGGAAGCAGAAGCATTCTGAAGAAGCAATATGAATAATTTCTCAATTTTGTCCCACTGTGAAATGTTGTTTCAAACATATCCCTTAGACATTGAGGGAAAGCAGAAAATGTCTGCTTACAATTACATGGGTACGGATGAAAGAGCTCAGGTCAAGCTGAGCCACTGCAATGTTCTCACCTTTTCTTCATTACCTTTTACGTCACGCCCTTTCCTTGTTCTATATTTCAAGCTTATCCGGTAAACTAGCTTAATGCCCAATTTGATCATTCCCACCTGATCATATTCTACAAAGCTTCATTTGAAGAGTGTCACACAAACAATATTTATTCACAATTTTTTATGTGTCAGGCAATCGAGTCATTTAACATCTTAAGGTAAACCATCCTTATTTCTACTTTACAATTAATAAAACCAATGCACAAAGAAAAGCAACTTGCTCCAGATCACACAAGTAGTCCACAATAAACATCTACCTTAAGGACCCTCAATGTTTTAAGCTATCTCCTGCCTTCCCCTTCTTCCTTCCTTCCTTCCTTCTCTCTCTTGTCTTCAGTCTTGTCATCCTTTATTTCACTTTATTTCCTTTAGAAAGACTTTTCTTGACTGATTAAAAACTATACCCGTCACCCCTTTAGACTGATTCATAAACATCTCTTTACTTTTAACATCATTTACGTATTTGCAGTAGAGGAGTCTGTGTTCAAACATAAAAAGATGTCTTAATTGCTTAGGTCCTCATAAAGAAGCCTGATATTTAATAAAATTCTAAATGTATTCTTTTATTGAGTAAAAGAACAATCTGCCTCATATTGTTTACCTATAGCCATTAGAGGCAATATGGAACACAGGTTGAGACTGGGGACTCTGGAGGGCTCTAGTTAAGACTTAGTAAGATAAAAAATATATGCATGTAAAAAATGGTTGCTGTTATTAATATTTTTTAAAAAACATCTTTCCCCAATATCTCATTATTATATGCCATATGGCAAAATATCTCCATCTTTCAAGAAAAGTTCCAATGGTACTTAATTATTGACATTTACTTGTTTACTTGTCTACCCAACCTATTAATATGTTTTTGTTAGTGCCAGTAATCTTTTCTAGTGTTTATGCAGAGAGTACATGCCAATCTAGAATTTGTTGGCAGAAGAGTCAACCAATAAACACAGTTTTAAAAAAAGTCAAATCATTATTTAATTGCTGTTGGCTGACTGATTTCCCCCCTATTGTTTACGCTCCTGAGAAATAAGAGCTTTACCTGGAATCACACATTTTATAGAATTGGATGAAATCTACAGATAGCCTAGATTTTTATTTTATTCTACATAGGCCCCAAGGAGATCCACTGACACACTCCAGGGAACAGCCATGGGGTATAACAGCTATGATAAGCAGGCAAGATTTTGAACCCATACCACCATTTTGAGCAAAGCAGCGCCACTTTAAACATTTTTTTATTGCTTTTCCTTTAAGATTTCACTTTAGGAAAGCACAATATAGCCTAAAAAAAAAAAAAAACCCTTTGAAAATCAGTGATTGTCATTCTCCTTCAATTTATAAATGGCATGGCAGAAAGACATGTAGTATTCTTTCTAATGTCACATAGATAATTATAATTACTGGCAAATTTTTACTCTCATTCGCTGGTGTGGGATCTTCCCACAATTCTACACCACTGGCTCCATCAACAGAGCTCCAAATTTTTCCATGTAGGTAGCGCTGAGTGGTGTGTGGCAATAATGGCAAGATCTCTAAATTGAGCCCCTGGACATATATAGCATCCAACTCCAGAAAGAGTTGAACTTTATCATCAAAAAACAAATCAAAGAATAAGGAAGTGCCAATCAACAGAGAAAATCAGAGGCTAAGCTTAAAAATGTCTGTCTACACAAGCAGAGCTAAAGACACAATGGTGGAAGAAGGGAACGTGATTCAAGACACAGAACCCAGATTAATTCAAGAGAGCGATTTTATGATATGATGAAAGGGCAGAATACAAAAATCCAAAGAAGAACCTGGAATTGGTATCCAAAATTCAACCAACAGCAACAAAAAAGTAGAAAGCAATCTGGAAACAAATTTCATAATAATAAATAGCTCAGCATCAATAACACAGCAACGTGAGCCCAGGATCAAGGCGAGCTCTCTCTGCTCTGATTTTATTTGGAAACTCTAAGAGATAGAGCTTACTCCTTTGTTAGTTAGAAAGCCAGAGAGAGGCAGGATTCAACCCTGGACTGCCAGGTGGTCTAAAGGTAGGAATATGGCCTGTGAAGGATATGATAATTAGTCATGATAATAGGCAATGTTTCGATTCCAAAAGAACAGAGAACATCCCTAGAGAACAATAAGTACCTTCATTAAATCAAAACATAATAGTTTTGTTTTCCACATCTTGGCTCCAACCAGTGACTTGCACTGAGACAAGTCAGCTATATTTCAATATCAATTTTGAGAGGCTGAGAATCTGCTAAAAATATCTAAAATGCTTATAGCTCAGAATCACTTCAGGCAATGCCAGCCTATCCATTTTTTGACAAAGGACACTGAATAGCAGAGACTATATGCCCACTATGGACAAGAAATGTAATTTACCCATAGCTAAATATTATTCTGGAACAATTTGGCAAGGTCATTTTCTTAAGGTGAATTAATTTCCTCAATTTTGCTTGGCTTTTATTGCCTTCTCAAAATTCAGACACATAATATCAAACAGATGGCTTGAACCAGTGAATAAATAGGTCATAAATGAGTTTTGTATACTTCATTGTTCTGGTTTATGGCTAAATACAGCAATCAAGCTCTGTTGAAACCTGGATAAAATTTCTAGTTTCACTTTGTTTGAGTTCCAGATGATCTGGAAGAAATAAAACTTCTCCAGGAGCAAGTGTTCTTGGAATCTCTTCTTTATGTAATTTGCCCAAGAAATCAATTCAACTTCTCTGAGGTTTTCCAAGCTATGGCTTTTTAAAATAAAACCTCAGAGAATCATGTCTTTATTATTATTCATCAACAGCAAACATGTGAACTAGTTAGTTAGATACCATGAATGTTCAATGGAGAGAATTCAAAGATAGAGTAGGAGGTAAGAGTATAAAACTATAACGAGGTTGTGTGGACACCACAAACACAAAGCTCAAATCAGGGAAAACATACATTGAGCCCCTACTAGTCCAAGTTCCCTCTTCCCAGAGGCAATAGACCACATTCAAGTAACATTTGTTGTGTTTCCTCATCTCTCCACTCTGAGAACTAGAAACTGCATTAAAATTGTCAACCACGATCATTTCTTATGTTAAACTAATTGAAGAAGTTCTTTATTGGGATTTTATGAGGACTACAGAGGATTAATTGAGACACAAACCCACACAACGTACTAAGCTATATGAAACAGATCAGTTAGAGAATAAATTATAAGATATTAGGGAAATGTGATGACAGTGGTAACCAGGAAAGTTAATGTTCCATCTAAAGGGACAGATGCTGCTCACCTCCAGCCAATGATGTCTTACGTGTTTTGCCAAAACTTCTGGTTTTTCAAGAGAAATCATAAATACTGTTTTTCATATTCAGTTAGGTTACAGTAAGATAAAACCTGATTGACTACCCCTAACTCTGAAGTTAAACTGCCCAATATGCAAACAGGTGGTCTGAAACCTGTGAGGTATGAGCTCTGAGAAAAACAATGAACCAAGGAGTATCTAAGTCTGAAGGAACCTGAGCAGTTACCTGATTTGACAATTCCTAATGTGGGAACCCAACTACAATGCAACATTCCTAACAGGTGAACTGATTGCTCTACCACTGCTTATATGCCCCTCAAAAAATTTGCTATCAAATGTTTGAAATGCTTTGGTTTATACTCAAGATATTCTCCTTGCAGGAACATGGATAACCATCATGGATTCTATTCTGCTCAGATCTAATGATCTGGAACCAGAATTGATGGATTTAGTATTTCTGTGCTTCTTGGAAAGATTTAGGATTCTATCTTGCTACCTAAAAAAAAAAAAAAAAAGGTCATTAAAGAAGCTTCTATCAAAAATTATGTAGTAAATATACTATAATTTGTATAGTATACAATCTTATATATGTTATATATACTATAGTAAATATCAAAATATTTATTTAATGCAATGTGTTAGCTTGGATTGTATCCTGGAACAGAAAAAAACGATATCAGTCAAAAGACTAGTAAAACCCAAATAAAGTCTGTATTTTAGTTAATAGTTTTGTATCATTGTTAACTTTTTAGTTGGAACAGTTATGGTCATTTAAGATGGCCGAAAGGCACATGGGATCTTTTGGGATCTTGGTAATATCTTCACAACTTTTCTGAAATCTTAAATTATTCCACAATAAAAAAAATAAAATATATATTTACATATGGTTTTCAATCACAAATACCACATGAATGTGGCACTTATTAAGGGAAAACTAAATGAAAACAAAACCTAGGTTGACACAGAAACATGAGAAGAGGCTACGCCAATAAGGATCTTGCCTGCCATGCGATGGAAGCCACAAACCAATTAGGTTAGTACATTCAACAGGACGCCGTATGAATCTCCAGCTTTACCAGTTACAAAAGAAAAGATTAATGAGCTTATTTACTTCCTGTTATTAACTTAATCATTGGCGTGTCTACTATTCATCAGGATCTACTCTAGGTCCTGGGAGATTCAGATATGACCTAAAAAGATATGGGTTCCTCACAGAGCCTATAGCCCCAGTGGGGGACACAGACATCAAACTAACAAGCATACAAGTCAATTTATGTGAAAACCAGCCCCGACATCAACAGGATAGCCCACGCTACAAAATAGTTAGTACACACGCAGAATCTGAAAGAAAATTTAAAATAGACTATTATGTCTTAATCATACTTTTCGAATCAATCTATAGTTCGCAAAGAAAATAGGAAATTTTGAAGTGGGTCATCCCAGGAGCTTTTTTTCCCTCAATTTTTTTCACTATTGTGTAATCAGTCTCGATTCATCAAAATAGTCATGCAACTCCATTCTCACTGTTGTCAGGGACTATTTCTTCTTGGATTTTATGTTATAGGTTTCTCATCTGGAAGGAAAGGTAGGAGGGAAGGAGGAAGAAAGTGATGATATCCTACTTATACCTAAAGCCATCTTTCTGGATTTTTTGTTTTGTTTTGGTGTGTGTCATTCTTATCACTTGTTTTCAATTGGTTTATCTTTTCTGTGTTGTATGTGTCACTCTAAGCTTTTCTAAACGATTTTTTGAAAAGAAAGGAAGGATGTCATCTTTTCTACTACATTAGTTTCCAAAGTGGCCTATAACAAGATACTACAAACAATGTAGTTTAAATTAATTATCTCAGTTCTGGAAGCTAGATGTTCAAAATCAAGTGCAGATAGGGCTAAGCTCTCTGGAGGCTCTAGAGAAGAATCCTGCCCCACCTCCCTAGCTTCTGCTGCTTGCTGACTCCTTGGCATTTTTAGCTTGTAGCTGCATGACTTCAACTTCTGTCTCTATGCTTACATGGCCATCTTCCCTCTGTGCGTGTCTGACTCTGCATCTTTATGTCCAAACCTCTTTTCCCTTTCTCTCATGTTAGGGCCTACCCCAATCCAATATGACTTTATCTTAACTTTACTATATCTGCAAAGACCCTACATCTAAATAAGGTTACATTCACAGGTACTGGAAATTAGGACTTGAACATATTCTTTTGAGGGGACACAATTTAACCCACAGTATTCACCTTCTCAAACGAGTGCCTGCAAACCATCACAGCTTTCCAGTTTTCACCGCTTTCTAAGCAGAAAATTTTTATTTCAGTATCATCTAACAATCATTCACCCCATTAAAAGGGAAGCTCTTATTTAGAATGTTTTGATATAGTATTGTGAGGTGAAGTTTTCAGTGTACTAGGAGAAAAATTAGGGTTTCCATCTCAATTTCCTATTTACCGTTCTAAGGACCATAAAATGTAAACCACATGACAATTGAGTTAAACTTGGCCTGAATCTCAATTCCACCCTCTGTCAAAGGCTCACGCCCTCTCCATAACATTTAATGATTCCTAGTTGCTTAGTTCCTCTGTTTTCTCTCCCACTTAGCGTCCATGCTTCAAGCTCCCTGCTTTAGTGCTGCCCTCATCAATCTGGAGACTGTCAGGAAAACTTGTGAAAGACTTTGAAGTGAACAAAATAATCACTGGGTGTCCTGTCTAGTCTGCCCTTCTGGGTTACCTGTGTCTTCTTTCCTTGGAGCGATTTTACAATTCTGTAAGTTGTAGAAAAATGATAGTCACACAAATGGTTTCTGTCTATCGAAACACAAATGCATTTTGAACAGTGGAGGTACAATGGATTCCCTCCTCCCCACTGGAAGAATCCAGTTTTGCATCTAGTTACAAAATGATTTTATACATAAAAGCACCTAGCACAGAGGCAGAGAGAGGAGTCACAATCAATTTTAGTTGAACCTGAAATTCTTTTGATAAAGTACAATCAGAGTATAGACTTTGTTTCAATATTAAAGTAATAATTTCTTTAAAGATTTTGGATGCTGACCGTTCTTTATTTGTTGTTTTTCAGGTCAAGAGGAAGTTAAGTTTTATATCTATCCTCAGCCCCCAGTAGGAATTGTTGCCCAAGGGCACGCCTTTCCTCCGACTCTCATTCACATTAATCACATCTGTCAATCAACACTGCTCAATTTCTGTTTGGTCTGAGAGAGGTCTTAACTGATGATTCTCTGCTGCTTAGGCTATTGTGAAAGAAAATAATCCCTCCTTCCATGTCTCACTCTGAACTTGAGACTTAAGTTTTTTCCCCCATTAAACTAAAGAGACTTTCTTAGAGAGTGAGCAGTAACGAGAGGGCAGAGCAACAAGATCTTAAGTGAGTGACTTTACAGGGATTAGGACTCCTGTGTTGTCAGCCAAGGAAATGAGTGATCTAACGGTATGTATTAAAGTGTGAGTATTTGATTATAAGTTAATCGTTAATGTTACCCTTCTCTTAATGCCCAGATCAGAACACAAGAACACAGTAGTAGGAATTTAAGGACACCAGCACGGATGTTTTGTCTTTGAGGACCTGACCAGGTAGTTGCATGCATTACTTCTGCTCATATTCCAGTTGGCCTGAACTTACTTGCACAGCCTGCCTCACTGTAAGGGAGACAAAGATGATGCCGTCGCTAGCTGAGCAACCATGTGCTGAGCAAATTTGGAAGAGTAATGGCTATTTCTAAAAGGAGGAAAGAGTCCATGGAAAATAAGATTTAGCCAACACAATAAAAATACGTGATAGTCCTTGCATATCTGAATCTAAGTACTAACCAACACAGATAAATAAGAGAACAGTGATACACATGAGATGTTATGTTTTTTAAAGCACAAAGTATTATTCTTCATGATATTTTATAATTTCATGAAAAAGAGACCAAGGCTGGGGGCACAGAGCATACTCATCTTAGAGATTCAGAGAGGAAAACGAATGCATCCCTAACCTTGATGGGAAACTGAGGATAAGAGTGACGAGGGAAGTACAGAACATGCCCGAGAAGAAAGGAGATCAGTCACGCCTTGAAGTTAACATGTGCAAAACATTTTACAGGCTTTCTTACAAAACTACAGAGCACATCGGATCTCACCAAAACTCACATCTGTAAAACCCCATATAGCATCAGGTTTTTAAATGCATTTACATACACATTGAAGAAACGTGTGGTGTGTCATATATGCACGTTGTCAAAAGGAGACGTATGTCCTAGTAGTCAACCTTCTGGCTTGAGGAACTATATGATTTTACGAAACTGGAAAAATCTCTTGTGGATTTTTACCAGGATGTTTTGGGGGAGTCCTGACCTCTCAGTGCAATCTCTGTATTTTCCTTCATACGCATATTGTTATTTCTTATTCTACCTCTGTCTCTATGTCTGCTTATTTCTGACTACTTATCTCTGTATCTGTTTCTATGTCTCAATCTATCCCTTTGTCTCTGCCCCTCCCCCCTGCTCTTTCTCTTTGTGAGATAATTTTCCTGCTTATTACATTCCCACAAACTGGATCAAGTTCTAATTCTGAATATAATGACTTAATGTTGAGAAATACAGGCACTTTCTCTCTCTTCCATCAATTCAGTATGATGTTCCTTTCTTTTCTACATTAGGCAATAAATTCTCATCTTAACCTTTGCTTTTTCAAATGCCAATATGATCACCAGAAATCTCCTTTCTGCCAAACTGTAATTTATTTTAAACTACTTTCAATTTACAGTACAAGTTTCCCACAGAACTAACATGAACTTCAGTGAATTTCTCTATTCCCTAAGTGACATCAACATTTTTTCACATCCAAAAAAGCAATAGCTTTTCTGTAATATGTCTTTATTTTATTAAACTGATAGTAATCAAGATAGATCTCAAAATTTTGATTTATGTTCTTCGATGTCCAACCAAAATGGTAAAATTTTATATCATTGTACAGTCTATTCACAGACTTAAGTATACATTATCATAACATAAGATTCTCAGAAGGAAGAAAAATGGAGTGAGCTTACAAACCAAAATAGATTTGTTCACTAAAGTCTTAAGCAAAGTCAAAGTATGACCTCTAGGCCATGAAATGACCTGTCATTAAGATCACTAGGGCCATTTTTGGCATAATCATCAGAAGAGTTTAAGTTTTACAAAGAATGGATCACATTTATACTACATGCAAAACAGTTTCAGCCAACTTAACAGATTCTCTTCAAAATCAAATTTTGATTTTTCTTTTTAAACTAGTTTGTCTCTTCTAGAAATTTTATGATTTTGGGTCTTTAATCCATTTTGAGTCTATTCTTGTATTCGGTGTAAGAAAGTGGTCCAGTTTCTTTCCTTTTTCCTTTCTTTTTTTTTTTTTTTTTTTGCATTTGCATGTATCTGTCCAATTTTCCCAGCACCATTTATTGAAGAGACTATCTTGTCATATATTAAGTGAACATATAGGCATGAATTTATTTCTGGGCCCTCTATTCTGTTCCCTTGATCAATGTATCCATTTTTATGCCAGTACCATGCTGTTTTGATTACTGTAGCCTTGTAGTCTAGTTTGATATCAGGTAGTATGATACTTCCAACTTTCTTCTTCTTTCTCAAGATTACCATGGCTATTTGGGGTATTTTATGGTTACATATAAATTTTAGGATTATTTGTTCTAACTCTCTGAAAAATCGCATTGGTATTTTGATAGGGATTGCACTAAATCTATAGATTGCTTTGAGTAGTATGGCCATTTTAATTATGTTGATTCTTCCTACCCACGAGCATGGTATATGCTTCCATTTATTTGTATCTTCTTCAATGTCTTTTTTCAATGACTTATAATTTTCTGAGAACAGGTCTTTTACCTCCTTGGTTAATTCGATTCTCACATATTTTATTGTTATCAATGCAATTATAAATGGGACTATTTTCTTAATTTCTCTGTCCAAAAGTTTATCTTTGGTGTATAAAAATGCCACTGACTTCTGAATATTAATTTTGTATCCTGCTACTTTACTGAATTCATTGATCAGATCTAACAGTTTTTTTGGTGAAATCCTCAGGGTTCTTTATATATAGTATCATGTCATTGGCAAATAACAGCACAATTTACAATAGCCAAGATATGAAAGCAACATAAATGCCCATCAACAGATGATTGGATAAAGAAATTATGGCTCATATATACAATGGAATATTACTCAGCCATTAAAAAAATGAAATCCTACCATTTGCAACGACATGGATGGGCCTAGAGGTTATGGTGCTGAGTGAAATAAATTAGACAGGGAAAGATAAATACCATATGATTTCACTTATATGTGGACTCTAAGGAACAAAAAGAACAAAGTAATCAAAAACAGACTCAAATGTAAAGGACAATCTGGTGATGGCCAGGGAGGTTTAGGGAGACTAGGAGAATGAGATGAAGAGTTAAAGAAGTACAAATTAGTAGTTGACAGATGCTTACGGGAATGGGGAGCACTGCATAGGGAATGCAGTTAGCATTAATGTAATGGCTAGGTGGAGAACGAGGGGAGAGAAAGATTAATTAGGGGAATCATTTTATAAACTACATAAATATCTAACCAATGTACTCTATACTTGAAATCAATAAAATAAAATTTTTTAAAAATTAAAAAAATAAATAAACTAGCTTGTCTCTTGATTATTAATGGGTCATCTAAGCCTCTATTAACTCCCTGATGGCTGGAAGTCATAGGACCCATACGTCTTTGTGCCCAGTCTGATCAGGAAATATATGACCAGAGATGAAAGGGCATAAATAAATATATTAACTTCCTGGGATGCTCACCTGATGCACAATGGAAAATCAACTAGGTTATACATTGTAAAACAGTCAACAGTCAAAACGATGAACTGGCACCAAATAGACAAAACCACTTTCACATTTCAAGTCAATGTTTGCACATTTTGCGCATGGCAACAACTGTTTATCACCTAGAGCACTCTTGCAATTTTGATTGTGGATAACTCATTTACGTGTCCTAACACCCACAAGTTCTTAACTTTCTCCTTTAATGTTAAAACCAAAAACTAGAGGTGATACTGGTAGCTATTGTGGGACAGAGGAAAAATGTGAGGGGTGTACACATGTCCACCATCAAACCAGTGGCGGTTTGCGTGTCTACCACATGCCTAACACTGTGTTAAATGACTAGAGAATAAAGGAAACACATAAGACATTTTCCCTTCCCAACTTGATATTTTAAGCTACTTGTGCAGATAAGGCCTATATTCATCAAGTTACTAAAAAATAAGAAATAAAATACAGTATAGAAAAAGTTGAACAAATAACCAGTGGTCACACTCTGTGTATACAAAGCCATTATTATTCTTAGTTCACAAGTGAGATACTTGGGGGAATTCAGATAACAAAAACCTAAGTTATAAAAATAATTTTTAAATAGCCATCACTTATTGAGCATTTACTATAGGCTAGGTACTGTATAAAGTCTAATCCCACTGTTTAATTTAATTTTTACTATATCCATTTAGATGGTTATTTCCACTCCCATATTGCAAGTCACATTACTAGTATATGGTAGAGGTAAGATTTATAATTGCTGTCTCAAAAGACAATACCTTTAAGTATTATAGTATCATAATAATTTTCAGAATTAGTATATTAAAAGATGTTATAAAATGGAAAAATGTGTAAAATGAAATTCTGACAATGTGCATGTTTCATGTGTGCCCACAGGGTGTCTCGCCATCAAGTATTATGGTTAGATTGCAAGATCAGTGATTGCCTAGAGTTTTCTCATGTTTAAAGCACCAGGAAGCTCCTTAATCAGAAGTCTTGGGGATACTAGTCCCAAGAAATTTTAAAATGTATGTGGTCAGTACTTCCCAACATTGTGTGTCTCTGTGCACAGATCCCTGGTAACCCCTGCAGCTCTGTTCCAAGCCCTAGGGACAAAAAAACCTCAGAACATCTTTGGGTCATTCCTACTGTCAAGTTAGCATATTTTCACTCTCAGTTGATTCAATAATAAAGAATGTTTATTAGCATTTATTTACTGCTTTAACCATCTTGTTCTCCAAAACCTAAAACAAAAAAAGCAAACAAAGTCTCCATGATCACCTACAGAATGTTACTGATCCATATGCAGTGTCTCTGTCTGGGAGAGTCATACATTATTTACATATTCTTCCATCCAAGCCCTGAATTTTCATTGTCCAACAGAGAAAACTTCTACCTTGCTCTTGTGAATGACTCTCATCTAGATCTAGCAACCACAACAAATGGGTTAACCTACCCTCATGCCCACCACAAGTGTGGCAGCTGATTTCAAGTCACTAAGTAAGCTAGAATCACCTGCCACCTCACACACTAGCTATTGTCTAAAGGTGAAATGTTTTTATTTAAAAATATTAGAAAACTAAAGAAATGGAATGAAGGGAGCTGAAAATGTCAGATCATAAACACATGTCAAATATATGTTCATGACATGGAAAACATCCCCAGGGAACAATTTCTCTTCTTTGAAGAATTAAAACTTAAAATCCAAGTAGCCAATCACTTTGTGACTCGGGCAGCTGAATAGACTTATGATCAGATTTTTTTTTAATTCAATACCAAGAGCTATTTGGTCAAAAAGTATTCTTGTGCCTAATATGGGGAAGCAAAGCAGTAGTCTCCCCTAAAATGCATCTGATAAAATAACCAAAAAAAAAAAAATTTATTGGACTCTCAGCCACAAAGGGGTCCTTGAGAGGTGATCAGACAATCCAACCATCTGTGCCCAGGAAGGGCTACAAGAAGATCTGTGTGATGTCAAACTATTTAGGGAAATATTCAGAGTGTGGTGAACCATTGGGGACTTTGCCTAATTGACATCAATCATCTACATGTTTTGAAAATTCACTCTCCCATTTTTTTTTTATCTCAAATAGATTTTTTTTTCCTATGTATACCTTTGTCCAATCATTTCAATAATTGAAAGGTTAAGGTCTTCAAATTCATTGCAACAGTAACATAAGAATTCCGCTGAAGGGAAATTCTTGTGAAAGTTATTAAGATGAACTTCATTTCCACAGCTCTTCAAATATCCAGATGTTTGGCATAATGTAAGGAAGAAAACATAAGAATAATTACCAGCATTTTCTCCTAAATAACACGTCCATTATTTAACCCATTCAAAGGTAACCTGTCAAAATCTGAGACCCAAACTTTGCAAGATAACACAGAGCCTGAGGTCAGAATGACTCTTTCCTTAAGGAAAAGAAATCCTTGTCAGTGGGGGCTTAACAAGTAGTTCCTCCTCATTCAGAATCTTATGGAACCTGAAGTATCTAAATTTTTTTACCATAGAGAGTAGAATTGAAGAGAAGAAATAGTAAAAAAAAGAAAAAGAAAAAGAAAAAAGAAAGAAAGAAAAGAAAAGAAAAAAGGAAAGATATCGTAGACTTTCATGTTTTTACATTAAACAGTTTGATATTATCTCAAAATTATCAATTGGCATGAATTATTTTCATAATTTTAAAAGTAGAAACATAATTACACATACACATACACATACAAATAGCCTTCTTTAGGAGTTTCCACTAGCTATGACAATCATGAAGGAAAACTACTGACTTTGTCATCCTGTCAGATCATAGGCAGTGGTGTTCTGTGGGACTGCTTGATGTGCTCACACCAGGAAAGAAAAACATACATAGTCTGGAGGTTCTGTGAATCAATGAGCTTAGAAACCAAATCAGAAAACACAAATCCAGAAGCTAAAGATCATATGGATCAGATTACTTCTCAAGCCCACTTGATAGATAATAACCAGGAGTTAGATGTCAGCCCTGTCTTCCCAGACTCCCCACAGGATTCAATACCATCTTTCGCCCACAGGTTCAACTCTATCCCAGTGTTGAACTCATCTCAGTCAGAATAAGACTCAGTCAGAACACCGAGCTGTGGGTCTGAAATGTGTCATGCTGCCATTAGCTTACATGCATTGAATTCGGAGGAACCATGTATTCTTGCATACCCACTGAGCCACAACCTTCTCTTCATCCCCATTCTTTCCTTAGTGACTTTTCTGCCTTGCTTCCTGTTTTGCTCTTCAATTCTGCACTGAGAGTAGATTCTTACTCTGAAAGTCAACTGACATTCCCTGGGTCTTGATAACATATTACGCTCTTGTCAAGCCTCCTCCCTGGTGAGTTGGACTTTATGGGGATGTGCTTTTAATTGTCTTTTCATCTAGAATATTCTTTCCCATCTGATTTTGAATGTTAGGTACATACTCTACTCCTGTGCTATGCCACCAATTATAATTCCTTGAAAAATGTCACTAACCTCAGTGAAGCCCAAGTTCTTTGTGCTACTTCACCCACAGCATTTTTGAAATGTCTAAAAGACCAAATCTATGTTGAAATCATTTTCATACCCTGGTCCCTGTTCTTCCCATTTGGTTTTATTTATCACCTACCTATGCAAATGTATAAAGAAGTCTGGTGACCTGAAGACCAGAAAAGGAAATGGCAACAGAAACACAAAGAAAAACCTTTGTTTAAGATATCTAAATTTAACCTGACTCGTATTATGTAAACATAATAAAAAATATTATCTTCAAAAGAATGACAAAATACTTAATGAATCTGATAACAGGATTATAAAGGTCAACCTTATAACTAGGGCGGTCCCTTTAATTAGTCTCACTTGGTGCTGGCAGCTACCCCATCCTCACCAACAGAGGACCCTGGAGGACCTGCAACATATCTATTCATGAGTGGCCGTAGGAACACAGGAAAGTCACTTCTTATCCAGAACATAGTTCCCTATCTAAAAACAAGAGAGAATTTCTGTATTAGGGCTTTTAACAAGTGGTTAACATCAAAATCACCTGTTCAACTTGGATGTGCATATGCTCCAAGATACTGTCCAATCATTTGCCTATTTACTCTCAGTTCTATTTTTTGTCATTTCTTTACTCTGGGGTTGACCACTATAGGCTACATTTCCCAGGCTTCCTTGACAGCTGACTTCTGGTTAGGTTTTGCCAGTGGGAAACACTGGTAAGAGATTGGTGAATACAAAGAAGGGAGATGCCATAGTATCCACCCCTCAAACCCCCGCCCTTGCAGATTTATTGCTCTTAGAATTGGATTGAAAAATACAGGTGGGAACATAGGAAATGGTATCCCAATGTTTGATTTAAAGTTTAGGCATCGGGACCCATCTAAAGAGAGGAGTAGACACGGAAAATCACATTTTACCTACATCCCATGAACATGTCTGGTTAGCATCTCTGGAAGTAGCTATGTTGACTCCTTGGTCCAGATACTGCTGAACAGCTTTGGATGCTTTGATTCCAGTTCCCATAGAAAAACCTTTGTCAAGGGGCTAACTACCTTCTAGCCTCTGGATGCTGTTATTATCACCTCCTCCTATTTGGCCCTTTAGCCTTAGAGGCAAGTAGTGACCTCCTGCTCTTGCCAATTCATCTCTGGGTGCCTCACTTTGTCCTGTTTGGTTTTTCATATATTTCTTCATCAAATTTGTTCTATCTGAAACATTTTTAAAATGGATTCTGTTTTCTTAACCCGACCCTGACAAACAGAACTTTTCTCTAGAGTTTTTTATTCAAGAAAACTACAATGGGATTTTAGCTAAATATCAGTGAATAGAAGACCTCTATGAGCTCTTCTTGCTCTAAAATTTTGAGTCATACGAATTCCATAATCTCTTTTAGGCCTAAAACATCATGATTTTTAGCTGATGGAAGATAGCTAGTAACAATACAATTCAATTTAATGGCCATATATTGAACTTTTACTATTACTAGACAGTGTCTTGTGTAGTTTAGGGGATATAGGAATCGTAAATAAAATACAGGAGAAATGCCACCATTGGCATTTATGTAGCTGTTTCCCTTGGAAAATGATCACCATCGTTGACTGGAAGATTCTCCACCTATACCAGCTTCCAGTTAAAAATCCAGGGGTAGTTCATTTCATTGTTGGAGACTAGGTCACTTGTCCTAGCTGTAAGAAAGCCTGGAGGAAACTGGCATTTACAATTTTCAGCTTCTGTAGTTAGAGGTGAGCTTTATCTTCCACTAAGATTACTATGAGTTACTCCTGGACTGGAAAGAAATTCAGATGCCAACATACTAAAAACTGGCGGAACATCATGATAGTCATTCTCTTTGCTTGGCCAGCATCAAATAATACCTTTTTTATATATATTTTTTTCAACACACACACACACATGTACACACATTCTCTAATGCAAAACTGTATCCTAATAAATTCAAACACCCACTAGAAGAAGCAACCTCAAATTTTTTCAATTAGACCTAGCATAGGATCTAGGAATAGAGAGATAAAATATAAACACTCCCAAAAAGAAGGGAAAATTACATTCAATCCCTTTAGTTTGACTACTTAATTATTTCTTAAAAGATATAAAAATTGTATTTATCACAAGATTCTGAGCTTTACTGAGAGGGCTAACAATTGAGCAAGAAGAGAGAAAAATATGTGTTGGAGAAAAAGTAAATCAGTTTACAAAATTGTCCTCAGTTAACCTGTCTTTTTATATGATATCCACAAAAAAAATTAAAATCTGACTGTTCGGAGTTATGTATATCATAGTGGAATATCAGGGAGCAAGTGGATAGGTGGATTCCATGAGCAGGGGCAGTGGGAAAAAGAAAGTTCATTTTCAAACTAAAAAAAAAAAAAAAAAACTCCAGTAAAATAAAAAGAGAAAGAAAAGGGAAATGTGCAAAAACTAAAACATTATCACTCAAGAGAATCAGATACAAATATATTTGACAATTGAAATCTCCAGTTGAAACTTGACCCCACTAGAGCCCAACTTCCAACATTATAATCACAAAGAGTATAATTCTCTTTTCCTCAAAAATTGAACTAAGGCAATAACACTAGGCATAGTAGGGCAATAATCACTAAGAGAAACATTCCAAAAGACCTGACTTTGTAATAACTACCATGAGAGATAAAGAAGACACGGCCTGGAGTTATCTCGGATCCTGGAAGAAGGAACTCTGGATTTTTCAGAGAGCTATAAAGCAGAGGGAAAGCCTTGACAAATCTTAATTTGGAATTCTCGTGTCTAAACTTATATTTTCCACTAAATAGCAAAGCAGAAATTCAAGGCACTGTTGAAAGAAAATTAAAAAAGAAAAAGAAAGAAAAAACTGAGCACATAATGGGTCACCCTTTAGGAATTGGAGCAAGTTGTACTGAAGTGCTGCTGTTCCGTGGGCCTGATGTGTTGTCCATTCAAGTCCAATTAGCATTAGCTCAAAGGCTGATTTCTCTGAACCTCCATAGCCAGAGAGACCACACACACTCCACAGAAGGAAGAAAGAATCTAAAAGTTTGGTAGGGGACTTTTTCAATCATCAAGGCTAGCTCCTGCTGTAGGGTTTAGTCATCTTTTCAGGAGATCCACAGGAATCTCACATAACTTTTTTTTTTCCAAATAGATTGTAATATTATTTTAGACATAATATGCACTTGCTTCAATAAAAATAGCATTTGAAAAAACTTAGATGTGAGTCTAATGCCACTATTACTGTTGGGCTTTGAGATAATCTTTATGAGATTGTATTTATCACACGTTAACAGGTAAAATAATCATAGTAATATAATAGCTAACTTTTTTTTTATCATTTTTCTATGTATCAATGTGCTAACACACTGTATGCATATAATATTTAATTCTGTGGAGAAAGTAGCATTATCACCCTCATTAGACACATAGGAAACAGGCACAGAGAGTTAATTAATCTACCAAAAGCCATATAAATTATAAGTCAGTTTGCCAGGATTGAACTCAAGGTATGTCTGATCTCTTTGAGCTATCCCCCTTATCTGATCTGCTTATCTCACAGGTGTAAGGAGCCAATAGACGTAAAAGAGTAGCCAACCACCATTCATATATTAGTTATTATCATTAATATAAACAATTGTCGCAAATAAAAATGAAAATAATATTCTATTCAAAATAAGTACAGAACAAAATGGCTACATTTCTGAGTACAGAAGACCAAACTTTAGCTTGATACATGGTATACATGATTTGCAGTCCTCAAAACCTGCTTGATTCTTCATCATGCTATATTTAATAATAAATGCATGTGAGATTCTGGAGTGGAAAGAGGAAACTCATGGGACTTTCCTTTTTGACAATGGTAAAGGGAGAAATGACATCAAAAATAGCATTGTTCATTTGTCCTTTACAAGGTTAATGTCACGTATTAAAGTTTGTTTTTGAGTGGCAACAAACGAAGCCAGTCATTATACTTGAGAAATGATGCTATGATATGGCAAACATATTTCCTGTGCTAGGAATAAAAATAATTATTTATTTAAAGCCTTCCCTTCACTAGACTGATCAACCTTCATTTCAGAGAATTTCACATCTTTCTTCTAGTATATTTTTGGAATGTTTTCCCATGTAGAGACAAAAATAATGATTCAGACCATAGAAACTTTTGAATTCCAAAAGAGGCAACCAAGTGCTACGTATGCTCATCTTTTAATAAATCAACAGAGAATGACCCTTACACCTACAATTTGTACATCAAAATAACACCCATTTTATATGTATAATATGAATTTTTTTTGATATATGTATGCACACGCACACAGCTACTAGGGGAAGAGGTGACGAACTGAATAGTCACAAAGCTGCACATGCTAGAAAGTACTGGAGTCCAATAGTCAGAGCTGGAGACACTTTGCTGAACATTCCTGGTGTTAAGTTGAATTCCAGAAAAGCACTTTAAAATGGGGGTCATTCTGGCCTTATAGAAAGGGCTACTGTAGCCTTTCCCCAATAAAGCTGAAAAAGAAGTATTGGCAGGATAAAAGCAATTTGTCAGCAAACTAACTACATGCCAAGATAAAATTCAAACTCACTAAAACAAAGTCCAGACTCCCAATAATGAAATAATTATGATGTCTCTCATATAATGATAAAAAAATGAGACATTACAAGAAATCAGAAAAATTGTCATAATTTAGAGGGGGAAAAAGTCAATCAATACTGACTTACCCCAGAAGTTGTAATTAATAGGCAAAATTTAAAATACTATTATAAATATACTCCAAGATAAAAAGGAAAAGATGGACATAATGAGTGAAGAGGTAGAGAATCTTAGCAAATAAATGAAAAGTATAAAAAAATCAAATAGAAATTCAAAACCTAAAAACAAAATACCTGGAATGAAAAATTTACTGATGAGTCTTAATGGCAGCTCAGATATGGAGAAAAATAGTCTTGTATATATAGACAAAACTATGCAATGTAAATTACAGAGACTAAGAGCATATATATATATATATATATACTCTTTAGATATTCATATATATATATGAATATCTAAAACAATATGAATTTATGATGATAGAAAATTTTAAAAAGTGTTTATTTCTAGTGGAGAGGAGATTGACGAGGGTGGGGCCTCGAAAACTTATTCAGGGTATATAAATGCTCTATATCTTGATAGGTATGTTGGTTGTATGTACACATTTGTAAAAACTCACAGAACTCTGCTCTCAAGGTCAGTGCATTTCACTATATGCAAATTATACCTTATAAAACTTATAATAAGGGAGTAACAGGAATACGAAGTGGTAATGTAAATTAAATTGGTTTTGAGGAGTTAGAGCGTTTTGATTACTTCTGAGCAACATATAGATTAATGAGGAATTCTTCTGTCCCCACTTGAGAGAGGAAATGAGTCTAATACCAAACTGGATGTATTGGTAGGAGGGATTTGCCTTTGAAATAATTGTGTAGTTTCCAGACAGATGAGGGGCGGGGTGTGGAGGGAAGTGAAGTACTAGATTTGGAATCCCCATCTGCTCCCCACTTGTTGTCCCCAGGAGCATAACGGGCTCTGGCATCAGATTGACACACAGATGGGAGGAAAACCCTACAAATGCTCTGTGGGGATATGGCCAGGGTGAGGCTTCTCAGCCCTACACACAAGATTCCTGTGATAACCCACAACCTCTTCAGCCAAGATTCCCCTTAAAAGGCTTCTTTTGTGCAGTCAGTCCTATAAGGTATGATTCATGACGTCCTCCATCCCCGATACTACTCTTTATAGTGATGTCTTAATACCATGTGTTATTGCCTAATGGGCCAGATTCTCATGCTCTATAATAACTCTCAGGAAATCCAGGATGGAATGGAGCCCATGTGAGCAGTGCTGATTGCTGCAAATCTTTGTCCAAATGCCTATGTCAATTTCAGGACTCCCGCATAATGTGGGTGGCCAGAAATACAATTTTCTGTAGCGACTAAACCAACTAACTGCATGATTTCTCACTAAAAAGCATTCCCTTAGTGACCCGGCATTGGCCACATCTAGACTAAGCTACTGTAAATAAGTATAGCTGGTCTTGCCTACTGGTGACATGTTGCTAGCAATGTCTACAGAAATTCTGCAGTATAGGATAGGGGTTACTTGCCAGCTCTAATCAACTGGCTGTAGCTTCCTGGGTTGCATCATTGTTCGTTCTTGCCAAGTGTGTCCAAGCTTTGAGCAAATGAGACTGATTCACAGCGATGTCCATGAGGTACAGTAGTGAAGAGAATGACAATGCACCATGCCACTTATTCACCACTTCTAGTACTATAAAGAGAGCACAGGACCTGGCCGTGAGAAGACCTGAATTCTAGTCCTGCACCTAACACTAACTAGGTTTGACATGAGGAAGTACAGCATTATTGTGGCTCTGACTTTGTTCTCAGGGATAACAAAGGGTTAAAATAATAGTTGATCTTTAAATACCACTCCACCTACCTTATTCTGTGAATCATCAAATCAGCACCACTTCCCTTCCAGGGCGGCTCATGCCTTCCTGCTTTTTCTCTCATCCCATAATACTGATTAAGTGTTTTGGGGAACAAACTCATACAAAAAATCATACTTTATCAATTGCTATGTGATTATATTCACTCAATTTAAAATCAACATATTTAGGTGAAATATTTAGTTTCTCTTTGATCAATTATTTCTCTGACCCACATAGGGGTTGTAGGTTGTAAATTAATGTTATTATCAAGAATTTCCACCTGCCTATTATGTCTGTTTCCTGAATGAGCATACTCTATGATAATGTTGCCATATGTTTTCTGTTTTGCAAGGAATTTTATCCTCAGTCTTATTTAATCACATCATTCTAAAGGTGATGTAGGTTCTCACATCATTCTAACGGTGAAGAAACTGAGTAATGATGTAATGAAGCCACTTGCTTTGGCTGATTCATTCAGCTGGTAACTGGTGGTTGGTGCAGGAACTAGAATGCAGATGTCCTGCTGACTATTCTAACTATTCTCTCTTCTATGAGGATAGGATTTCAAGTCTTTCAAATTCAAGGCCAATGGTCTACCTATCCCTTGAATTGCACTAACTGGTTGAAAACCTAAAACAACTGGGCATATATATTAAATGATCCAAGGCTAAGGAGCCACTGGGAAGAGATATGGTAAATGGGATTCAAGCACTGAAAGAAAGGTCAGAATAAATGATCTTTAAGGAGTATTCAAAGCCTGAAATGCTATCATCAGCTGAATGACAAAATTAAATATGCTTTCTTTCCATTTTGTCCATTTCTTTCCATTTTGATTTTTTAAAGTTTTTCAGCCCTTTACTTTTGTTTTTTCTCTCTCTGCATTTGATTTTCTATAAGGCAGAGAAAGGGGAGTTCAGAGACTCACATGTGAAAAAGCTTGGATTCACATAGCAAAGTCACTTGTATTGACCATTCCCGAAAAACAGATCCACAGAGAAAATAGTAAAATTGGGAGACTTGTACCATAACCTATTTTTCACTGCCCCCATCTGCCTCAGGGCTCCTACCTTCCTGAATACAGAAGCAAATTCCTCCTAGAAAGAAGATGTGTGTCTACATGACTG
This sequence comes from Pteropus alecto, assembly GCF_000325575.1. Taxonomy (NCBI): domain Eukaryota; kingdom Metazoa; phylum Chordata; class Mammalia; order Chiroptera; family Pteropodidae; genus Pteropus; species Pteropus alecto. Next base: position 5,328,486 of record NW_006439568.1, on the reverse strand, counting down.
AAAGATAGAGAAAGGGTCCTTTATGACAATGTGCTCATTGTCACAAGACAACACAGGAGGAAAGAGGGAGTCGATATTAGAAAAGCGATAATTAAATTCTGTTTAGTATTTAGCATTGTCTAAATACAAAACGATGCCATTTCCCTTGGCAAAAATGGAAGATAGCTGAGCCATTAGAAGAGCTTTCAATAGCTAATGCAATTTGGCATTTAAGTGTATATGTGTGTGTATGAGCATGGAGTATGTCTATGGGTGTTTTTTCTTCATAAAAACAAATTATCAAAAGGAAGCATTAATTGATTTGAAGAAATATAAACCAGCTCTCTAAATATGTTGCCATTCTTCAAATGTTTGCTAAGATAACCAAAAAGAAAACTATTAAGATTAAGGATGTTTGGTCTGAAAAAGAAAATTTCTTAAATATGGAAAAGGAACTTTCAGGAAGAGAAGAAATCATCACTTCCAGCAAAATATAAGAATAACAAATCAAGATGCCAACAAAGACTATTTTATAAGAATAATGGAAGAGTCCAGATGTGTTAAGATCAGTTACCATTAAGCTATAAGGTGGGAGGAGGTAAAACGTGCAAAAATATTTATTTCTTTATTCATTGTTTCCAGGTATAAATAAAGTCAGTGTCTAGACAACTGCTGCATTTAAAGCTGACTTCTATTTTTAACATGATTACAGATATTGTCATCATGTATGCTAGTTTTCATAGACAAAGCCAACCTTAAATATTATGTCATGTCAAATGAGCTATTACACAAATTTCAGTATTTCAGCAAAATGTAACTGATCAAAGTAATACAGAAAACCTTTAAATGGAAATAAACCTAAATCAAAGAGCTTAATAGCCAAAAGAAAAAAATGGAGACACATAGCTAAAATATCTCCATTATTCATAGACATGTGTTCACAATGCAAATGCACACAATAGCTATATTGTATATGTCTCTAATTATAAGTGTTGCACAGGTAGTACTTCTCTAATCATAAAATCTGAACTACACTAAGTATAATTATCTTCACAACGGTAACTTCAATAATTGACAAAATGAAATCATAACACTGGAGACTTTTTAACAGTACTATTGCATCTACTTTAGCATCAGTTTAAAATTATTTTAAATGTGGTTCAAATTATTTAACTAGAAAGTTTTATTTTGTAGTCCACATGAGTATAAAAAGCAAGAAAAAGATGTATCATCAGTAAGGCTTTTCAAATTTCTTCTTCAAAGAAATATGGAAGTCCACAGGGAACATTTTTGCACTTCATGTTACAATGGAGAACATTCCAGAGCATGGGAAAATATCACAACACATAATCACAGACATGCAGTTATCTGAAGGTTCTATAACATCCAGGATGACGAGAAGAGAATTATTTCTAAAGGATTATTAAAAAAAAAAAAAAAGAGCCTAAAGTAAATGAAGCATTATTTGAACAATTATTTTAAAACTCAATGAGTTTTATATCTGAGATTGCATCTTGATAGAAAATCAGTGAGTGGAAGGAAAGGGGCCTAGAAAGGTCATTAGAATCACGGAACAGAGAATTTTAAGTGCCATATAAATAAATGTGTACTTAATACTTTCATTCCTTTAATTCAAAGATTTATTGAGCACCTACTATGTGCCAGGCACTGTACTGGGGATATAGCTGTGGGCTTGTTCTACTCAGTTCCTGCTTTCATGAAACTTACATTCTGGCAGCGACATTCCCAGTGGATTGTAGAGAACATATTAAGTTTGAAAGCACAAGGGGAATACAGATAACTCCTATGGGCAAATGGGAGCCATAAACATGTTTTAGCATAAAAAATAGAAGAGGAATGCCTAAGAGTTTGGGAGTGATTAGCACAATCATCCTCCCCACTACCAAATTCAGAAAGAGTTGAAAGAGACGCAAGAGTCAAACAAATGGAAAAAAATATTTCAGCTTTATCACTGATAAATCTGCACTGAAGAAGTGATTCTCCCTGGCCCTCCTACTGGATTTCCTCAGATCCCAGCATCCATCGTGTTGGGACTTGGAACAACCCACTCATGAGGGAGCTTGGCTTTGTGGAGCCATCTCTTCCCAAATCACTGCCTCCCTCCACTCATTTCCTTCAAGCACATCAAGCTTCAGTGATGAGGGACAGAGAGAAATAGCTTCTACATCTATATCTCTATAAGGCACACATTTATCCCAGGTAGGTTTATCGGGGAAAAGCAAGCAAATAAGAAATAATATCGAACCTAAGAGAGTCTGAGACCTTTCCCAGTTTTGCAAATCAAATCTTATTGTTCTTTCCTTGGTAAGGAGAGAATACAGGACAGACAAACTAAGAGAATTCTTATACTGGAAGCCCCCACATAGAAAAGAAGAGAGAGGAATATTCTCTCATCTTCCTTAAACAACTATTAAGCTTACCATGGAGCATGTGATTAAATTCAGGGTGAAAAAGAGTTATATGGAAAAGACATTTTTCAAACAGTTTCAAAGATGAGAACCCCAGAGAAGTCACGCAAGTTCATTAGCATGGAACTGATCTCCAAACCCAAGTTGGGCTGATTCTGGTACTGGAAGTCTTTACACCACTGTTTCTACTTTTACTTGCAAATATCCATGGATCTCTGCACTTTCTCTAAGACAAAATCACCTATCATTAAATTGTTAACTGGAATTTTATTAGTTTTATAATTTGTAACTAATTTATAAATTTGAATTTATAGTTATGTAGGAGCTATAAGCATATGTAGCTTATTACTAGACTTATCTTGCTCATGTCTATATAATATTAAAGTGAAAATTTCCATCAGTGGGAGTCTATGAGAATATTTTTGTTTTTTCAAATGGTAACACGCAGGACTCATATTTGAAAATTGTTAACTCAAATTCATAATGCCTCCCAAGAAAGTGACATTTGTCTCAGACAAAAAATTCTGAAAGGAGCAGTTAGTTTCTGAGGGAATAATTTAAAAAATTAAGAGACTCACTTGGGGCCTTTTTTTAATAATAATGTAAAAATTGTGAAAAAAACAGTATTGAAGAGAGAATTATTAGTACTGCAGGCCAGATGCCCTGGTCACAGGCTAATATAAAAATCTATCATAAGAAGGACATTAAATAGTTCTCCTAGTCAAATACACACTTTCAAATAAGACTACCAGGATATCAACAAAAAAAATTCTATTACCAATCATTTTACTATTTATTAAATTGCTCATAGAACAATTGAATTGGCTTCTGTGGTTTCTCCTGAGAATTAAATCACCATGTAGAAACAGCTATGAAAAATAGATGTAGTTTTTTAAAACTTATGTTCAGTGTCTTCAAGGCTCCATGTGTTTTGTGGAATCTGTGGTCTGTTCTTTTGTATTGTAACGAAGACCTCCAAACTCAGGCTCAAACCTGGAATGCTGCTCACAGAGCTATACAAGCTTAATAGGTCACTTTAAATCTCTCAGCCTCAGTGCCCTCATCTTTAAAATGAGGATAATACCTATCTTGCAGGGCTGATATAAGGTTTGTTACGTAATGGAAAGGACTTAGCATAAATCCTGGCACATGATTCTGTTCTCCTAACTCCTTCGGTTAACCAGCAGTCAGGGCTGGAGCTGGCCTCCAACAGCCCTCTGTCCTACCAATGCCTCATAGTGAGTACTTTGTCACTCGAGGTTTCCCACTTATATCAGACACCAGAATGAAATCCAAATAAATAAAGTGAATATAAAACCTCTCATTATAAAAAGTAGAAGAAATTTTAGTTGGATAATTATGTGATCTCTAGATGGTGGTGATATTATAAAAAGAGGGGTTTTCTTTTTATTTCCTATATTTCAAAGTTTTTCACACTGCATTTTTTTATTTTTCAAATTGAAGAATGCAATGACAAAGCAAAAGCACTGCTAAAAACACACTGCTTAGATTATAGAAGGATAATAAAATTTGTGTAGTAACCTCTGGCTCTTTCTTTTTTCCTATTTTTCTCACCTGACAAATATCTAATATATATTTTCCTATTATCTGACACAGCAGATTGGCCTTTATTTATTTATTTATTTTTTTGCCATTTTAGGTCTATTTCTTTACTGATTTTCAACACAATTATGGTCCCCTTCCTCTGTTCATTCCCCAGACAGAGCAGAGAATACACATGGTAGTCTAAACATGGCATATTACATTGGACCTCATGCCTTGATTGACCATGGAAAAAATGCCAGTGGTGGCTTCTTCTTTCCAGATAATCCTGGTCTAAAATTAAAACCTCGATACTTGTGAATTTTGCTTTCAACTAGTACAGTATTATACTTGAATATATCCTCAATCTTTCTCCTAATTGACTGGAACCCATAGTGTTCTGTGGGGAGTGGGGAGCAAAAAAAAAACAAAAAACAAAAAACAAAAAACAAAAAAAAAAAAAACCGCTTTCTAGGCCTATATGTGAACTAGGTAAAGGAAGCTGTAACCTATGTGCCCCTAACCACACAACATTTGCCAGAAAAGCTATGGGGAAAGCATTTTCCTATTCAGAGGTTCTCTAGGAAACACATGTTAAGTAATTAAATCTTCATGGTAAATTAATTTGTTGGGCCACTTTCCTGCTTGAACCAAACACGTTCAGTGACATGAAACACACATACAATGTGGTGGAAAATATAGATCATTACTGAGAAAAGCCTAACCCACCTCACATTTTTTTCTAGATATGTGCTTATTTTCATAACCGATTCTTTGAGTCTAGAAATGTTTTGTATCAAATAATTCTACTTTTTCAAAAGCTGTTTGGACCTAGAATTCAGAAACAATGAAGAAAGACATGGGATTCCGGTCTGGGCTTTGCCACTACCCAATATCTGCCTTACGTAAGTCAGTGTACCTCCCTAAGTCTTGGGTTACTTATGTGTAAAATGAGTAGTTAAAGTCAGAAAAGCCTTTTACAGCTCTGCTATCCTGTGGCTAAGTAGCATACTAACTTTAAATGGCACATGAGCAAGAGTTAAAATTGAAACGGCATGTATGATTTATAGATTCACGGAATGAGAAGTGGAAGAGAATTCAAAGATTATTTAGGGGTCACAAAATTTAACCTTGGCTTTAGGAAGATGACATATTTGTTTTAAAAAGAAAAAGTTTTGCAATAAATAAATATAGCCATAAAATCTTCAAATAAACAGCTTGTGAGAAGAATAATTTTTCTTCTCCGCTATTTTGCTTCTGCGGGTGGGGGAGGGGAAACATGCCTTGTCCATCATGTTAGAAAGAGAACTACCACTTGCTTTATGCTTACGATTTTATTTGTATTTTTCTAGGTTTGTTTTTTTTTTTACACATTTTAATGTAACCAATTATAGCAACTTTATGAGATAGGTGTTAATATCCCCCCATGTAACTGATCAGGAAAGTGGGGTTCAGAGATGGAAGGTAACATGTATAAGGTTATTTAATCCATCTAAGTTTGTATAGCTAGCAAGTGGAAGTCTTGGAATTTTCAAACCCAGGTATGTTTGACTAAAATCCATGCTTATTTACCTTATGGCATAACTTGTCTGAGATTTTCCTGACAGTCAAGCTTTCCCACAGCCTGCATTCTGGACATGCCTATCTTTGAAGCCCAGAGAAAAAGAGATTCATCTTAGAAGAGATACATTTCATTTTATCTGGTCTTTCACTTCTTCAAAAATACAAACCAGTTCACAGGGAAAATAGACTGTTTAATTAATATTCAACTTCCCTAACTTTAAAGGTATGATTATTTCTATTAAAGCTACTTTGAAATTGAAGTTTTCTCTCATGTTTACCCTTTATCAGTTATCATCATCATAGTATTGGAATTCACAGCTATGTCAAAATGTTTATGGTAAAGAATCATAAAGGGAATAAAGCCATATCCTTTAACTCCAGGAGATTTATACATACGTTTTGCTGCGGTTCTACATTTATTGTTTTTATTTGGCAAGTCTTAATAGCACAAACTATATATAGTTCTCAAAATATCTTGTGGTCCTATGTGAACTAAAAAAAAAAATTCTTTGTTTACAATCCTTTTAAATCTATGTTCTCTTTTCTTAATTATGTGGTTATTGAAAGGGTTGGGAGTATAAATAAAATTTTATCCAGCCTTGAAATTACAAAAGACAACAGATGCAAGAGCGGAGAATATAAAATTCTTAAAACCACATCAAAACACAATGAATTATCATGTTAAGATACTTCTAATTGTAAATGTTGAGTATTAACTTCTGATTTTGGCAGTAGAGCGGCCCTTGGATATTTGAATGTCCATCATTAAAATAAACAAAGTGTTGGAAAAAATGTGTACACAGATATATATGTGCATATATGTATACATACACATATCCCTGGATGTTCCAACTGACTGGCTACTATTATAATACTTAATTCTTAAAATACACAGGATCCCGACTCTAAAAGTCACCACCGGAACTGTCAGTAGGTTGTGTGCATATCTAGTGGGAAAATGCACATACAGTATCTATCCGCCCTTTCTGGGAGATTGAGGTTTGAGGGGAAATAAAATTTTGGTTCTCCTCTGGTGGTGACTAGAGATTCCCACCTGAGAGTATATGAAATGACTTTAGTTCTGGTGACTGGACTGAGCTGAGAGTAACTTTTTAGGAATCACTCAGTATAACACGCTGGGTTGACATAGACAACTGGGATAAGGCCCAGAGAAAGTTAAAATTATTACAGTCGGGAAAATGGGTGCCATGAGGAAGACAAAAGAAGTTTGTTTGCTTATCCTGGGAAAAGAAACATCGGCATGGAATCTAAGATATTTAATAAAAATTCTCTACCCCACAGAAGACTGTTGGTTGATATTAAACAGCTTTTCGATTTTCATTTGAGGATTTACATGGCAGTAATTTTCATAATGCAGTAAGCATAGATTCCTTGTGTAAAAGTGAACAAAAATGCCGCTACCGAGAAAGAACATAAAGCTTCCTTCTCTGAAGAACTTTAAGGAAAAGAAAAGAGAATACTCCTCCTTGAGTACCTACTTATTATGCAGCAAACTTTGCCAGATAGAATAAAGATAAATGATAGATATAGATATGCCTCTATCTATCTATCTATCTATCTATCTATCTATCTATCTATCTATCTTCTATCCATCAGTCTGTCTATCCATCCATCCATCCATCCATCCATCCATCTACCTATCTGTATTGTTATATATATGTAGATGTGTATATAAAATTAAGCTTCAAAACAACCCTTTGAGAATGAAGAATTTTACAAGAGGAAACTGAGAATCAAAGTTTTGGCACTTAACACTTTACCTAAATCAATACTACTATACAATAGAGGATCCAAGATTCAAACTTACATCTCTCTGAGGCCAGCTCCTCTGCCTTTTACTTTGCTCCATCCCTGCAGGTCTGTTTGGCTCATTTCACCGATTTTCCACCTCCAAGTGAGAGGTAGAGTGGTGGACAACCTAAGTTTTCCTAAAATCGCACTTAAGATTCTTCTAGTACAGGGAGTGGCAAACATTTTTCTATATAGGGTATTTTATACTTTGCAGGCCATGTGGTCACTGTCACAACTATGCTGCCATTGTTCCATAGAAGCAGCCATACGATCGTAAATAAACGAGCATGGCTCTGCTCCAATCAAACATTACTTATAGACACTGAAGTTTGAATTTCATATTATTCTCAAGCATTATGAAATATTATTCTTGTTTGATTTTTTCCAACTATTTAAAAATGTATAACACATTCTTAGTTCATTAGCCAAACCAAAAGAAAAAAGAACGGAATGGGTCACGTTTGGTTCATCAGCCATAGTCTACCAACCCCACTCTAGAAAAAACCTACAGAAAGGCACTGGCCTCTGCTGTTTTATTGCCCAGTTTGTGGAAAATTGAAGCAGTCTTCCCTGGTAAGATAGTTGAGTGAAATCTGGACTAGATCCTATTGGAAAGCAAACCATTTTCATGAATAGTTTCCCTTTGTGTCTGGCAAGATTGTTTGCAGTCAACCATGTTCTTTGAATTAAATTTATCAGTTAAATAGTAAACACACTAGCCATTGGTTCATTAGCTTCATCACAACAATCTCTTGCTATCAAGGATTTAACAGACTGAAATGGCCTCTGCTAGGAAGAATGAACTTAATCTTTAATCCTAAATTCTTTTGAAAAATCAAAATGTCCATCTAAGTAAACATACTTGAGAAAGCACTTATCAAAGAGAAATATTGCTTGAAACAATATGAAGTTCATGAAAATGAAAGCTGGATAAGTATGGGCATATCTTGAGCTTCCAACAATTAAAAAGGAGATAGGCCATTTTTCTTACAAGGTCTGAGGATTAGGGAGAGGCAGGCACATCATCATCAGAATCCAAGTTGTAAGTGGTTTTCAGGCCTTTCAGTTCTAATCCAAACAAAACTTGAGATTAATGTTTCAAGGCCCATGAGGTTTACAGCAGGAAAATAGTCATTATAATTTTAGATTTACCAGTATGTTCCTATCACAAAAGTTCTTGGCATGAAATTATTGTATAAATCCCCAACTCCTATTTAAGCTCCCACCTTCTGAATAAAATCACCTACCAAGGACAGCTTGAGAGTTGCTGCTTCCTCTAAAATCAGAGTCCTGAGCCCAAACCAGTTTTCATTCAATAGCTACAAAAAGTAGCAATTCATTCTACAAACATTTGTTGAACATCTCTTGCCATAGTACCAACATATAAACAGATAACATGCTTTATTACTAACACACAATAGCTCATTTTCTTGCATTCAGCAGATATTTAATATACTGAATATGTGATTTGATTAAATGAATTAATGACTTACCAACAAAAAGTTTTTTGTTGTCAAAGTTGGATATTCGACAATGGGTACTATCGACATTGGAATAGCTTCATTTTTATATACAGGAATTCTTATTCTTATAAATAAATAGCAACTACTGGGTACCTCTTTTGTGCCAGAAACTCATTTTCTCTGTGAGGGAAGTGCTAATATGATCCTTACTTTACAGACAGGCAATTGATACAGAGAAGAAAGGCAATTGAGATGGACAAGATTAATAAATTGACCTAGATTACACAAAAGAAACAAAATTAAGATCCCAAGTTCATTTCCATGAGTCAAAACTCTACAGATTCCTCTTAATCCACAAGCTTGCTGATTTTCTTTATTGGCGAGCTGATAAAAAAAATAATCAAACACACCTGTACACTTATTCTCCTTCACACAGCCCTTTTACTCCCATTCACCTTCAGGTCATTTCTGTGGAAAACAGATGATTCTCAGAGATACAGTCAAATCTAAATCCAGGATAATAAAAGCAATTGAACCAGCCTTCAGGCAAACAAGTTTCTAGAATGCCTCCCTCCACTTATTTTTTTCTTCCATGGTATTAACTATATATGGGCTCCACTTACGAATTTACAATCCTGTCCAGTCCTTAAATCTCTCTCCAAACATGTCTTTTGCTGCCTCCTTGGAGTCAAAGAGAGCAGAGTTTGCCACCCCAAAATTTGCCTTTTGGGATATTGAGTCTGGCCATTTTTTTAAAAAAGAAAGACTCAGAAAAAAAACTTGATCTTTTCTCTAACTCCCTAAAAGAATTGAGATAGAGGATCTATTGCAGGAAGGGAAATATCAATATAGATAACCACAGTTTAATCTGAACTAAGTGTGATAGACAGGGAGGAACCCAGCAAGGCCCCTTTGATCAAAGTCCTCTTCGGCAAATATTTATTTACCAAACATTTGCTTTTTCACCTCCATGTGAATTGGCTTTCCCTCCTTAGAAGTCTCAAATCTCGACTCTCACCCACTTTTTCCTTAGCTCAAGATTGCTTATAAGCCTTAACTGCCCAAAGTGTCCTCAAATGTCATACTCATATGGAACCCTACATAATAAATAATAACAAACATAACAAACATAATAAATTTGGTCATTGTCTCCTGTTAATAACATCATCTTAATTTGATTATTAATCCAGCCAGAGAATTTAGAAAGGTATAAAGAAAAAATTTTTTTCTCCCCCACAGAGTTTAAGCCTCTCTTTAGAGTAGTAGAGGGATAGTAGTAAAAAATTAGGAGAACTAATGATTCATTATGCATTTAGACAAGATCTAGCCAAGATTAGGATCAAAGATGCAAACTAGTGGATTAGTCAAACATGCAATACATTTTGAAAGTAAGAACTATTTATTTATGTTAGGGGTAGAGTGTGTAAAAGGCAGTAGATGTCCCCTCTGTTCTTAGGCATTATTTTTTTTCCAGAAATAATCTTATTCTTCCACAGAGAACTTAATTTGATAAACAGGGTGGGGTCAACACACCCACATACAGATACTTGAGGCACCAAAGAGTATATAGTTTCAGCCAAATACAACAATCAGTAGAGATTTTTAATAAAAAATAAATTTAAAAATATTACTCTCTGTTTCAGTTTGTTATGTCCTCTGAATATTTTTACTTTGAAGTATCTGTTGTATAGAATCTATGTGATAGTGTTTGTACGTCCTATGGGTTTGGACCAAATGTTAAAGGAAAAAGATTTTTTCTTTTTTTAATATAATTATAAATACAAAAATATTTACAGTTTTCTTCATCATGCATTAATTAGGCAAAACAAAGGGCACAAATGGGTAACTCATGATCCGTTTTTTTACAGGATACATTATACATATATACATATTTTTTTTAATCTGAATTGCTTATATTTAAAAATCTGCATAAAAATTTAGTTGAGGCTCAAAAAAAATCTCTCAGATGATGATTTCTGTGTGGCAATGGTCAGCTGAAGCTGCATAGAGGCTGGCCCCTAAGACAGAGTGTAAATAATCCAGTTCATCTTTATCCCAGCTCAGTGAACAAACGTATGTTATATGCCAAGTCTCTTGAGAATTTGCGCTTACAACCTCTGATGACAAAAAGTTAAGGAATTTTTATTAAATTATATTCAGTGTAAAGAGAAAACAGAAGTCTTTAGAATTTTAGAGTACCTTGATATAATTTTACAGCATAAAAGAGTTTCTCTCCATTTCTACCCTTGCCATATTAACTACCTTCTATGTTAGAATTACTTCCAAAAAAGCAGATCATACTGTTCAGGTTGGCAGAAAAAGACTGAGAACATCCTTAGATATCCCAATCAACTGAGAGATGGGCAAACATTTATAGCTGTTCTACACTCATAATATTTACCTCAAGGATTATTTAATATGTTTAAGTTTGTGCTATTGGTTTACACTGGCAGAGAGGAGTTAAAATGATTACTGAGCTCCTTTGGGCTGATTATAACACTGGGAAAGTAGCCTCTGTATAATAAAAGAGTGACTCGGAGCAATTGTTTGAAAACTTTTCTAACACAGAAAGGTTTTCCCTTACAGAATCTTATATAGTCCAAAATGTCAGGCAAATAAACACAAATCTGCTTTGCTTGACTCTGAGGAGGGTTTTCCCATCTCTTTCAGATCACCTGCATGACTCCTAGGCAGAACAAATAAGAGTTTGAGAACCATGGAAAAATAGCATACATTATAGTTTTAGGTCACTTTCAGCTCGAAACCTCTTTAATTCATTGGCACTGGGATAACATCTTTTTTTCTTAAAGTCTTCTGTTGATGTAAGAAACGTTGAAACTTGTAGAAAATTTTCTAAGAGTTTATTTGAGCCCAACTGATGACATATGCCAGAGAGCAAGATCTTAAATGCTCCCAAGAAAAACAGTTTTCCAGTTTCTTTTATGCATTCGAAGTTAAGGAGGGACGTAAGGAAAATTATATGGCGGGGAGAGGGAGGGTGAAGAAAGAGGCGGGGGTTAGATTACAAGATTTTGTGCCTTCTTGAGGGTGGTGATTTCGAAGGTGCATTAACCTAAATGCACAGAAATGATAGGCAGGGCTTGCTTAAGGCAAAGATAAAAGATTTACTAAAAAGTTGTATCCCCGGGGCACAACTTCGCATCATGTCCCACCCAGTCAGGGATCTGAGAGTGCTTTCCATAGAACTCTTTTTCATTCACACGTCTTACTACCCATATTACCTTAGGAAGGTAATTTAATGTCAGAGTATCTTTTTTTATAATAAGGATAATGAAATGTGACCTTGATACACACGCGCGAGCACGCACACACACACACAGACACATTGTTATATATTTGAGGTTTATCTCTTCTCCATCATCAACCATAATAGATTCAGATAAAGTTGATTCTAAAGAAGGGCCCAGTTGGGACCTACATAGTAGAGGCCTCACCGTGTCCCCGGCTTCACTTTTCCTTATGCTATATCTTAACAATAGGTTGCCCCCTGAGGCTTGGAATGTCCCCTGCCCTAGAAAGTTGCCCTGAAACTTATGATGAATGCCCTTATGCTCCCTGATCACAATCCTTCTGGTCTACCATTCTTTCCAGACTACTCCCATCTTTGTCCCTGGGTTGCAAACGCCAACCTGGGGGACCGCGTTGCCAGAGGAACAGCTCCGTGAAGCATAACAGACCCCCCCCCTGACCCAGAGCCGTCGTACAGCCCCTGGAATAATGCCCAGATTTTCCCTTCAATACTAAGCCGAACTGAGAAAGGAAGGCCGTTTTTGAAGGTGTTAACTTGGTGCCTTCTCAGATCACCGGTGCTCTGACAATAAATGCTTATTCTAAATTTCCCAACTCCTGTGTCAGTTTATTGGCTGAGCAACGCGGGCAGCATGAGCCCCGGACTCTGTCACACTCTGGTTTCAGTTCTACACCCTGATTCCGAAGGTAACATAAGACCCAAGCTGAAGCTAGAAACTTGTGCCCAGAGCTATCAGTAAATTGCTGCTTTTTCTGGGCTGCTTGCTGGGAAAATAGAATGTAGAAGAAATGGAGTTATTTGCAGGCCTCTTTGCCACTATGTGATAAAAGGCCACCTGAGAACGATAGTGTCAACATAAGGAACAGCTAAACCTATAGAGAGTTTTAATGAGTTTATTTGAGCCAAATTGATGACAATTGCCAGGAAGCAAATCATTGAGAAAATGCTCCAGGGAATAGCGGTTTCACACCTTATTCTACACATTAGAATCAAGGGAGGAGGCGTGGGAGGGTTACATGAAATCCACTGGTAGTAGATTTAAGGGGTTGAGAAAAAGCAAAAGGAGTCAGGGAATCTTTGGGACTGGATAAAAAGTAAAATGAAGAGACTTTTTTTTACATTGGTTAATATTTACAGCTTGTAGAGAGGGTATATGGCAGCAAGATAACAAACGATGAGGGGTTCTATGGCCTCGGGCTATGGTGGCAGGTTGTACCCTGAGCAGTCTGGAAAACGGGGATCACTCTGACATTTCAGGGATAAGTTATCTTAGATGCAAAAAGACAACAGACAGGCTCACTCAAGGGAAAGATTGACCTTTGTGGAGAAAGATAAAGGCCCAGGACTTGACAGACCCAAGATGACTCACTTTTAGTTAGAAATGTCTATGTTCAGCCCATCCTCTGTGGTTACTTGCCATCTCTGAGTCTATAGGGCCCACCATGCTGGCCTCCCCCAAGCTTGTCAGGTTTAGTACGTGGCCCCTTTTTCATCCACAATGACAACAGAGATCAAAGCAGAGCAGATCAAAACCACCCTGATTCTACTGCCTGAGCATCTGGATCCAGCCCTGCCCAGACTGTCCCAGACTCTGTTAAGTAACATGAGCCAATATGTTTTCAAAATTTAAAAGCAAATCCATTTTAGTTTTCCATCATTTGCAACTGTAATGGCATTTTCCCTCTACTCTTCTGGGTTCTTGGTCAAGACATCCCTGTAATAAAAGACAGATTAACAGGAGAACGCACATAAAAGTTTAATAACACATACACCTCCTGTATACATGGGAGAGACCCAGGAAAACTGAGTAACTGGCTGAAATGGCTGAAGACACCACCTTAAATATCATCTTTAGCTGAAAACAAAAGATGATGTTGAGGCGGGGGGAGCCTTCATGGAAGGATACCAGGAAAAGAGCAGAAAACAGGGTAAGGTTGTTATGCAGGTCCATGTCCTTGCTACTCCACTAATACCTGTTTCTAGAGATAAGGTCACCTCCTCTTCCTGGTACAGAGAGGGAGGCATCTTGACAGATGAAGATTTCCCTTACAGATGTCAAAGTCCTTTACGAAGGCTAACTTCTCAGTGCTTCTCCTGTGTCTGCTGTTTCTTAAAAATAACCAGCCTGAAAGAATCCATATGCCAAAGAGACATATTTTGGAGTGGCGAATTTTGGTTCCCTAC
>NW_006439568.1:5276537-5314233 GCF_000325575.1 Pteropus alecto | reverse complement strand
CTAACAACAGGGTCGTAACTAGAGGTGGCTCGAAAGACTGAATTAAGCCGCGTAAATGAGAGCAATGTGTAAATGGAGTGCTAGCGTGAGTTTCCTCACATCAGCATTTCAAGACATTTCATCATTCTCATCTAAAATGAATTTATCATTTACCATCAGATTTCATAAATATTACTATTTCTGGTTCAAGGTGAGCCAAATAATATTATGTCTTCTACGTAATCATTCTTTTTTGCTCACAAGTCAACTGTTGTTCAGTCTTTAATGGCTAACTATTAACAAACAGCAGCGGTTCTGTCAATACACCTCATGAAAGTGGAACCGAGGATCCTTACGACTTTGATTAAATTTAGCTTTGAATTCTAGTTCTAGAAATCTTTTTTCCCCTACTCTCTGCATATCCTACAAGACTTATTTCTCTTACTAATCATTAACCCCTGAGACAGCAGAAGACAATAACTTGGCTCTAACTAAAGGTTACAAAGTATTGACCTCTGGAAGGGCTAAAATAATATCTTGACCTAAATTACGCTTCAGCTCCTGAGCCCTAAGATGGACAAACCACTTGACTTCTTCTCCATGACACCAGACTGAGGGACACCAGGGGTGACCTGAGAGCCGTCTTCAAGACCTAAAGAAATGATTGCCTTTATCTCACCTTTAACCAAGCAGCTCATAACACAATCTTAAACCTCTAATCCACAGTTTCTTGTGATTTTGGCCCATATAATCCGTAACCGGCATACCATCGGGGAACTGGGTCTTTCAGAACGTAAGTTCTCCGTACCAATCGTATAATAAGTTACTTCCTTTCTCCACTTCAAAGCCCTGCTAGTTCATTTCTTTTGGCCAGTGCGTGCAGGTAACATGACGCAGGATGGGGCGAGTCACTCCACCTGGGGACTCAAGTCCTACGCTGACAGAGAGGGTCCTTAACTACATGCAGGAAAGAATTCAAGCACGCACTAGAGTTAGAGAAGAAAGAAACGTTTATTAGAGAGGAAATGATGCTCCATAGGCAGAGATGTGGTCTCATCGCAAAGATATAAAATGAGAGAGATCCTGCGTATTTGAGGGATTCAGTTTATATGTCATTCTTCAGTTCTATGAATTACAGTTTAAAGACTTTGTTTCTCTATGTTCCTTTGATGGTGTGGGTATGCAGCCTTAAAGTCATGTTAGTAATTTCAGCCTTTGTTTTGTAGGTTCCCCATGGTCTGGCCGTAGAGAATGAATGTTTAGGTTTATTTCACGTAGGGTACGACTTAAAACTCTGTTTTCCTATTTTTCCTTTCATGGTATGGGTAACTAATAATCCCATTAGGAATATTCCTTGGTTCTGTAGGTTTCCCGCTGGTCTGGCAGGACATTGCAGGCTCTGAATATAATTTGATTTAATATTTGGTTCTCATTCCTCTTCTCTATACCAGAAAGACTCACGTATTGGAGTTTGATAACAAAAATTCACTACCAACTTGTTACCGACAAGTCAGATGCCAGATTGTTCAAATGTTTTAGATTATTTTTGCTAAATGCCAATGCCCTCTAGATTTCTAGACTCAAAGGTTGTGTATCATGAGAATTTCACTACATTTTCAAATACAGAAATGGACAAGATGAGGAAGAAGAGCACAGGATGTAATATGAAAAAAAAAATGATCGGGTCTGATTAGATTACTTCAGGAGTAGAGAGGAAGTTGTAACAAATAATTGAAAATGCAGGAAACTGGTGATATCTTAGAAAGTAAGAGAGGAGTGTTTTTAGAATTTCAAAAGTTACAGAAAACAGAGAGATAAAGATGGACAAACATCCACTGGATGGATGACTTACACTCAGGTATTTTCAGTACAGTTGGGGAGAGAAAAGAGATTGAAATGAAAAAAAAAATTAAAAAGAACAGAGCAAATCAGGTATAAAGTTGTGAACCCCAACAAGAAAGAGTCATTTGCTGTGAACCCTGAGAAAAAATTTATCTGCTGAGATGGACTCCCCACAGTCAACCGAGGGCCCAAGTTTTATATATGATAAGAGCCTGGTGTCCGTTTGCTGACGGGGTTTTCACTACTCTGTATACCAGGAAGAAACTCAGGCTGAACTTCCTGCACTGTGCTCAGCTTGTTTACTGTCTGAATCAACCACCTCAGGGAAATTCTCATCTCCTCTCCCTGCCAAGAGACTGAGACCTACCCCCTCCAATTAGAACTGCACAATTTAGATACCTCATTTACATAAAATGGACCTAATTGAGAACCTGGGGGGGAACTTTCACTGTAAAACATGGCCTCCCCTTTGTCTCAGTGAAACACAATTTAGGGTGCTGCCTGAATCTCTGTCTCCCAGGCCGCTTTTTGTTTAAATAAATGCTTTTTATTTTTTATTACAGTGTAAAATTAATCATGGTTTACAAAGGAAAGGCAGTGATTATTAACCATTTTTGTAGAAATTTTGAAATAGGAAAAAAAATGAAGTATCTTTAAAATGAGACTGAATTCAAAAAAAAAAAAATCTTTTAAATAAGTAAACTGAATGGAAATTGACCTATGCCCCTATATTATTTTAATTTCTTATACATAGTACAATTAAGCTAAAAGCCAGACTGTCAAAACAGACTCTTGACTAACTAAAAATAGATGAGTTTAAATAGGCTGCATGTTTCTTGAAAATAGAGATAATGCCTTCTAATTCTTTGAATTCTCCACATCACCCAGTTCTGTGAACGGCAGAGTGGCTACAGGATTGGATCAACCATGGGAATAAACAAACAAATTAAACATGCCAATTTTGTCAACAAATAAATGAGAATCTTCAAACTTTCTGCTTACAAAATGATCCAGAAGGGCATAAACAATCAGGTAAAATAATGACATTATGGTTATTGTTTAAAACTTATTTAACATTAAAAAAAAAAAAAAGAAAGTAGGTTAAACAAAAAAACAAAGAAAGAAAAAAGTATTCTTTTAAAAGAAAGAGATTCTGAAGCAATGGAATAAATTCAAAGGAACATTTTTTTCTGTAAGTATCAGGAAAGTAACAAACTTATAACCAGCTAGCATGAATTTACAAAATATGTCTCACCAAAGAAAACAATGTCCATTCTTCTAACTGAAATACTTCATTTATACCTGAAAAAAGATTATATGGATTGTACATTAGCAATTTTAATAAAGCAGTAGATGAGGAAACAGTTACAAATATGAACATAAATCTTTCTTAGCTACCACTAGATAACTGCCTACGTTGTCTTAGGTAAAGTTTTTGAAGCAGAGCCTAAGGACAGGGTCCATGTACCAAGTGTTTATTAAGGAAGTGCTTCCAGAGAGACTGGTAAAGAAGTAAAGAAAGTAGGCTAAGGAAGAAGGAAGAAGCCAAGGAAGAATGTGATTTCAGGCTAAGTCCCAGACTCAGCTAAGCTGTTTTAGCCCTACACCCGTCAGTCACTGGTACGAGCCACTGATGGTGGGCAGGCAGGAGGTAAATTTCCAGTTGAGACTAGGAAGATGGTTGGTTTTGATAGCTCAAACATAATCCTCTAAAGGGAGTTGAAGCTTCTATTCTAGCAGCAAGACACAGAGGAGTAGTGTGATGGATGCGTAGAACCAGTAGAAGGAATCAGAGGGAATCTGAAGAGGCTGCTCATGCTCTCAGCTGGCCACTTTAGATGGGCTCACTCAGCCTCTCTTCTACCCTCATCCTATTAGAGAAGGTGGAAAGCCAAAAACAGTATTTCTCAGCCTTCCTTACAACTAAGGTTCTGTATTAGAAATAGGTTCTATGAGATTTGGAAAATAGAAATAGGTGGGACATCTTCCTGCAGCTTTTGGTTATCATTGCTACCTAACAAGGTTATAAAAATATGCTTATTCCCTGAGCAGTGTTGTGGAATACATTCTCCAGCTTTCTGCAGGTCAAAACGCTATGTTGTTTTTTTGTTTTCTTGTTTTTTTGTTTTTTTGTTTTTGGCAGAGTACCACAAAAAAATTAAAATACTTAGGAATAAATAACCAAGGAGGTGAAACTATAAACTATAACTTTAAATGAATATCCCTTGAGCTGCCCCTTGGACGTTGACTGTAATAATAAAAGTATGATGCTGGGAAAGCCCATTCTATTTCACGACAGTCCTTTAAGGCAAGAATTAACATTAATTTTATAGATAAAATATAAAGTGGTAGACCCCAACTCTTTCAATTAGCATGGAGCAGGTTCTCCATAAGAATTAGCAGAGAGGGGAGAGAATGACAGATTGGCAAGTCTCTTTTACTCTCCCATAACCTCTATTTAGCTGTACGGAAACAAAACTTGATGTATTTATTTTGTCTCCCTTTCCTAGCTCTGTCCGAGAAGTAGGTGCTATTTGATAGTGAAATAATCTAAAAAGCAATGGGATGAAAAGATAAATAGTCTCAGATAATCCAGGGGGGGAAAAAAAAAACAAACTTCCAAGAGTTAAAGTAATAGTAAATGCCCCTTAGGCATTTTCTTTTTTGAAGCAGGTCATCATAGTGTCCTGCAAAACAATAGCCATCAGAGAGGGTCCTTATTCTTTTACTTATTAACAAATAGCAATGTGATTCTAAGAGATTAACTGAACTGCTGAGTTAGTTTCATCATCTGTAAAATGATAATTTGCATATCGGGGTTATTGAGACGATTTTTAAAAACGATATTGGTGAAATAGCACAAATGATCGTTAAGATGGTTTTGTAGGGTTCAAATTTGATAAGTACTAAGGAAACTGCAGTTGTTATCATTTATTCTTTTACTTTCTCAAGAGATCCTAGTGTGCATTTTTCAAATGGACAAAGGGTATATGGAACAAATAAGTTTGTTTGGAATTTCATAGTTTATCATCAGTAGCCTAGAATTTCTACTTCTAATTATGTGGACTTTGAGTTGCTTATCTGGCTTCTAAAATTAATCTTCTACAATTCAAAATGATACTCATACATCACCAAAAGAATGAGAGGTATCTTGAGAGGTATATATTTCCTCTGCCTCACACAGGCAGCAATCTAGGAATAGAGTCCTTCATAGACTCAAAGGTACTAACAACTTTGCTTTGGCTACGTTAAACTAACTGAAAAGACACCCAATATCACCTGTTATCAGGGAAGTGAAAATTAAAACTGCAATGAGATGCCACTCCATAGCCACTAGAATACCTAAAATTCAAAAATGCAAGAATGTAGAGCAACTCATACATTGTTAATGGAATGTAAATTGTTACAACCACTGTACAGTTACTATTTTTTCCCTTTGCAACTGATTAGTAATTAGAGATCAAACATTTTAAGACCATGCAAACGTGCTGCTGCTTATAAAAATTTCTGCCTAGATTAAACATTCATTGATCATTTTTGCCTGAAACAATCTTTACTATGATGACTACAAAATGATTATTAACCAATCCCTGTGCTCTCTCTACATTTACCAATCAGCACTCAGCATTCCAATGTGAGCAACAGTTATCTTCTCCCCAGTCCTTCCATCCACCCATCCACCCATCCACCCATCTATCCATCCTCTCACCCACCCACCCACCCATCCATCCATCTACCCACCCATCCACCATCTATCCATCCACCCATGCAGCTTTCTTTTCTTTTTCTTTCTACGTATCTATTATCAGGATGAATGCAAAGATTACTGGTTTTTTCAATGGTTGATAATTCACTACTGTCAATTATTTTGCACTCAAATAGTCCAAGATTTGGCCAGTAGGAATCTCTTAAAGTTGGCTCCTATGTCCTTGGGATGTGCCCCAGTATTACCTTTTTTATTGCTTTCTTACTCTTTGACTCTACAACTTTTAGGATTAAATCTAGAAGAAAAGCATTTCTTCTATTTATAAACTCCTTAATATCTACATCCTCCTATAGCTCTCTTTCACATCTATCTTAGCCTCCCTAGTAGGCAAACAAAATCCAAAAGAAGAAAAATATAGTTGTAACTCTATATCTAGTACATAGGTACTATATGTCTAAATGCCCAAACACACACACACACACACACACACACACACAGACACACACATCTCCCTCTACTTCTCTCCTTATTTCATCATAAATCTCATAAAGTTGGTAATTATTTATATGTTTTATTTCCCTGGATCCCAGCACAGTGTCTTTCATATAACAAGTGCTTGGTAGGCAACTGTTGAAAGAATTAAAAACATTACTTACAGAGAGAAAGAAAGGGAGAGAGAGCGACAAATCTCCAAGCAGAAATTCATAAACACAGCTGACGATGCTGGGCAATGAGGTGTAGGGTGTGATGTGAAAAGAACAAAACTCAGCATGTGGTTTTTCCAATCAGCTGCTTTTTCATACTCTGTCTTTTGCATGTAGAAGTGACAGTGATTTCTGTGGCAAATACCCAAGTTTCCTGAACAACTCAGCCATGTTGCCCCAATATGCTGCCAAGAGCTAATTGCCTTCCATGCTTCTCTAACAGAAATGACAACCACCACTTACTTAGTGCATGATACATGCCAGGCACAGAAGATGGTGGTGACCCTCCTCGATCTGATCCCCGGACAATACAAGGAGCCAAGGAGTATGCCATTATGTGGCTCCAAATTATTAGCACTAAATCAAATCCTACCAGAAAGCCTTTTTCCTAGTCACCTTACATGACTGAGTTGTCTTTTCTAGTTAAAAAGTTGAAGTCGATGCGGTAATTTGCCAGATGTTATCTGCTAATAATCAGTTCCATCTCCACCTTTCTATGGCTTCTGATATGCTATGGGGTCTGAGGACCTAGAAAACCCAAATCTCTGATCTTCTTTCCAGAAGGGAGTTACACAATGACAGACCCTTGTGTGAGATATGGAAGGTGGAAGAGAAGGAAAAGTCATTCTCATCTCCCAACACCTCCAACACACACATACACATAATACAGACACACACACAATGCACACACTGAGATACACACAACAGCACACACTCAAACACACACACTCTGCTCCTCAGAAGAAAGGCTTCCATTCGCTTGATTCTTTCCTGAGAGCCAGGCTGCAAAGCAGTGTCCTAATGATTACTGAATCAATTGCTTCATTTTACTGATTAGGACATGTTTTTTCAATCAAACCATTATTCTGGGTGAGACACATTAATCTATACAAAGTTATCTTTTATAAAAATTTAGATAAAATTGGTATACAACACTATATAGGTTTCAGGTGTACGACGTAACTCGACATTTGTATTAATTCCAAAGTGCTCACCACCAAAATTCTAGTTACGTTCATCATCATACAATTGACCCCCTTTACCTATTTGACACCCCTCCCCTCCAGTAACCACCGATCTGTTCTCGTATCTATGCATTTGTTTTTGTTTTGTTTTTACATACAAAATAATCTTTGACCCATGACATATTTTGAGCATAAACATGCTCGCTATTTGAATTCTAAACATTTGTGTAAACTTTATATTTTCAAAAGATAAAGAATCATCACTAAGGAAATTTTCAACACAAATGTTAATTCTTGCTTTATTTTTTTTTCTAAGGTTACAGAATTGCCAAAAATCCCACACAATTGAAGGATAGGTAGATGAAGATGGAAAACGAGGACATTTCAATTTGAGAGACTATCCTGAAAAACAGGCATGGAGAACAGGGAAAAATGAAATAGGAGACAGAGTGAATAAATCTGCATTCAAACACATTCGATTCAGTTAGTAGTTCTATTCTTTTGTCTTATGGCTCAAAATCGAATATCCCAGTATTGTAAGAAATAGAAAAGAGTTTTTTTAATGTTCCTTAAACTAGCTCAATAAACCTGACATCTCACTTGTACAATAATACCTATAGTGAAGGAACCTAACCATTCAGGTTTGCCCGGGATGGAGGGTTTCCTAAGACACAAATTTTCAGTATTGAAATGTAGTAAATCCTAGGCAAACCAGGATAAGTTGGTCGTCCTTCCTGCAGGCATGAAACAAAGACCTTACGATGTCTTATAAATTTTTGTTTTTATTTTAATAAAAAGGCTTGAAGAAAATTATGTTATGTTCATATAACTCCTTTTAGTTTGTTTCCGTACACATTATCGCCATAGCTCTTAGGTTAGTAATTCCCAATCTCAACTACCTATTAGAATTACTTGGGGAGCTTTTAAAAATCTGGATGCCAGGTAATTACCCCCACAAATTAAATCAGGCATCATTTTTTGTAAAACTCCCTGTGGAATACAATGTGCAGCTGAGCTTGAAAACCCCTGCCTCTGAAGAGTTTGACTTTACAGAAGAAAAACATGAAGTTTTAGAGCGACTGAGGTCACACCATTATTTCGTATTAGAGTTGGAACATGATCCTTCATCTTCTACAATAATGAAGGAGTTGCACTGATACCTGAAATTGCTGTGATTCCAATAAATCATTAAGAATAAAAATCTCTTCCTGCCAGACTACAGTTTGTCTTAGGAATAGATGAAGAGGTTAAAGGAAGAAAATAAAAATAATTAGGGTAATAATACAGTTAAGCCTCATTGTTTTAGGTACAGAATTTCTCCTTTGGAAGAGATTTTACTGTACACGTAAATTGTACACTTGAGATGAAAGAATGAGATTTCTACTTCCGTTCTTGCTACTAAAGAGTATATTTCAGAAAAAAACATGTTACCAGGTGTGGCTAATGATTAGGTACATGTTTCACTGTGTGAGGTTCATGAGTTTAGTTCAAAGTCAACTCACCTACACAAAACTGGAGATTTTAGAAGGAGGGACAACAAGCAGAAGGAGGACAGGAGCTTAGAGACTGAGCAAAGATGGGCAAAGGGCATGGAAAAGGATCAGATTGAGAGATATTAATTGTGTAATCTGATTCTGCTTCTCTGTTCTTCCTTAAAATCATAAGTAAAATCTTTTTTTCCCCCTTTTTAATGAATTATGGAGTTAAATCGGGTTTGGGGTATACAACTATGTGGATGGGAGAATTATCGCATCTAGATTATATATTAGAAACGCTTAAACATTTCTATATTCACTACATGAATATTCCTCAAGCATCTACTACATACTAGGCACCAGACTAGTCTCTGGAAATAGAATGACATAGAAGACATCCTCTCTGCTCTAGGGAAGGTTCTGGACAATCCAGTTTGCTAGGTCTGTCTTCACTTCTTAATACAAATGTAGTGTCTTATCATTCCCGTGAAATGAAAGACTCTTAAGGATTGTATCACAGTTTCTGATAAATCAAATATTCATACTTCAAAATGAAACATCTAGGGAGTACCGCTTCTCTGCCTTACTTGTATGTGCTTACCATGAATATTAGAAAGAACTGGGACCTCAGCCAATCAACCTACTGAGAGAAACCCTGGCCCGTTGAACCTAGAACTTATATACTTAGTTTGGGAAGCATGTGAGTAACACTCAGCAGGTGAGCAAAATTCAAAGAGAAGCTCCACAACAGGACAGCCATGGAGAATTGTGCTTTCTATGCACTGTCCAGATGCTGAAATGCAGCCAGCCCCTGCTTGTGAAGCCTGGTCCCCTGGAACAGGACCTGAGAAAGGCCCGTTGGCTTTTTGTTTGTTTATTTTTGTTTTGTTTTCAGCTCATTTAATTCACACCGAGGTTCAGCTTATTCTCACCAGTTCCTGGATTCTGGTTTGATGTGATGTGCTATAACAAAGATCATCCAAACATGTTTCATGTAAACATGAAACAATGCAGGAGGGATGCTTGAGGACCACATTTGCCCGTATTAAGAATACATTTGAACTCTATAAATCACTTCAAGGAGTTTAAGTTAAAGATTATTTAAGAGAAACTAAGAGCGGAAAGAAGAATTCTAAGACATATAAACATCAGAAAGGAAAAGCTTTTTAAAATAACTAGGTATATCTAAAATAGCATAATAATAACTATTTAAACAGTGAAAGCAAGAACAAAAGAATTATGGTGTTCAGGAACCTCTCCAAAGACACAAGCCTATGATTATTAACGATAAAGTTGCAAACTTTAGGGGATACCTATAAATATCCCCTGAACTGAATGTACAAACTTCAGGTTTGCCCAGTAGTCAAAGCAACCATCCACTCAGGAGCAGCAGTTCAGCCAAGATTCCGAAACACTATAGTCACTTATGTTTTAAAGTCTAACCACAGAGCAAGAAATCCTGTAATTAACTAGCTTTAGCAAGACTGTACCCATGATTGAAAATACATCATTATGTAAAACTGTACACTTATCGGAAAAGACTGCATACAACTATACATTGGCAGAGGAGTCATTGGTGGTCAAACTTTCTTTGTATTACGTTTGAAAAGTTGTGTGTGAGAGACCATAAACGATGAGGAAATGAGAAGGGGAATGCTTGGAAATTCTCTAAAAGGAAACATATTAATTCAGAAAATTATTCCAGAAATTGAAACGTGGTACAGTTGGCTCAGGCGTTGGAGGTGACAGAGCCCTGAGCTGGCTGTAACAACTGGTGGGTAGATAATGAAAGAGTGAGAAAATGTTTATTCACCAGTAAATAAGTTCTATCTATAGTTGTTCTATATCTTGTCAGCAGGGAGTGAGTCAATGTCCTAGGACTTAAGAAAGTTTATTTTAATAGTTCCAAGGACTCATAATCTTAAAGCTAAAAAAAAAAAATTATAAGAAACTATACTTGTTAAAATATTTGTCACTTAAAGATGTAAGTATCATTGTGGCAAGTTGACTTAACACATCAAATAGGCCATCACCAGTGTGCAGATGTCCTTAAAATTAGGAACAGAGTTAAATGCATTCTTTTTTTATAAAAATTTATTTTTACAAGTAAAATTAAGTGACTCCAGTAAATAAACTAAAACAACCTGAAGTCTCAACTTGCCACTACGATTAGCGTTATCCTTATAGATTTCTATAAGGATTAAATGACAAAGTATGTAATGTGGCCTGGGACAAGGTGTGATGCACACCAGGCACGTAGTGTAATATTACTATAATGTTGACTTCTCAACTAAAGTGTACAGTCATACTCCAATATTCCATGTCACCAACTGTCCCTTTCATCACACCCATTGTTCTTTACTATGACACGTTTAATGACCTAATTAAACTCTTATCTTTATAAAAGTAGGTTTTTGGCATAGGAAAAATTCTTGCTCATTTGGTAAACTTGAAAGAGTTTCCTTGGGGCTAACTGTGAAGTTAGAGCCATGCCTTCAAGAGGTGGACCAATCCTGCTCTAAATAGTGTGTTCCGTTCACTCATAGTTTTCCTCTCAAACTTCTCATGGTTGGGGTGAGAAAGTTCTTGGAAAGAATATCTAGCATCTTGTCACTCTGTAGAAGCCTACGTTGCTCGACTCTAGTCGTGTGCTAAAGCTGCTTGTTCACTTATTATCTTCACTGCTTATTGAATATGTCCTAGGTATAAAATCCACAAGGGGAGGGAATATTTTAAAATCTAGTCTTGGATACAGACAAAATAGTAAAACAGGCAAATATATAATTTGGAATTACAATACATACTACAAAGAATACAGGGCACGTATGAGAGAATGACACAGGGTAAGATCTTAAAGGATGCAAAGAATTTTGTGCAAAGACCTAGGCTGAGATGAGAACATGGGGCAGTGTTCAGGCAGAACACCAGCTCTGCAAAGTTCCCACATCAGGAAGAAGCCTAGGGTATTTGAGGAAGTGGCTGGAATGGAGTGGTGCAGGAAGGGATTAATATCAAATGACATGGGAGAGATCACGTAGGGTTTTTTAGAACAGAGTAAGAATTTTTTAAAAAAATTCTAATTGGAAACATTTAGGGACTTCAACCAAGAGCATTTTGTAACCAGACTTATGTTTTTAAAAATCACTCTGGTTGCTCTGTGGAAAGTGAGTTGTTGGAATTATAAAATAACTCTGTTACCAGACAGCAAATTTGACCGAAAGTCACTAAGAACAATGGGTTTGACACGTGTTCCTGTCATTTATTAGAGAATTC
Organism: Pteropus alecto; assembly: GCF_000325575.1. Classification (NCBI taxonomy): domain Eukaryota; kingdom Metazoa; phylum Chordata; class Mammalia; order Chiroptera; family Pteropodidae; genus Pteropus; species Pteropus alecto. The sequence continues at coordinate 5,302,289 of NW_006439568.1, read as the reverse complement.
TCAAGTCAGACCTGAGTTCCAAATGAGAAAGGAACTGACAAACATAAACCCATGAGTAGCAAATGTCTTTGTCAATGTATATTCAAAAACTGTTGCAAAAATAAAGGAATTAGAATTCCTTCTCATTCCAGGGGGCAGAAAGACTCCATTTCCTCTCCGTGTTCACTACCTAGTGAGAATTGGAGGGGGGTGGACTCTTGCCATATTCTTTCCCTTGAATTCCAGAATCAAAATAAATGGGGATTTACAATGATCACATGTGCCGTTGTTAATAGACATTGTGTGTATGTTCCAAGGGAACAATGCGTAGTAACACTGGAAGCAAAGAAATGACTTATTCGTTATAGTCACCAGAGATTCAGACATGCAAATCTCAGGATCATCATTTTTAGTCTCTATGAGCTATAGTTTTCCAGCACATCATAATGACTGTGTTTTACAATTGAGTCAGTTGACTAGTTATAGGGACCATTAGACATGCATTCAACCATGCAGGGCCTGAGGTTCAAATTCCAGATGAACATAAACTAAAATATTCTACCCAATAAGTTTGAGTACTTCTTTAAAGCTTTTTATTTATTTTCTGGGTCATAATTTTAATGAGAGTCTTGAGAATCTTCACCTTTGAATTTGCACTTATCTTTACCTTTAAAAAAATCTAGGATTCTTTTGTATTGGGGTTTACTGTGATATATGTACATAATACTCATTATTACCTGACACCAGATAATGTTTGGACGTAAAACTCAGCAAATGCACTCTTAATTCTAGACTTCGATAACTGCTCAAATACCATCACAACTTTTGAAATATCTCTCCGAAATGGGCAAGTCATATATTTCACATTTTATCAGAAGATTTGAAGTTGACAGACTAGCATAACCAAATATACACATATAGCCATGCCCCCAAAAAAGCAACTTCTAAATTCTTATATATGTTTTGGCAATTGATTTCGATGTTAAACTATAATGAAGTATTATGAAGTAGTGCTTTTTTCTACCAAATTCCAAATCAGTAGTGTTTAGGAATCACTGATAGAACTGGAAAATTTAATTAGTACTCAAACAGTTCTTCAAACTCTTTTTAACAACTCCTATGCATAAAGCATGAACCCTAACAAAGAGAGATGAGAATAAAAGTTAAAAAACATCAAAACTCTATCAGACTGACCTCCTGATTTTTTCTTTTTTCTTTTTTCTTTTTTGATTAATATACTAAGATTATATTTCTCTTCAGGGACAATTTTACCTTCTCTCTGTTGATTGTATTCAATACAATCATTCCATCACACACACAAAAAAAGTTTTTTAATTGATGACTATTAACTCTCTAAATGTATAAAGTCATTTAAATGTTAAGATTTATTCCAAAAATTAACTCGAAGATTCAAATTGTTAGAAGAAATATCTGAGAAGAAGCTCTGATTTGTCATTTTTTAAATTGTTTATATCATAAATGACAAGCAGAGGAGAAAGGAAAGGCAGAAAAGAAAGGGAAGATGAAAAAACAGGAAGGCAAAGGAAAAACTAGAGTAAATAGAAACTCGGGGGTGGGGAGGGTGGGGGAAGACAGAAAGAAAAAGAAACACAAAGTATTGGGACTAGCCATAATATTTTATTTAAAAATAAGTGGTTTTGATACCAATTATACCTAAGAATAAAGGTTTTAAAAATAAAAATTCAGGAGACAAAATTTATTTATAGAAGTCAATGAAATTATCGCTAGTGCTAAAGAACATACTTGCCAAGTTATTAGATTTCAAACTGACTAACGTTCTGTATATTCCAACTTGGCCTTGCTTCTTTGAAGACAAAATTGAAAAGCCAACTTATTAGCAGTAATCAGTTCAGAGTAAGGACATTTCACATTAACATTCTTACAGCATAGACCGTCATAGGAAAGAGAAATAAGGTTAATGCAAATTATTTCCAATTTAGGTGCACCTTGAAAACGCTTGTCACCAGAGGCAATTTTACTGTCTATCATTGATAGTTACTGTTGGCAAATGGTCAGCACTTCCTTCCCAAACAAACTTGAACCTATACAACAGCTCTCTTGCTTAGAAATATTAAATCAATTATTAGATCTAATGTTCTATTTTGAGTTTTGTAACTAAGTCGCTCACATTCACATAAAAATAAAAACATTTTTGAGACACTCATCTGATGGATAATTATGAAAGTGGGAACCATGAAAGAAATTTAATATTGGAATGAGAAAAACATTTCATTTTGTAAAGGTTTTGGAATGACTATAGTTTTATTACATCTGGCCTAGAACATCTTGCCAAGCTTTATATTCAGGATAAACATGGATGAAATTGGAAGAGCAGGATGACAAAGGCGGCACTTGCCTGACAGCCAGAGGCCTAGAGTTCAGTCTGTGCCTCCTGTGATGATTTGATGCGGGGCCAGTGCAAACTTCCTCCTGGGATCTTCCTCCTGACACCACCCATAATAAAGAGCTCCAAGAGAAATATTTTATAATAGGCTTATTTGACATTAGTCATAATCATATCAATCGTAGATTGGTTCATTATCTATCAGGTGTAACATGATAGTTTTTCCGATGGATTTTATTGTGTCAGAATGCACTTTTTCTCCACTTATTTAAAGTTTATGCTTCTTATTTTAATGCATTTGTTTTTACCATAAGATAATCATCATCCCTTTGAGAGCAGAATGGCTTGGATAAAAGTCGTCACAGGATGATTCGGCTTGATTTTGACCTTGTCAAACTTCTTCAGTGATGAACATTTCATCATTTGTGCCATTGGACAATTTCTCTATATTCAAAGACTTGGAAATTAGACTTGTCAGCCTCCCTTTTAAGCTTCCGGCACAGCTATCATTTTACGGGTTTATTGGGCAAAAGGAGAAATCTCTTCTAACTCAAGGCAATACTAGAACCCCTTGAAAAAAAGACTCTTCTCGCACATTTTAGAGACTTTCTTCATACGTGAAAATAATTGAAGTAAACTCCCAGAACTTCAAAGTTTCTGCATCATCGTCATCTTTCACAAGAACTGCAGGAGAGTTGATGAAGGCACTTGCTCGCTTTCCTTCATTGTCAAGTCTCTAACCAGAGACTTGACAATGAAGTCTATGCCTCCATTAAGAAGGTAGGTGTATAAACGTGGCAATGTGGGATGTTTTGTCATATTTTCATTATGCCTCCATTAAGAAGGTAGTTGTATAAACGTGGCAATGCGGGATGTTTTGTCATATTTTCATTAAATCGTTTAGTCATCAAAGACTTTCTGTGCTTCTATTATGTGTGAAGAGCTGGGCTAGGATCAAGAGATACAACGATGATGATATAGAAAAGTTCCTCTCACATGGTAGTGAGGTAACTAGGCAACTCAAACACTGGATGATAAAGGCTATGCTAGAGGAAGCTCCGAGGCAACCAGAAGGAACATCTAACCCATTCCAGGGATGGCAGCTGAGACATGTACAGTTGATGATTAGTGGATTCTGTACATGCAAAATTGTTTCCTTCTAAAATTTAAGTGTAACCCCCAAATCAATACTCACAGCACTTTCCTAGTCATTCACAGACATGTGCAGAACAGTGAAAATTTTGTGTACCGACTTGCACATTCTCAGTTGAGCTCAAAACCAGGCTGTCCTCTGCCTCCTCAAAACTCATTTTGATTCAGCACTCAGAGATGAGGAGAGAGTGGAGACTGCTGAGGGCTGTACAGGGCAGCAGAAGATGCTCCCGCACCTGCCAGATAGACAGTGTTTGAATCCCAACTCTGGCATCTGTTACTGGGGTGACTTCAGGTGAGTCACTTAATGCTTCCAAATCTCATTTTCTCTTTTGCAGAATAAAGAAAATAGAATCTACCTGGATGAGTTACTTCTAGGATTTAAGATTATAATTTATGTGAGATAGGTATAGGTATGTCTATATATGCATGTGTATGTATGTGCACGCGTGTTTCTCCTACAAAATAGCTCAGTGTTTGGAAATTCAACATTGAGGTGACTTTATAGAACACAATTACCATGAATAACAAGAATCAGTTTTATAGGAATAAAAGTTAAAAAGTCAAAAAAAGGATTAAAATACATGAAGAGAGTTTCAAAGGCCATTGATAGCTAAAAAATCGTTGGCTGAAAAAACTGAGCTTACATGAAGTCTTAAGACAAAATAGCTCAGTGTTTGGAAATTCAACATTGCGGTGACTTTATAGAACACAATTACCATGAATAACAAGAATCAGTTTTATAGGAATAAAAGTTAAAAAGTCAAAAAAAGGATTAAAATACATGAAGAGAGTTTCAAAGGCCATTGATAGCTAAAAAATAATTGGCTGAAAAAACTGAGCTTACTGGAAGTCTTAAGTGGGTAGCCATTTCACATTTTCATATATCACAGGCTCACAGAAAAGTCGCTCATAGGATTTGAAATTTGTGTGTATGTTGGGAAAAGAAAAGGGGAAAGGTAGATGTTTCCATTTCAGAGGCCAACAGGAAAATTAATATTGTTAATAATTTCTCAATATTAATTAACCATATATCATGGAGCTCCATAGTAACTATTTTTCTCTTGTAAGTTATTCCAAGGATTAAAAGGAGAGATATGTCAAAACTAGCTTGATTAGACAAAGCAACTTAACTAGGAAATCTGTTTCAAAAAAAATGAAGTGTGCTCTACAGTCTTCCCATATAAAACTATGCATTTCTTGAGGGCAAACACTATATATTATTAATATATCCTGATATTTACCACCTAATAGTTATTCGACCTTAAGAATGTTGTTTAACCTCTCTGAACCTAAGTTCCCCCATCCTAAAATGGAGATACTACCTAACTCATGGGACTATTATGAAGATTAAGAGAAAAAATGAACTAAAGTGATTAACATAGTGCTCAATAAACAGATAATGTACGATGATGATGATGATGATGATGGTGATGATGATGGTGGTGAGGCTGGTGATGATGATGATATGATGATATGCCTTCAATATCTGACATAAAGTTTCATCCACAACGGAAGCCAAGCACATGCTAAATGGACGGATGGAAGATTGGATAACTACTATGTTGTGCATCCTCAATTATGAGGATCCTTAAATAGTGCATTTATACGTTTTGTGAACATTCTGAATGAATTAACGGGTCAATGTTGGCAGATAAAATCAATATATCTTCTTTCATACCTAGTTTGTCTGACATTTCTATGTCAAATAGCTATTTTGGTAATTTAAAAAGTCAGATGTTTGGTGATGTGGCGATAGTTATATTCTTTCCTCCCCTTCTCTTAAATCTAGTTCTTGCATCTCCCGTCCTCATCACAGCCTGCAGTATGTTTATTGACTGTGAACCAACAGGAAGCAAAAGAGCACAAAGTAAATGCGAGGATATCGCAGTGTTAAAAGATCGATTTGGGAGATAATACAGGTTACACAAGAGGAAGCAGAACCAAGCCCAGGAGAGATGTTAAATACCAGTAACAACAAAACAAAACAAAACAAGTTCTAGGTATGAAATGTCTAAATAGTAAGGACCATGAGTAAAATCCCATTTGTTTTCTTAAATTTTTTATAAAGTATTATTATTCCCCTCTTAATTAATGCAGAAATTGAATCCTGGGGAAAGGAAGTGTTTGGCTTGACCCTGTGCCAGGCAAGTAACATAAATGAGTGGAGCAGGCCAGGTATGAATGGGAAACAGTGCGAACTATGAAGAACAGGTACTTAGTGCCCTGTGAAGGCGAGGGCCATGCCACAGCACCAGCTGACAGTCTCCCAGTAGGAATGACACTTCTAACTTTCCAAGAGATTCTGGAAATTGTGACTTTACTATGAAAGAGTCTAGTGTGTATTCTTTGCCTATGAGCCAATGCAACTGATGTAGAACATTCGCCGTCAACAAATGAGTTAGCACAGATGCAGGACCAGGACTCAGATCTGCAGGCTCTTCATCTGGTGTGCTCCCCCGACAATCATTCTCGGCACCAAAGACTACAGCACATGTGTATGCACGTAGGATGATAAGAGGACAGCCGGATGGTAGAGGGCCCGATGCAACAGCTCTACCAAAAGCCAGAGAGAACAAAAGTAGTACTTATTGGAGAAGGCATTTTTGACATGATTCTCAGCAATAAGGTTCACTCCCTACGTTTTCTCTCATCAAGATGCCTTCAACTCGGTTTACTTTGGAGAAAAATTACACAAAAGATAACTCATTTTCCTTTCAGTTTGTCAGTTGAAAGTCTACAGCCAAAAGCATTTGAGGACAAAAATGGAACTGAAAAGCCAGGTACCCGGGGCCTTTTAGTGTGGATGGTTCAGGGGGGTCTTCGTTCGTCCATTCGATGAACAGTTTCTGGGTATTTCTATGAGCCAGATACTGGGCTTGATATAGGCAAGACAAGACTTCGTACCTTTAAGAGGCTCATCCTTAATGAGACAACAGAATTGGTTATAATACAATGAAAACTGCTATGAAAAATGTTTGTGCTGTGACCAAGTTCCTCTCAGCTTGACTAAACTCAAGAGAGCATTTACTTTAGGAATTTAATGAAAAAAGTAAGTTCTTTCTTGGCCCCTTTGAGATGTAAATCTTCTCCCTGCCTCTTGCCGGTTTTACAAAGTCTTTCTCAAGGATAGAGAAGCCATCCCTTTGAAACATAATAAAAATAGAGAGTGTCCCTATCTCCTAGATTCTGTAGGAAAATAGGAGCCTGACTTCCATAAGCAACAATGTGCAGACACAGATGGCCTGATCATCTTGACAAACCTCCACTGCTAACATCTTCATTATTTTCCACAAGCTCACGGTTGTTTAAAAATCTTCCCAGATTGGTTGCAGTGGAGTGGAGTTCAGTCTCACTCCCATATTGCATTAGTCTTGAATAAAGTCTTCCTTGTCTATTTATCTTGTCTGGTATAATTTTTCTTCGACAGCTACCAGCTTGTCAGCTTGGAGGAGAGAGAACTAAGTCATTGGTGACTGGAGTTCTTAAGACGGATGAAAACTTCATAGAAGAGGCTATTATAAGAAGAACTTTTGAAAGGTAAACTGTGAACTGCACTAATCAGACAGGGTAGTGCAGATATTCCAAGCAGTAGGCCTTCCCAGCACCTCCGCAGAGACGTGAGTGGCATGTTTGGAAAGAGGCTTGAAATGACTGACAGGCTGTGAAAAAGCTAAAGCTATTGTGAAGTTTCTGTGACTCTTAATTCTACTTTACTTCTCAATTCTGGCTTAAAGTTTTTATTTTAACAGTTACCCTAATTTAAAAAAATAAAATAAAAAAGTAAAAAAAACAATCTGCAATGGGAGACAGTGCCACCAAGAATCGATGTAATTCAGTAATTTAGTTTACTGAGCACCTATTACATGTCAGGCAAACAGATAGAGGTGCCCTTGTTATAAAGATTATTAAGAGGATGGGTTCAGTACCAGCCATGTGACTGACCTTGGGCAAGTGATCAGGCCTCTCATGACTCAGTTTCCTACCTCTAAAAGAGTATACACAATTTTCTTAGTTGCCATAAAATTAAATGAGTTAAAACAAGAAAAATATAATAATGCCTGGCATATCCTAAATGTTTAATAAATATTAGCTACTATTTGAAATTGGTTAAAACAAAGCTTAAGCCTTATTTATGGTTAGATAGTGCTCATATTTCAAAAAGCATTACTATTAATAGTAGAGCTTTAGGAGAAGTCGCTACTTTTTTTTACAGTTGACATTCAGTATTGTATTAGTTTCAAGTGTACAGCATAGCAGTTAGACGTTTCTATAACTTACAGAGTGGTCTGCCTGATAAGTCTAGTGCCTATCTGGCATCATACATAGTTATTAGAATATTATTGACTATATTCCCCATGCAGTACCTTATGTTCCCAAAGAAGTCACTACTTTTAATCATTGCCTTTTATACATATACCTCCTTTCTGAGTGCACTCACATTACAAAGAAAGAAAGAATTCCCTGCCAACAGATAGACCCCCAACTCTACTCTCACCACAAGCATGTGCGGTGCAAGATATTATGCCTACCATGACAGTTTTACCCCAACTCTCCTCAGGGCTTTTTTCAGCTTTCACTGACCTGTTGCAGCCTCGGTCCTTGGCCTGTCAGTTAATTACAGAAAGGCTGGACTTCGCCTTCTCGTCAACTCCTGATCTACAAAATGTCCTGTCCCTTCATCTTTCTCTCCCATTCTGCAATGGAAAGATATAAGAGACTGGGAGAGCAAGAAGTGGGAGAGAAGGTCCTGAGCAAAGAATCAACATGGATAAGCGAGGCGATGCTTTGATTGACCTGGGAGCCAGTCTTGCATTGCGCTTAAGCACCAAGTCCAGAGCCAGGCTGCCTGGATTAAAACCCAGGTCCACAAGCCATGTGACCCTGGGTGAATGACTACTTCTCTCTTTCTTAGTTATCTGGTCTGTAAATCATGGAAAATGAAAGTACTCACATCATGTGTTTATTGTGAAACATAAGTTACTACATTATACAAAGCACTTGGAATGGAACCTGACACATGTCAGCTTTTATCATTAATCTAATTAGAGTTCCCTGCCAACGTTCTTCCCTTCATCCTGAGCTTCCCAACCCTTTAGGATGAATTTTTTACTCAAACTGAATATTCTGAGTACTGTGCACTGAACTGAAATCTTTGAAACTCTTACGAACCTTCACACAGACCAAAATTAATGCTCCTGAATATTTAATATTTCTTCCACTGAAACTTAAGTTCTTTGTTAAGACCTTGTAGTCCCATGCCTAGCACATAGTCTCCAGTAAATGTTTGTTGACTTAATTATGCAAACTGCTAGAAACACAAACTGCTTTCTAAACTTACTATGTAAATCTTATATGTGACGCGGTACAGGTGTTAGCTAACGCTGTGGTGGCAATCATGCTACAATACATAAACGTATTAAATCAACACATCGTATATCTTGAACTTATACAAAGTTATGTGTCACTTAAATCTCAATAAAAAATTGCATTTCAAAAGTATCTTAAGACATATCAGACTCATTAAAAATTTGGACAGTACTAAAATGCATAACAAAGCAAAAATTTTAATTCTAAGGATTTTAACAGAAATAGTATACCTGAATGACACATGCATGTAAATTCAAATTTAAGAACAACAGACACTACAAAAATGCATAATAATAAGTATTAATCTATAACATAGTATGAGAATGAAAAATAGATATGCCATTGTCCCCTTGTGTTTTGTCAATTCCAGAATTTTTAGTTGGATTTAGATGTTAAGGGAGGATTTTCTCTGCCTAAACTTTGTAAAGGAGAAGGGTGAGCTTTGCCTCCATGAGTTGAGCAAATGATAGAGGTGTTTTTGTAACAGAATGAAAAGCTCACTCTCTGACTCCAACTGGTTCAAGACAGCATTGTTCGCTTGGCCTTCAGGCTAATAGCACTTGCTCCACAGGCATATAGACATGTTAATTATTAGAAGAATCCTGCTTGCAGCTTGAGTTTTATAAAAACAGCCCCTCTCATTTCTTCTTCCGTTGATGTCAAGCCTAAACTCTGTACTTTATTAAGGTGGATTTGAGGATTAGTTCTACCATATTCTTGGTTGGTGCCTTCTTGATCAATAAAACTTACTCCAAACTCTGATGTTTTGAGTTTTGGCTTTTAAAAGAGTTGGGCACATGGACTTTGGATTTGTGGCATTCTGATTCTCTTATTGAGCCTAAGAGGAATACTTACTATACACCAGAGCAACAAGGTCAAGGAGAAACACTGTCTTGTCTTATTTTGGCACTCTTAACTTAGCTATAAGTAGAGCTATCTAAAGAATGCACAGCAGCATCTCTCAATAAATACTCTTTTGAAATTAGCAGCAGGACCAGAAATGTATGTGACTAATTAAAAGTATTCAAATAGTCTGAGTTGGCAAAGCTGAATAGAAGATTCACAAGATATAGTGCTTCCTTCTAACTGCCCACCGAGTTGGGGCTTTGGGAAGAATCAGAAAGATGATAGGAACTGGAAAAGATGCAAAGTCAGCAACGAATTGAGGACTGGAAAGACATGCCTATGAAGAAGACTTCAAAAGGATGACATAGGGATCGCACAACGAACCAGCAACAGCAATTGAGTATAATACATCTGAATGAAAAGCAAAACCTGTAGCCAGACACCTGAAAATTATTAAAGATGAAATTATATTTAACAAAAGTGTGTGATGAGCGAATGTGTCTGCATATGTGCTTTAGAGACAGGATATAAAGATGAGTATAAAATCTACTAGACCACTGAATCATGCAATTATCCTTTTTAAAACAGAAGCTACTATTTTTCACCAACTCATCCCAACGGAAATGATTCTTCCAAGAATAAAAAGTTTTAAAAGTTAATCTAGTGTACTTATCATCAGCTTTTTATCCATTTCCTTAAAGAAAATGAGATGTAAAGAGGTAAAGCAATAATGATGATATATAAAATGACTTCCTAAATTATCTATTTTAATTCTTAACTTTATAAAGAAAAAAATAACCTGGGAATCTAGAAAGTTCGACCATCTCTAAGCCATAAAAGTTACTCATGGAAAACCTAAAACTTAGAATCCAAGTCTCCTAATTACTGATCTATGTCCTTTTATAGCGTGACCAATTATTAAATTTTAAAACTGTCATTTCTCCCCCATATAGTTATTGAGTTTCTAAGACAGACCTTGCACCGTGCCACGTATTAACTATCATCTATGAACAGACAAAACTTCTCAAGATGGATTTGGCCTCAACTTGATGAAAAACTAGAAAAAGGCATAAATGTCTAGAATCTGCTGAGCTGGAGCCAGCCTGTGAGGAGCCTCGTGGGCCAAGTGTTTGGATTTTATTCTACGATTTGAGTGTCAAGTGATTTGACACTTGGAAGTTACATGGTCATATTTACTTCTGTGAAAGAACATTCTGACACTGTACAAAAAGCAGACTAAAGTGAGCCAACAGTGGAAGTGGGAAAGTTTGTTAAGAGGCTATCTAGCAGGAGCCTGGGTGAGCGAAGAAGGTAGCATGAGCTAGCTGGGTGGTTTAGAGATGAAGGCAATTGAACAGATTCGAAAAGGATTATGGAGGCGGAATTGAAATACTCAGTGCTAGAATCAATAAATAACGGGAGTAAGAAAGGGAAAGGCAAGAATCACTTCCTGATTTCTGTCTTGAGTTGGTGAGTCTATGGTGCCACTGCCTGAGTTGAAGAAGATCGGGGAGTGAAAGATTTCAAAGGAAATTAAAGGTTCAGGTTCAGAGGGATTAAGTTGGAAGTACTTGCTATGTACCTAAGAAGAAATGACAACTATACAACTGGGTATATGATATGTACAGCTCTGAAGAAAGATACACATTGGAGATTGACTTTGAAATCATGTTAATATAAAAAGCCTCACAATGAAATGGATCATGTCAAGAGAGCACAGAGAGGAGAGGAGACCTAATTTTGAACCGAGATGAAAAGTAACATTAATAATGTTTTTCATTTCTTTTAGATATATGGACTTGCACTGCCTCTATCATAAGCTGTCTTTTTAACCTTATCTGTTAATATAAATTTTACTTCAAAACCAAGTACTTCAAACATGTTTTTATTTGGATTCTGTTAATTCAGAATTCATGATAACTAGGATATTTGTAGTAAAGAGGATTATTTTTGCATTATGTAATGCAAATGAGAAATGTTTATCCTATTTAAGTATTTTAAGCCTCTTTTATAATTATCTCTGGGCATAAAAATGATAGCATTTATTGAGAACTTACTTTTGTGTCGTTTTATTAACTTCTCACAACTATTTTATTAATAATGTAGTTGCTATTATCTTGAGTATATAAAGAAATTGACATGCAGAGAAATTATGGACTATTACTTCTGATTGCCCAGCTAACATGAGAGCAACTGGAATTAAACATGCGAACCATAATTCTAGAATCCCACTTCACCACTAAGCTAAATCACTCTTATTTAACTCTAATTTTTCAAGGTATTTTGATATAATCCTTACAACTTCCTGGAGAAGTAGAAAACACAGGACGTAGACTTAAAAACGTTAAGGCTCACAAAAGGTATATGATTTGCTAAGTGTGTAGTGTGAGAGCTGAAAAGAATACTTCCCACAGTGATGCTCGGTATCCATACTCAGTTGGGCAAAGACGTAGACAGTATCAGAAAATGAGTATAGACTGGAGGTAAATCCAAGAAAAACAACGGATTCTGATTGATTAAATAAATGTGATTTCATCCTACCTCTTCATTACCAGATAATTCAAGGCCTACCTAAGTATCTTAGCAGTATGAACAAAAGTTTTCTCATAAACCGAAATAATTACATATCTCCCTGGTTTAAAAGCACTGCAGTATTCATATGACTGCCAAACAAGGATACTCTCAGCAACAGAAGAAATGGAGGAATGAAGAAAAGGAAGATGGAAAAAAGGAAAAAGACTTATACTTGCTCGATTAAAATATTTATATATGTATTTCTTCCTTATAACAACCCAATTGCATTTTTAATTTAATACAACACAGTGTTTCTCAAGGAAACTTGAAAATGGACATTTTCAATAATAGAAAGCTCATCGAAAGGATTGTTTGGTCTCAAAGGCCAAATAACCAGCTGATGAATGAATTCTTCAGATCCCTTTATTTATGTAGGCATTGTATAGATAGGTGATCCTTATTCCTTTTGAAGTTTCTGCTTCAAATGGTAACTTTTTTTTTCAGTTACTTAAAAAATATATATATTTACCTTAATTCATGAAAAAATCAGTGGGTGAAATTTTGTAACATGCCTGGAAACCACAGGAAGCAACAACAAATTGAGAACTCCCTGGTGGAGCTGCAGCCTGAATCACTCCGTTGTTTTTGCTGTAGTGTAGACATTGCCTCAGGGCCAGTGATAGATGAGTGATGGAGTCAGCCTGATTCTTTAAAAAAAAATCTTCGCTTGAAGTGGCAGCCAAGGTCAAAAGATGAAGCTGGCTGGATCTCTGCACCTAGTGTACTGTGGCTGTTCTTTCGGGGCCTCTGGGGAGGGCTTGGATGGGGAAGGAGGGGACAGGCTTAACACCAATCCACTTTTTCCTTCTCCCCCCACTCAACACACATTGTTACCTCATTTCCATGATAAATTCATATGTTCTGGTTGACCATGTCACACATGCCACCCATGTTCAGTGCCAGGATGGAAAGTGATTTTGTTTGGCTGAGTTAATACGCATCTATTCAAAAAGTCCATGTAACAAATGCAGTCTGATTCAACCATTTCATTTCTTCTCAGTCCTATTTACTGAGAAGTAGACTTTGGCTCGAATGTGTATTAACAAGGAAATCTATGTTTGTGGTGACCTGCTCTGAATGGGTCCCATTCTTACTGAAAGTCTTCTATTTTGCCAAAAGGAAAAAAAAAAAAAAAAAAGCCTGATAGGTTGGAGAGAGTAATTCATTGAGAAAGATGTGCTGACAGCTTTGAATGAATGGCTTTCCTCCTTCAGGGTTCCAATTCCTGTGTGCCCCCAGGCCCGGAGAACTCACTCACCAGAATCCCAAACCGGCAGTCACAGCCAACCGAGTCCTGGAAGTGATTAGAGAAGAGACCTCTTTCCTGAAAAAGCCGCCATTCAACTACCTACATCTAGGGAGTAGAAGAAGAGGTTTTCAGACTCCATTTTTAAATTAGTCTCTGATTTATCTACCATGGCTTCCTATGTTGGGTTCATGATGAGCCCAATGGAGCTGCCATATTGAAATAGTTATGAGCTATTCAAGAGCAGACTAAAAGCATGAGCCTATAATGAGCTGGATTCAATGTTATCAAGTTGTTATTGATCATAACAACGAAGCAGATGAATGGGGATACAATGACAATATTAGGGTCATTCCCCCGAATGGAGAGAAGTAAGTTCATAAAGCCCATATAAGAAATGCAGTCTGAGTCCTACACTATTAGTAAGTAAATCTTGGTGATACATGACAATGTATTAAGATTATCGGAACCTCAGTTCAAGGGAGAAAAATAGGTGGCTCCTTGCTGAATCTAGGCAGTTAGCTTTTCCCTTATTTTATTGTTTTATTTTTGTGTTACACGCTCTTTAAAACATAAATTTGAATGTTAATTTAGGGTAGTAAATTCATTACTGTTCTCTGTAGGCCCCACTACTTCCTTCCAGATTTCATCCGCCCCATCATAAATGTGTTAAACAAATTCTTACTGAGCAGGTACTATGTGTCAGGCACTTTTTAAGGCACTGAGCATTCAGCCATCAAAAAATAGACAAAATTTTCTCTCTCGTAGAGCTCACATTCCAGTAAGGGGGTGGGAGGGCAGTTTCAGACAATAATTAAATCAATGGGTAAGTAACGTATCAGACAGCAAAAGTGCTAAGGCGAGAGAAGAACAGAATGAATACTAGAGATGAGGGCTGCAGTGGAAGACGGGGTTGTTCTGAGAAACTGTCACGTTCGCCCAAAGACCCAGTCAGCCTTTGCAAAACAAGCCTCAACCCCTCTTCCATCAGTCTTAGCATCAGAAAATACCTAAAGCAAATCATCTTCCTGCAGGTCACAGGAACAGAATTTTCATTTCTTACCCGTCTACTCATATGGCAGATAATCCAGCTAAAGTCTCCCACTTTTCAAGAACTTACCACGAAAGACACTTTTCTATTGGCAGAGAGATGGGAGGAAGAAAGGCGAGGGCCAGTATCATATATTGATATCTGCTTTGCTATGATTCATCCTTTGGCTTTAACTTAACTGAAAGAGATTTCTCTATTGAAATAACAAACTTACTTGTGAAGAACTCTGATGTAAAAACGGCATGTTCTCACTTATTCCCAACTGTCCTCTTAATGTTGCCTATTTACAGGATGTCCTTTAGAGAATCTCAGAGTTCCTCTAAGCTCTGTGTTAGAGTTTGGATCAAGGGTCTCTACGACCACGTCAACTGCAGCTCTGCTCCAAGTCCAGCTATCACCTGACCTCCCATCCTGTCCTCAGTGCTTCTCACGTTGTGGCTTGGGTATGGCTTGGATTTTCTCTCTTTGTTCCCTCGACTAGGAACTCAGTTGCAGCAGGTCTGCCTGGTTCTGATTTAGCCTTTCCTGGAGATGCTTGTTCAGGTAACTACCTCTCCGGTTCCAAGTGAGAAAACGGAAACGTGTCCCTGCACGGTACCCGGTGTCTGAGCTCGTAGGTCATACCTGGAGGAAAATGTGGGGAAAGTGCCAAACATACTTCTGTTCTTCCCGGTGCTATGCATCTCAGCATCTCAGCAGGCTCCTGCCCACGAAGATGTCCTTCAAATCATTAAGATCTGGTGTCTTTGCAACTCTGAAGTATATATGAAAGTATTGTTGACTCTAATTACTATATTGTATCTTACATCTCCAGAACTTATTGATCTTCTAGTTACAAGTTTATACTTGTTATTGGTCTTTTGACCAACATGAGACTGATTTTGAAGAGCTGTGATGGAAGGCTTGGGAACAAGTAAGAGAGGTGATCTCACACAAGGACTTAAAAATGATCCTGCTTTTTATTTTTAATTCCGCGCCCCACCCCCAATCCACCTTCCTCCTGATGTGATAAATAACTGTACCTCGGATTCCCCTTCTGTGTGTGTTTCTCCCATCAGCCTTTATCTACAGATCTTAGCCCAAGAACAGTGCAGGTTGCCATGTACAATCATGTGGGTTGGATCTTACCTAAAGTTGTCAAACCAAGAAGGGGGCTTGGTGGGAGTTGAACTCTAGCTCTCTGTCTGCTCCCCAAATGCCATATGCTCAGAGAAGACATATTCTAATTTGCATGAAGACACATAATGGGCCAACAGTGGCACTGTCCACCATCTGATTAATTTTTTTCTTAGAATGTTCCATAGCTTTTTTATTATGACTTTATCCAGTTGCCTTATTTATTTGTATGCCTATCTAAATCCCCTGCAAACAAATTAAAAATAGGTCCCGTGTATGTTCCATTCACTATTGTTGCACAATGGTCCCAAGGGGGATGGTATTTGATGGAAAAATTCCATCAGACAGAGTAAAGCTCTTATAGTGAAGGAAACGTATAGCACAAAGATGGTTACATGGAGCAAGAAGCACAGGAGCCTAGAGCTGGTGAGAGGAGCTAGTTTCCCTGATATCAGTGTCCTCATGAGGATGCAAATCTGCCAATGGCACTGTTTGAACAGAAACAGGATCCCCTTAAAACAATTGCCAAAGATAACAGTACATTGTGCTCTTATTTCTCTAGTCCAGAAAATCATGTTCTTTATCACCACCAATCTCTTATCCAGCCTCCCCACAGAGCCTCAGATCCCTGCCATGGTATTGTCAGCGTACCCCAGCTACCCTACTCTGCAGTGAGGCCACCCAATGTTTTCTTTCTTTGTTGCTGTAGATTGAGTGCTCTCACTTCAATACTAGACCCATTATAGCAAAGGTAAAAAAAAAAAAAAAGGCAGGGTCATCTTTAAGTCCTTGTATGAGATCACTTCTTTTACCTTTTCCCAAGCCTTCCATCACAGCTCTTCTAGATCAGTCTCATGTTGGTCAAAAGACCAATAACAAGTATAAACTTGTAACTAGAAGATCAATAAGTTCTGGAGATCTAATGTACAGTATAGTAATTACAGTCAACAATACTTTGGTATATATACTTCAGAGTTGCAAATACACCAGTAACAAGTATAAACTTGTAACTAGAAGATCAATAAGTGCTGGATATCTAATGTACAGTATAGTAATTACAGTCAATTATGTATACTCTGGTATACATACTTCAGAGTTGCAAATACACCAGTTCTTAAACGTTCTCACCACAAAAAAGAAATGATAATTATGTGTCACAAGAGAGATTTTAACTCTACAGTAGCGACCATATTGCAATATATAAATGTATCAAATCGATACATTATATACCTTAATTTGTATAATGTTTATATCAATTGCATCTCAAAAAAATAAAAGAATACTATGAATTTGTCCATGTCCTTAGTGGGATGGGGTATTTTGCAGATAATTTTCCACATTACTTTCCATTAAAGAAACTCTATATTCTTTAACCTTGTCTGTGGGCATCTTTCCATCAACACCACCACTTCCTTATTTACTAAGGACTAGATCATGGCAGACACTCAATAAATATTTGTTGAATAAATAGAGTGTAATAGATTTTAACACCCCAGGCATGGTTTAAGCTGTACTTCACGCTTAGAACTCAGTTATAGAGGCATATTAACTGCAAGAGATATTCAAAACTATGATCTAGTTGTATTCCAAGGGAAAAAAAGAAACAGATTCGATGAAGAGCCAGCTTGTCTTTGTCATACACCAAAAAAACCTAACTAAAGATCATTTAACTCTATTTAACCATCTTGTTCCATCTAAAAAGATGTCATATATGTCAAAAATATCACCTGAGGAACCGAAATTTTCTAAACTATGTATGAAAAATTATATGTAGGGTCAACCAAATTGGGAAAACAAGTCCCCTGATTCCTTGAAGAAAAATTGGTGAAAAATCAATTAAGTCTTTAAGGTGCTAAAACAAAGAGAAAGGTAGATAAATATAAGTGGCTCTGGACTGAATATCAATCATATAGTTTCAGAAGTTGAAAATAAAGAAATGGCATAAAAGTCATTACCAACATGTTGTTGCTCCCTGGAGCAGATGCACAAAACATTTATGAGTAAGATCCATATGTTTTGCAAAAGCACTTAATGATTCTAGAAAGCAGCATGGAACTCATGTAGTTTCCCTAGGTTGTCCCCAGTTATGGATCTGAGTAAGATTGGCACATTTTAAGCATAGAAAATAAGACCAAATGGGGAATCATCTCTTATAAAAATAATCATTGTGAAAAATGACAAATGAGTCGAGTGGAAGAGTTAAACTCGGAGTCCAGCGATGGGGTCATGGACAGCCTAATTTGAGTCCTGTATCCACCCTCCCCTTGCCCCAGGCTTTTCTAATAGAAACAAATAGTACCAAGCATCATGCTTTCGGCAGGGTGTTAGGTTGTGAAATTGTCCTGCGGTATGAATCAAACTGGAAAATTCAAGGATGACAGATCACAAACTATGAGGTAGCACAGTGATGTGCACAGCGCACTGGTTCAGGAGTCCAGCCAGAAGGTTTCTAATCCCTAGTCCTACTCGCTGCATCATGTTGAGCGTATCATACATTCTCTCCTTCCACGATTCCAAGAAAACTTTGCACCTTTCTCTGGGCCCTCTGAATCTTGAGATTACTATTTTAAATGTATAAATGAACCTAGTCATTGTTGGTTTGTGTGATGTCACCATTGTAATATTGTTTTGCTTTGTTTTTTTAATTAACGTTTTTGTTCAAATGCATTATAGAATGTTCAGAAGTTTTGAAAAGAAGGCAAAGGGCAGATTTCAGTTTGGGAATATATATAACCTTAAGAAAATAAGCTGGAAGGATTTTCTGTTTACCCCAATAGAAAAACATAACAAAAGAAAAAATAGAAGTTCAGATAAACTCACACACACACAAGAATATTAAGTTTGATTCATAAGCTACCTAACTATTGCACAAATTAGTTGCGTAGCCTAATCCCAGTCTCTTAGCATCTCTGGTTCTCAGTTTCCTCAGACTGCAATTGTTGGAAGGGAACCAGGAGATGAATACAGTCATATCCAGATCAGCCAAGCCTCAAATCTCCATAGTACTAGGCACACAACCCTATATAATAATGCTTTTGTGTTTGAAACATTAAGAATCACTGAGCTAAACTAAAGATTTTTTTAATTTATAGAAAGAAATACTATTAAAATTTTTTGTCTTTAAGATAATATCAAATCTCAAAAAAAAAAAAAAGCTAGCAAGAGGTGGGGAATGCTAAACTCTTCCAGCTCTTGGGCAGGGTTTACCTATTCTCCTCCTCCCTCCCCCCTCCTCTCTCCCTCCCTCTCCCCTCCCCTCTCTCTAACAATTAGTACCTATAAAACAAATCATCTAATAGATGGATCATTTAGTGAGGATTAAACAACTCTAGAGACTGTCTCTGTACCAGCTGTGTGTATAGTATAATTGTTTATGTATGATTGTGAGAAGAGGCATTGAGAAGTCTAAAGTCAAATTGTGTAGAACACAGCTACACATTTGGATTTCATTTGGATTCTCCAGAAACCCTTCGAGGAAGCAGAGACTCAGAGATGTTAAGCAAACAGCCCAAGAGTCTGCGGCCAGTGAGGGCAGGTCCGGGCTTGGGACCCCAGTTCTATCACCTGTGCCTTGATCTCAACACCATCCCAATGGTTTGTGTGATGTCACCATTATGTTTTCTAGCACCTGAGACTTGACTTGGCTTCAAAAACACAAACTCAAGCAACAAATGGAGGACAAACAAAGGTGACACTGAGGATGCCCTGCCTGGGGTCTAGGATGGCATCGGCTTTAGGAAGAGCTGAGGAAGGCCCTTTTGGAAGGCAAACCACAGCCTATGAAACCGATACTGCTCAAATCTTTCTTGAAACTCTGAGGCTTACAAAAAATTTCCAGAAACTTTCATAATTTTGTTCATAATGACATCAGTAAAGATCCTCCCAGCTGCAAGGGCTAAAATTATTATTTAAAAAATAAAAGAGAGAGAGGGAGAGAGAGAAAGAAAGAGAAAAAAGGGGGGGGCGGGAGAAAGAAGAAGAAAGTAAATAGAGGATAATTAATTCCACTGAGGAAATTCCTGGTTACTCCTCAAAGCCAGGTACATGAAATAGACCAAAACTGAAATGTCGAGATGGCTCTTTGTGTTTTTGTTTGAGAAACAACACAGATTGCAGACAATGCAAAAGCAGAGGAATCAAATGGGCAGGAATGAAATTCCAACAGAAAGTCTTAGAATACGAAGAACGACTACTTTCTGCATCTCTGTAAAGGGTCCATGACACAGGAGTCACACTTACGCTGAGGCATGTGAACACCTGGGGTCCAGTCCTGCTTTCTTTTCATAACAGATGTGTCACCTTGGGCCAGTCATTTAACTACTCTGTTCCTCAGTTACCTTGTTTGCAACGTTAAGAAAATACCTTCCTATCTGATGATTTCTTGGTTAGGACTGAATGTGGACTTAAGAGAGTTTTGTAACTCAGAATGAAAACTGTTCTCCTTGATCCACAGTGTTTACCAAAAAAAAAAAAAAGTAATTAATTGCTATCAGTTAAAAATTAGGATATTTTGTATAAAATTTAGATGTTAGGCTTCTCTTGAAAAATCAAGCATTCTAGCAACACTGGTCCATATTCTTGTAGAACACAGTCATCTGGACATGGGTATGAGTTACTTCCTTGAGACAAGACAGTCTTCAGTTTCTTTAGCTTCTATAGTTCCCTATCGTCTTACTCAGGGGCCAAGTCACACATCCATATAATTTTCAAGGACCTGAGGTATTGAATTTACCTGCCTCCTCCCAAAAAGGGCTAGAGGAAGATTAGCTATTAAAACCAATAGTCAGTAGACATTAAGTGAGAATGGCTTACCGCACAGTTGTGACTTGTTATTTTATATTGACCACTTTACAGAAGAGGTTCTTCTTGGCCTTGAGTAAAATTCATCCACCCCAAATCTCTGAATCGGTATCACCCCTCCTCTTTTTAAACTATTGCTGCCCTAGAATTCTACCTGACCATGTCCCCATCTTCACAACCACTATTTATCTGGAATTCCATTGACTGGATGAAATTTTAATTCTCAGATCATTGAAGAATTTAATTCTGAGATCACTGAGATGGTAGATGATCTATCTACCACCCCTTATGCTATAAAACAGGAACATGTTAAAAAAAAAAAAAGGTTTTTTTAGAATTTAGTTACTCAGGCTACCAAACAATATTAAGAGACAGATGGCTTTCCCAATAAGCATCGCAATCACTTTCCAAAATTTAACTGCAATTGTCTTTAGGGAGAAAATGTCGAAATTTGAAGAACATATACTACATATCTGGAAAATATTAAATTCCCATTTAAGAACACTTCAAGTAACTATTAAATTGCAATCAATAAGAACGTTTAAACTTTGAAATCGTAAAAATCACTAGACATTGTTCTAGGTACTCTAACTCCAAAAGAAAAACTTTTTTTTTTCACTGCAACTAATATTTTGATCTTGGATACAGAAATTAATTCTTCAGAACCCAGCCAAACCCTGTAGACTACTTCGATGGCCAAAGGATGTGAGGTTGCTTAGCCCCAAAAGACCCCAAAAATGGGATTATCATTTGGAAGCATTTAGACCCAAAAGCAGAATTTAGCCATCCCACTTCTTTTCTAGTGACGAGAACCAGGGCAGCTCCACATCCACAGGCGAGGTCTTAAGTCATAGGATTAAAAAAGAGATAGGAGACCCTGGGATGAAGGATGCCCTGGATGAGAGAGTTAGCAGTTTAAGGAGGAAGACAGGCAAGAATTCCTGGAGGGATATTTATCTGGGATGTGCAGACGTGCAGGTCCTGCCTGACTACAGGTAAAATAAAATGCTTCTGGCCTATGAAACCAATGAAATAAAATTTAAAAATACACACACACATGCACGCACGCATGCACAATACACACATATGTGGCTTTTACTCAACTCATGGGATTTTTTGTTGCCACACACACACACGCACGCACACACGCACGCACGCATACACAATACACACATATGTGGCTTTTACTCAATTAATGGGATTTTTTGTTGTTGTTGTTCTGTTTTATTTTTAATGCTCATTTGCAAATACTCTCAGTTCTCAAGCTTCCACATGTCAGTCTTTCCATTTTCAATCAAGCTGTGGGACAATGCGAGTGATCTGCTTTCTGCACCAGCCTCTCTGCCTCTGACACCACATCCTACAGGGGGAGCTACTGAGGAGATGGAGGAAAGAGCAAACCAGCCCTTTTCTGCAAGCGGACAGCAGACTTCCCCTGGTTCCTGCTTCTTTTACAGTCCCAAATGATGAATGCGAACCTTCATCCACTTTTCTCTTCTCAATTTTAAAGTCTGTTTGTCTGAAAAGATCAGCTTCTCTTCAGACTCCCTGTACCCACTCAGACAAGTCAGAGGAGACATTACCACAGCTCCCGTGGTTTCTTCTGGCTTATTTCAGTTAGGCTGATTGTCTGCTAACTGCCTTTCTGGCTCCAGGTTGGTTGCTTCACTGATTGGTTGATTTAGTAACAAGAGGGCTTTTCTGGCTATGTATAATCTGGAAGTTTTTTCCTCCAGAGAGACCCAGAAGGGAATACAAAACTTCTCCCACCACTAATGTGTACTCAGCAAAGTGCAGAAATACTGAGAAGAACTGATCAACAAGGAGGAAGAGGTCTCGGTGTAATAAACAAGAACCTTCAGGTGCATTTTGTAGAAGACACACTAGTTCTTAAATGTGGGGATCTTGGACACCCCTTAAGATGCCGAGGAAAACCGAGAACCCTCTTTCTTCAAAAATGCACAATATTGGGAATTTAAGAACTCTCCAAAATGTACATGGACCTCAAGCCAAAGTCTGCAGTGAGGGATGTGAATAAAGATTCTTCTCTTTTTATTTCAGGGTCTTGGTAGGAATATTAGTTATACAACCCAGTTAATAAATAGTCTGCAAGAGATATCTCTGAATAATTACCAACTGAAAGACTAGAAATTAAATACAACTTGAAATCAAAACACTGATACTCTGAAGTGATTTTTATTCCCAGTTGACACATGAGAACACCGAGGCCTAGAAAGGATACGTAGCCTTCTGGGTTTAGCAGTTAGGCAGTAGCAAAGCTAGAGTTCTACCATAACAAGAATCTGTGCTAATGGATGGACTCACTTGTGTGACTGTCACCTCAGAATACACCAAGATACACTCAGTGGTGTCCATAAGCAGTGAGTGTTCCTTTCCCTTTGTTTTTGAAGGCATTTTATACCTAGTTTGAAGGTCACGTGACATCGAAAGGAAGTAGTAGGGTATACATACTGGGACAAGGAAGACCGTTTTATCTTAAATCAAGATAGGAGTACCATTAACTTATTTTTTAAAGAGTAGCCTAAATAGATGGTACAATGAAAAAAGCACTGTGTTTGGTGTCTGGATCCCTAAGTTCTTATTAAAAGTTTATCAGCCTGTAGCCAAACAGCCTGTCTAAGCCTCAGTTTCCTGACCTATACATTGAAGGTGTTGAAGTAAGTATTGTCTAGAGTCCTATGGGTCTGTAGTTGCAGTCTGTTAGAGAGAATTCTGGAAGGCAACCCAGACATCGTGGTTCTACTAAAGTGTTCCTGCTGGGAGTTGTCTCTGGCAACTTACCAGGGCTGGGCAAGGTGCCGCTCCAGTGTCCCCAGAGCCCTTAAATTCGAACACAGCACTTATTATACTATTCTGAAATCATCCATTTATCTCCCTATTTAAACAATAAGTTTTACCATCCATCAGAGAAGCAGGATAGCATATTGGGTAAGATTGCAGACTCTGAAAAAGCATGGTTTGCATCTCAGATAGCTTTGCGTCCTCGGGTCAGCTACCCACGTGCCTTGGTTTCCTCACATGTAAAATGGTACCTAACACATAGAATTACTGTGAGGTTAATGTAAGGTAAGGCACGTGAAGCATTTAGAAGGCTACCTAGTACATACTAAACACTCAATAAAGTCAGGTATTATTATCAACAGTGTCTAACAGTTTCCGGTATATAATAGATGCTCAGATATTTGCTAAATAAATGCAAGACTGATTGATAAATTATTTCTACCACATTTAAGATCCAAACTCAAACGAGTCCAAATTAATGGCAAACACCTTTGACTGCAGCAGTTTAATTCATGACAAATATCTATGACCAGCAGTTAGTTTAATTCAAAAGGAGGTGCTTTTGTTATCCAGATTCGATGTGTTTGGCATCATATTAGGATGCATTTAGAGACACCCTTGAATAGTACTTAACATGTTCTTGTGACTGGTTTCAACCTCTGGTGAAATTTCACTCAAACTTCATAGGTTAGAAGTTGTTACAAAGGAAATCATCCCTATTGCTAATCATCTACTTTGGGATATATTTTATGAGCAAAGACTATAATGCGGTATGGTTGGATGAGAGACTTGAAAGCTCTATGAGAATTCACAAGGCTGTGTGATTTTCACACTAGAGCATGGCTCAACTCTTCTCGATAATTAGATACTCAGCCTTCATTTATAAAAGTTGCAATCTTGGAACATTTCTCTTTCAATCTTCACTGAAAACTCCATTCTGTTTCTACTTCTGTTCTTGGGTATATGACAATATTACTGTGAGTTTGCCCAACATAATGGTGTTGGCTCATTTGAAGCAAACTCATTCAGAACACTTTTGGCTAGTAGATTACATTTTGGTATACTGCATCTTCAGATAGACATACATATACACAAAATAACGCTCAGAGATAAGTATTAGAGCATCATTGAGATGCTCTAATATTTAACCATATTTAAATATTTAACCATATTTAAATAATATAAACCATATTTAGCTTGTCCACACTCAGAAAAATATAATTCTCATAGCAACATTATATCAATTATTTAAAAAGTTTATTGTAAGGTAAGGCACGTGAAGCATTTAGAAGGCTACCTAGTACATACTAAACACTCAATAAAGTCAGGTATTATTATCAACAGTGTCTAACAGTTTCCGGTATATAATAGATGCTCAGATATTTGCTAAATAAATGCAAGACTGATTGATAAATTATTTCTACCACATTTAAGATCCAAACTCAAACGAGTCCAAATTAATGGCAAACACCTTTGACTGCAGCAGTTTAATTCATGACAAATATCTATGACCAGCAGTTAGTTTAATTCAAAAGGAGGTGCTTTTGTTATCCAGATTCGATGTGTTTGGCATCATATTAGGATGCATTTAGAGACACCCTTGAATAGTACTTAACATGTTCTTGTGACTGGTTTCAATCTCTGGTGAAATTTCACTCAAATTTCATAGGTTAGAAGTTGTTACAAAGGAAATCATCCCTATTGCTAACCATCTACTTTGGGATATATTTTATGAGCAAAGACTATAATGCAGTATGGTTGGATGAGAGACTTGAAAGCTCTATGAGAATTCACAAGGCTGTGTGATTTTCACACTAGAGCATGGCTCAACTCTTCTCGATAATTAGATACTCAGCCTTCATTTATAAAAGTTGCAATCTTGGAACATTTCTCTTTCATTCTTCACTGAAAACTCCATTCTGTTTCTACTTCTGTTCTTGGGTATATGACAATATTACTGTGAGTTTGCCCAACATAATGGTGTTGGCTCATTTGAAGCAAACTCATTCAGAACACTTTTGGCTAGTAGATTACATTTTGGTATACTGCATCTTCAGATAGACATACATATACACAAAATAACGCTCAGAGATAAGTATTAGAGCATCATTGAGATGAATAGCTCCATATTTAGCTTGTCCACACTCAGAAAAATATAATTCTCATAGCAACATTATATCAATTATTTAAAAAGTTTGTCACGGTACCTGAACTGCTGTCACTACAAGAAATAATTGCTAATTTTATTAGCTATTATGATTCACAAAGAAAATTCTGTTCTATATATATTCAAACTTGATCTTTTTCGATAGATGCCTGAATAGGAAATAGAGACAGAAACACATCACACTGCTCTACATAAACATAAAATCTAGACTGTGTATGCTCCTGAAGATTGCAGCTTGGAATTAGAGGAGGTAAAGGAAAAGAGTGTGGGGCTGGACGGTTTGA
>NW_006439568.1:5231820-5276500 GCF_000325575.1 Pteropus alecto | reverse complement strand
ACAGAACTGCTGAATTACCATTCCATTATTATAGTCCACAATCCTATAATCTCAACATTCACTAATGACCACATCTTGTTAGAAAATGATTTACCTTCTGTCACTCAGTAATTAGCAGACTACACTGACAAAGTCCACTGCATACATTTTAGCTTTGAAATATTTTGCATCCAACATGGTTTCTTAAAACAATAATGATAGAGCAGCATAATTTGTCAGTAAGATGACATTAAATTGTTTTCTCAGCTGTGTTAAGTGATGAGAATCAATTCTACATGTTTATCACATGGACTATGATTTATGATTCCTGAAATAAACTTGATATTTTCTTTCACTGGAATACATTTTTTTAATTTTAATTCTGAGGCTATTTATGGGAGCGGGGAGGACTATTACTTCCTTAAAAAAACCTTTAATGACTATCTCAAGGTAGCAGTTAAATCTTCAAATATACGTTCTCATGCTCCTTTGAAATATGTTATTTCCAGTTGCAGAAAATAAGGCGCATAACATTGAACATATAACTTTGTATATATACTCTGACAAAACTGGTAAAGTTACTTTAAAAAAAACTCTCTTAATAATTGGTTCCGTACACTGTCACCAAGGCAACACTGAATGTTTTCAGCCAAAAATACATCATCTTCCTGTGTGAATATAGATAAATATTCCGTGTGAATTTAAGATAACCTCAATTGCAAAGGAAATTAGATCAGAGTCTGATTCAGTGAGAAAGGGCAGAACTGGACCCAAATTTCCCCATGCCGTGGGATGCGGTCTGTTTTCATAGGATGAACAATCCCAGACTTCCCGTTCGATAACTCACTAGAGTGACCTATGAGACTTGAATTCATTCTAATGTCATTGCCATCAGCAATGTATGACTAGTCCACCGAGAGATGAAACAAGAAGCTTGGCGAAGTCAGAAACCTAAAAAGTATAAAACTCCCAGGGTCTCTCAAATGTACCTTTTTTATTGGATTTTCAGAAGTTTCCCTAGGGCTTAGAGAAGGGGCCATATCATATTTTCTGCAGAGATATTTGATTAATTTGGCCACTAATACATGTAGCAATGGGAAAAAATAGGTAATAAGGAGCAGGGGGAGTTGGCATTGTTAAAAAAATAAAACCTTATCGTAACCTGTGGAAAATGGCAGCGTCAAAAAAGTTTTCATTTGGGGAGAAAGAGAGGCGGAAATTATTGTTTTTGAAAATAGTTTGTACATGTAGCATTTTACAAAGATGTTCTGTGCCTTATAGCATGATTAACACACGGACAAGACTGAGAAGCAATAACATTGGGTTAAGACGAAGCAAACACTCTGGCAAAGAATAAATCAGAAAACAAGGGGTAATACATTTGATTAGAAAATGCAAAGACGGGGGGTCACTTGCCCAAAGAAACTTAAAAGAAAAAGATGTTTCCACAAGACATAGCATAAAATTGACAGGATTTTACTCAAGATTATGAAGTAACTCAGAACCACAACAATGTTGAATCATTTGCCTCTTTCTTACAAAAAATAAATAAGTTAGACTAGAAGGGTATATAGAGAAGAAAATTCACAAATAACAGAGGAAATCAGACAGACCACTGACAGCTAAGATGGAATTCATTTATCATATACAGATAATCATTAGACATACACAAAATTTCAGTACCTCAAAAAATAAGATTTTTCCATGGAAATGGCATGTTCTGGAATTAACTACTCATATCTTTAGAATTTCTCCATCATAACATTTTCTGAATCGGGTAAAAGTCATTTTCTTAGGTAATCTGACAAACCCTTTTTTACCAAAATCAAATGATTTTTTTTTTTCAAAAAAGAAGACACTCGTCACGTCTTCTCTGAAATTCTCGCTCAACGTCCAAGAAACAAATACAGATTACACTACAGACACCTTCCAATCATCTATGTATAATGTGAAATTTTGTCTGTCTCCCCCAAAATGAGAGCTTTCATCCTCTCATAAAGTAATAGAAAAAGCCTCTGTCAGCAGCCCCTCTTCCCCAAAGAAAGCGGGTTGGTGAGCCTGGCAGATAAATCTGATTTTCTAGCCCAGCAGTCTTTTCTCTCTTTTGGAATTGGCTGGTTCACGGAACTAGTGCATTTGGTTCTGGTCTTTGACTCTGGAAAGTGGAAACTTATAGGTTAGGGCTCATCGTATTTACAGAGCCTTTCCTTTCTGCGACTACTCTATCGGAGCTTCCCCGGTATCGTCAAGCAGTGATTCTGTTTGTATTGGCAGAACCAAATTCCATATTTGCTAGCCCAATGTCTAAAATTGGGAGGTAGCAATATTTTAGAAGGCCTTAGTGTCTTCATAAATCCAGGGAACATTCTATAATTCAGTTATACCAATTATAAAGCAAAATTTTTTTTTTTTACTTAGATCTCTGTAACTCCTGTACCTTTTTATTAATTTGTTCCAAACACAGAGAAGGTAGTCAGAACAAGATTTCATTATTATTCTTCCCCCTAAATTTATCCAATACAAAGATTCAAAGTTAAAACCTGACAAATTCAAAAGGCGGGCAATAGGAATGTCTTTTGGGTTTGTTCATTTATACTTAAATTCATATTTTAGCTCTACCTCTTAATATCTCTGTGATCTGAGCTATAGACTGACTTCTCAAACTCCCTTTTCTCATTTATAAAAGATGACTTAATTGAGATGCACAATTAAGTATACTTAATTAATTAAGGGACATAATTCAGCTAAGCACAATGGCTGGCACATATTAAGTACTGGGCACCTATTATTAATAGTAACAAAAATGTGTTTGTAATCTTAACAAAAACTCATCATTATTTGTCCAATTGATCCAACACCCAGGGATAGAAGAGATCAAGAACAGGAATTAGAAACACACTGAAGGCAAACAGAAAACGATTTTTGGAACTGTCCTCAGTAATTCACCCACAGACCATTAAGAGATGACTCTATCCACACCAGGAAAAACGCATTGACTGATTGATTGATTGATATTATTTCATGATTGTTCCCAGGGCTCTGACACTAGCAGGGCCTGTTCTTTTCCTTTCCATTAACTATTTATAATGCACAGATTTTCTTAAATATATTCTTATTACTTGCTAAAGAGAAAACTATCTTTTTAAAACAGTTTTAAGGTGATTTTTAGACCTATTAATCTAGGATATTAAATCTAAAAGAGTTGATTAAATAAAAGAGATGGAATTCATTCATTCATCCAATGATTGAGTCATAGGCCAATACAGCAAGGACTGGAGAAGGCATGACATTTCGAAGCTGAATTTAGAGTTCTCCATTATCTCTCTGCTCAGCTTCCTGTCCCTGGATGATCAACATTAGCTTCTGTAACTTAGCAACAGCAGCTTCTGTATAACAGCAGGGTATTCTTAACCTTTTCTGACTGGTTCCTGCAAGAGGTGGTTTCTATTTTCAATTTTTTCTTTGTCAGTCATAACCAGTGCAGGGGTTGGAATGATTGACAGACTGTCTTGGAATCGGAAGAAAGTAAGCCAAATCCTAAGTAGGTGATCTTCATAATAGAAAAAGATGGCTTCTCTCCAGGCCATCACAAAGGATCTGTTCCAACCAAAATATTTTTTGCACTGTTTTTATGACTTAGTGAATATGATTTAGTGAGAGAGTTCTGGAAATCCTTTTATTATTATTTATCTAGTCTCATGTTGATGCAAGAGATACATTTAAAGACCCCAAACAGAGTAAAACCACCAGGCTTCCTTGGGACTACCATGTGTCTAACTGACCCAACCCTGTGAATTCAGCTCCAGAATAGTGGGACTATTCTGGTTATGGGATTATCCTTACACACCTAAAATTCTCTACTGAACAGCCCTTTAGCTAAGACACTGACAGCTAATAAAATTTAAACATTTTTTTTTAACATTGTTATGTTGTTTGTTAAATTTATTGGGGTGACATTGGTTAATAAAATTATATAGATTTCAAGTACACGATTCTGTAATGCATCATATGTATGTTGCATTGGGTCCTCGCCACCCAAAGTCACATCTCCTTCTGTCATCATATATTTGACCCCCTTTACCCTTTTCTACACCCACCCCGGCCCCACTTTCTCTCTGGTCACCACTAAACCGTTGTCTGTATCTATGAGTTTTTGTTTATTTGTCTTATTCACCTATTGCTTTCATTTTATATCCCACATATGACTGAAATAACATAGTTTTCAACTTTTTCTGCCTGACTTGTCCTCATCTACCAAGCCTTTACTGGGTAACAACATGCTATGCTGGGTATGAGAAATCGCGTGACCATCATGGGAGTGTGCTGCTCAGATCTCCCTCAAGAGAGAATCAGAGGCAAGGACCGGAGTGAGTAGAGAGTGTCTACCCTCTTCACTCTCTGATCCACCATGGTGTTCACACAGAGGCTACACTCGCTCTGGGTTACCCCAGCCAATGACAGCGCAGCAGGGGTACTAGAGCCTGGCCATTCCTGCCCGGCGTGGGACCCCTTTGGCAGGTGATCTTTGCTCTGGGGCTTCCCAGCAGCCCAGCGGAGATGTTCTCAAGAGACCGTCTGTCCTGTGGTCTTAGACTCCTCCTGCTCAGTCTCTCTTCTCTTACAGGGGTCAGACCTGCATCTCACTCTCAGCCTCTCTCCAGCTACTCTCCCCTTTGCCCTTCACAGGTGTGTCTACCCTGGTGTCTGCTTCCTTGTGGATCTGAACTGACACAAATCACAAAGCGGTGTTAAGATCTATTTCTTAAGGCCCTTAATATCTAAAGAAAAAACCTTCAGAATTAGAAGAATCTTGACGTCATCATCTAGCTCAGACTCCTCATTAATTCAGCATCTTCGCTGTGGCATTGTCAAGTTCTGCAGGAATTGTTTGAGCACTTCTGAAGGTCAGAAACTCCACACTGAGTAGGACATTTCACTCTACGTCCAGGCAGCTTAGTTTCTCCCTACAGAGACTACCTCCCTGTAATTTCTCTCTACTGCTTCTGGTTTTGTCCCCTAGAACAACTCAGAATGAGCAATAGTTATATTCTCTTTACATAGTGACCCTTCTTAACATTGGTGGTCACATACTTCTTTAACCTTTAGATCAAATACCTCTGTTTTTTCCCCACTCTGATGTATTTGATATGGCTTGATGAGCTGTGATCCTTACGCTTGCCCTTCTTTAGACACTCCATCTTCTCTATGTCTCTTTGAAAATGTATCACTCAGAGCTGCAAATAATGATTGTCTGCTCTGCAAATCCATTGTTCTTGTAAGCACAAGAGCAGATATCAAATCTCTCCTCTTTATCACATAGTTAACTCATGATAGAAACTCTCAATGTACATTTATTGAATGAAGAAAGGGAAGAATGAATGTTTGTACCAGTATTCCCAATTCTCATGAGACCAGCATGCCATCCACCACAGAGAGGTCTAGCCTCCAGTCCTAACAGAGTTGAAAAAGATACTGAGCAGGTCTCCCTGATCGAGTCAAGCTAAACCCTCCAGGTTCCTTCTGACAGATGGACTGTCCATCTCCTGGCTAGATGCAGAGTAAACTGAACTCTTAACCTCTTAGCTAAAGAAGAAAAAATGAGACAAAGGATATAAGGGACTATTGAATGCAAATGAACCTGATCACTAATCATTGTATCTCAGCAAATATCCTCAGGTCCAACCAGTTTTGTAAATCTTTCCTGTCAATGAAGACAGAGTAGAATACATAACTGGGGAGAATAGAATCTGGTCTTTAATTTTTCTGGATGTGAGTTTTATGGAAATTTCATCTTTGTTTCTATCTGGGAACGTGATAATTAGAGCATCATTCACCTTGCTCACAGGGACATTTTTATATTGTTAAACTGAATTATTTGGGGTATCTTTATATTGTCCTTTTGCACTTGTACATTATACTTGTATAATATACTAGGGTGAGCTACCGTAAGACAAAATGAATAGAAAATTTACTTTTTCAGTAAGGAATGATGGGCACTTGAAGTTTATTTAATTAGTATTCTCTACAGTGAATTTTAGAAATTTCTGGGGACAAAACTTTCCAGTGGCAGCAAAAGACCAGGAGTACATGTGGGACAAACAGGAAGTAAGACCATCACTGCAATGAGGCAGTGCGGGCCCTTCCCCCAAGAGGAAGGTTGACCTTAAATTTAGCTACTCAGACCAACTAGTTAAAAGTACAAATCATTGGAGAGTTTTGAAAGGAGGCAACCTTTATTTCTTTACCTCTTTCCTTGCACATGGAAGTAGCATTGAAATAAAACTTTGGTTTCACTATTCATGTCTCCATCTCCTCAGGGGAAGAGAAGCAACTGATGTGTGCTCTGAGAGTCTGACCACCTTGTCACTGGTGAGCAAGGTTTCCCACCTCAGTAGTGAAGCAAGTTCCAACCCCTGTTTTCAGTTCTGCATGACTCCTCGATTGTTGAGAAGTCCAGGAGGTGATCGCACTTCCTGACTCTTGATAGTAAAAGCACGAGACTGCCAGTATCTACACCTGTGGCAGTCCATGGGGCTGACCTTCCCTCAATTCAGTAGGAAAACGAAGCATAGAAGGTTCCATATCATCAGCCCATCTAAGCCGTATCCTCTGATACAGTTTACTGTGCTTCATAAGTTTGGGAGTTTTTGAGCACCGCCTGGCCATTAATAAAAATAATATTTTGGCTAGTATTTGCCATAAGTCCTTTGTATGCTTTTAGCTTTTATAATACAAAATATTGTCTTTAATAAATTTAATACTTTATTAGCTAGAATCTGGAGAGTGAGGGCTACAGAAAACTCTGAATTATTTAGTTAATTGACTATCAGTGATGATATCCATTCTCCAGATATTTTAGAAATAGAAAATTCAAAATAAAACTTCCCAACCTGTGACCCACAGAATACTAGTTTCATAAGATATCAACATGTGTTGCATTTTAAAATAAAATCCACAGTTAAAATATGTTTGGGAAATAAAGTTAACAGAGTCAAGCTGTTGTGTTCTTGCCCTCTGCAGCTTTTGATAACCTAATATGCACTGTGGACATTCAAGATATTTGATCATGGAACGAGTTTTCTTTAAGCAGAATATATCGGAGAGAATCTCTTCCACAGAACCCTACTTTGAGAAATTCTGATTTAGAGCAAGCATCGTTTCTTCTTTTAAAAGCACTCTTTAAGAGCCTACTATGTACTTGGCACTGTGTGAGACAATGGAAAACAAAAATGAGATAAAGTCTCAGCCTCCCAGGAGCTGACAGCTGGTGGTAAGAGCTGGTCCATAGGAGACTGGAAGCAGAAAAACAATTAGGGATCCGATGCATCAGTCTCGATGAGAAATAATGAAAGCCCTGACCTGAAGCCGAGGCCACAGGAAAGGGAAGGAGAAGCACAGTAGGAATTTAAGAGAATTGAAACACTTTATAGAATGTGTGTTCCGTGCAAGAGGATGTGCTAGATAAATGACACATAACTAGTTCAAAAAAGAATCTACCCAGAGCATGAACTGCCTTTAAAAAGAATCCTCTTGAGGTGACCGCAGACTGATGTTATGAGATAGTCATCAGCAGTCCCAATGTTTACAGCAAGTGACCCCAGTTAAGAACCTCAGCAGTGAGGAGCTCATCAAACCCCACAGCAGAGGATAACTCCCATGGTCTCATTCTCAGATAATAAGTCTACAAAGCCGCAAAAAGGGAACTTTCCTGCCAACTTGGAAGCTAGAGAGAAGGAACATTTGATTGGGAGAGATATAAAAAACATATATATATTTAAAATAAAAGTATTTTGAACCATGTATATTTGAGGCCATGCTCTGCTTAAAATAAATTATATTTCCATTATGAAAAGCAATTAAAAAAAAAACCCTCCCATAGAAGTAGCAGAAACTGTAGAAGGCATTCCCGGGGGAAGGCATTTCCTAGAGACCCTTGCAGCCTGAGAGTGTAACTCACGGGGCTCGCTTGCTCTCACAGAGGTGTGTGACAGCAGTTAGAATACAAGGCAGTGGAGGAGGAGAAACGTGTTGCTAAACTTAGTTGAAGTAGAAAACTGAAAAGGACTAAACTAAATAATCATGGATGAGAAATAAAACTCTACAGTTACCATATCCTCAGCTCCAAAACAAAAGTGCCCAGCCTGCATACATCTCATCACGGACAAGTGGGACACAACTTCAGTCATGACGCGTGTTGGACACAGAACCACAGGGATGCAAAGGAGGGGGACCCAGACTAGATCTGAGACCAGTGCTCCCGGCTATGCACTCACCAAATGTGAAGGGCTTTTACAGGTCCATGAACTAGAGCAGGCAGCATCACAGCTATCTTTCATTCAAGGGTTGCAATAAGGCTCGCGTACAGCTCTTTGAAAGTAGATCTGTAACTTTAAAGCATGTGCACTTCAGACTGATCCAAACCAGATTTACCCAATTGATTGTCACTGCCAAGGGCAATCATTCTATCAAAATGGTTGTGTCCGTTCTGGAAGCGCTTCAAATTTGTCCTTCTTCCTCTTTGCCCAGTAAATATTTTATGTGAAAGACTCAGGTTTTTTTGTTTTACTTTTCAGGCAACAAACTCCCTCTTTGGTAAATGAACTCATAACAACTTTCCAATCTCTGTGCTTTCTTACCGGGGTTTATGCAGGAGGAAGAGCAGGATAAACTTATCTCCCTTCCTCTTGCATCTTTGTCCTCATCTGTGTGACCCACGTTCTTGGTGTCCTCAACTCCTTCTGTGATAAGTGTGTGTGTCCCACAAATCAGCACTGCTTTAAGTGTGGTCCATCAGATTGTTCTTTTCCACAATTCAAAATTTTCCAGTGGCATCCCTTCTTGTGCCAAAAAAAAAAAAAAAAAAAAATCCAAACTCTTTCCTGCAGCATCAAACTCCACAAGACCTGATCCACTCCCTTGCTTCCTCTACTCCAACTACCCCCCTGGCCTCCTTGCCCTTCCTGCACCAAGCATGTTCCAGCCTTTGTACTTATGGGTCCCCTGCCTGGCGTGCTCTGCCCAGATAGCTTTATGCTCACTCCTTTACTTCGTTCAGGCTCTGCTCAAAGGTCACCTTGTCAAAGAGGCCTTCCCTGACTATTACTCTACATTAGGTGACATTCCACCCTAATCGTGTCCTCAACACTTGATACAGTGTCTATTTGTGTGTTCATTGTCTTTCCCTGCCTGGGGATTATAAGCGTTTGGATCGCAGAGTCTGCACAGACAAGCAGCTTAATAAAATTGTTGAATTAATAGAATGAAAAGACTTGATTCTTTCTTCTCTGTACATGGTACTTGCCTCACTTCAGCTATACCTATAAGTCACACACAAGACAATCTACCTCTCCCTTTCGTCTGCCCCCAATGGAAATAAGTCTGCTCCTGGCATTGTTAAAAATTCCAATCAGAGGGCTCCTGTCCTGTACTTGTCTCCATGATCAGATAGACACTCTCTGCCCAGACATCAGAGAGCAGCTTGCTAGCTGGTCCCCTCTCCCAGGGACGCCCCTCCTTTCGCTGGGCCTAAGAATAAACCTTTAAACTACTTGCAGTCACTGGCCCTTGTGTGCTGCGTATTGATGTACAATTCTTGATCCTGAAATGGATGAGAGAGGGCAGACCCAGCGGCAGGCCAGCTTAAACCTAACGCCCTGCCACACTCGCTGTGCCCCTCCAGGTAAAAGAAGCCAGAAGATGCCTCCATTAACCACCCTCACTCAGAACACTTCTCCTGAACCCTTTCTCAGTGCTGACTTCATCTTACTTCAACCCTCCCGGCCGCTAACCTTATATAACACCCTACTGTCTTCCTCTTTGCCGCTGCCTCAGAGAGGACGTCAGCCTCACTTCCTTTCTCTCAGAGCAGTAGTCAGTTTCAGTCCATTCTGTGGCCATTGACCACATGTGGCAGGCACCACCTGGGGTTTCAGTTTGCCTAGCACCCCAGAGAACACCTTTTTGCCCCAAAGGGAACTCTCCTCTAAGGAGACGAGTGGGAATCTATGCTACCACTAACAGTAAATATTTTTGGCCTTCAGTGTATGTTTAGCCATTCTTAGTTAATCTTATTGTTTTTGTATAGTTTGGAAACTAGAGAACCTATCCAGGTAGGTCAGGGGTCACGAATTCAAATACCTATAGTTGCCAGGCAGGTGTCAGAAGCCTGAGAAGTGGCGGGGTATAACACAATAAACATTGAGACTGGGGTCAGGACAGAGCACAAACCTTGCCTGAGGGCTTTCAAGTTCAAGCATAGTTTACATTATCTATGCTGGCCAAACAGAACAGATCTTTAGGCTGGATTCAACTGGAAGGGTACTGGATTATAACCCCAGAGATAATGACTAAAGCAGTGTCTCTCAACCTTGGCCATACATAATCCATCCGGAGACTTAAAAAAAAAATACTGATGCTGGGGTCCCATCTCTAGAGATTCTGATATAATTGCCAGGTGTAGCCTTGGCATCTGGCACTTTGAAAGATCCATTTTGAATGAGTCTAATGCCTACCCAAGCAAGCACCACACCTTTCGAGGGTCCTTTTAATGAAACTTACTATGCCACTGGTAGCCAAGGTGAAGTTCACACCTACAAGGTGAAGTCTACCCGTACAAGCCTTTCTCCCAAAGCAGTCAACATTTTTTAAATAAAGAGTATCATAAACTTGGAATAAAAGCCATTCATTGTAAGAGAAACATAGACAACAAATATTTACGGGACAAGAGATTTCATGGGAATACAGAGCATTATTAAATTTTTAATATGAGACGATTTCTAACCAAAAGCTTTCCCAGCAGCACCTTAGTAGAACAAAAAGCTTCAAAAGCAGGCAATGTATGCCACTCATTACACATCCAAAAGAACATCATTCTTGTTATTTCAGGAAGAACAACTCATCTCTAAGGGTCTGTGAAACACGTCTGGAAGATCTTCACATAGAAGGAACTATGTTTTCTTAAGAAGACTGGTGGGCATGCATAGCAGAAGGTTCATTTCACCCCAAGCCCATGGATTTACCCACAGATGTTGCAAG
Source organism: Pteropus alecto (assembly GCF_000325575.1). Classification (NCBI taxonomy): domain Eukaryota; kingdom Metazoa; phylum Chordata; class Mammalia; order Chiroptera; family Pteropodidae; genus Pteropus; species Pteropus alecto. The sequence goes on along the minus strand of NW_006439568.1, from coordinate 5,265,487 downwards.
CGTCAACCCCTGCACTGCCTTGTGGTAAAAATGATGAAACTGTAATTTTTCAGTAGCCCAGGGATAAGGAAATTGTGCTCCTCTGGTGGAGCCGTGAGATGGGATGAAGTCAGTTTTTATAGGTTCAGTTCTTTTTTGTTTAGTTACGAACCACATTCTCTGCAAAAACCTCTGATTTGTAAGAATGTCTTCCATAAATACTCAGAACTTCTCATTCTTGAAAATTGCAACATTGAGATTCCTGGATCCTTTAACTGTGGGGATTGCAGTGTCTTTTCAGTCAAGCCAACCTCCTCCAGAAGCAGAGAGTTTAGCAAACATGCAGGTATGTTTGACATCCCTGGAAAGAAATGGAACATTGTTCCTTATAACGACGGGAATCACTACCTTGCTGAGTTCGCTCACTGCGACGATCGTGAAAAGGATGTCCCAAAATGTGCTCTGTGAAATGTTCTCAAAATAAGAAAACGTATGGGAAAATGAGTTTAGGAAAAGGGTGTGACATACCGCCTTTTTGTGGATTCACCGTGCTCACTAGAACACTGAAGGTTCTGGAAAAATAGGTCTCCAAAACAAGAATCCCAGAGTTCTCCTTTTGTTCATTTGGTTAAGTATTCTATTTCATGGAATCAGTGTGTTTGTTTGTTTGTTTGTTTGTTTTGTTGTTGTTTGAGGGTGGGATGCTTTTGAAACATTTGTGTTTGGTGCAGAAAACTGGGCTCAACAGCAAGAAGCCGAGGATCTGGTCTCATATTCGATGTGACTAGTTGTGTGACCTTGAGCAAACCCCTTCAATTCTGTTTTAAGTGTGTAAAAACGTTAAGAGAAAGAATTCGGCTCAGAATTCTAGCCTGGACCTTGGAAGTTTCTGGATTCTGATAATTTATCTACCATTCAATGTTGTTTCAGATCCACAATCATTTATCCATAATTTCAAAATACATAAAGGCTCTTTTTGTACCTTAGTTCCTAAAGCTACCGTAAACTAATTAAACCTGATTATACCTTTTTTCTCCACTTAGAATAATTGTTCATCCATTTGGCTGCAAAATTGTCAGTTCATTAGAATACGATGTGCTGGGCCCAAGCTGCAGCTATTAGGTAAAATAAACTTGCACTTCATATTGCCTTTCCAAAATCTAAAAAATTCTGAATTCAAAAGCATTTCCGTCCCTCAGGGTTTCAGATAAGGGACTGGATCTATATGAATGCTTTCATCATGCTCATCATGTACCAGGCATTGTTCTAAATACTTTAAAAATATTAGCTCATCGTTTTTCATAATAACCTTATGAGGTGGAAAACTAGTATTATTCCTATTTTCAAATACGAAAACAGACACGAAAAATAAATAACTTACTCAGAGCAACATAGGTAAGAAGTGATCGAGCTAGGATTAAAATTCAAGTGGTTTGTCTCTGAATTCCAGGGTTTTTTTAATTCATTTTTTTAGTCTTTTTTTTAAGTCCAGCTTTCTGACCACAATTCTAGTCTATAAGAATTTATGAGTCTCATTTAAACAACCTTTGATTTCCTCATCTGTAAAATGGTATTAATAACAAGCACCTTTCAGGGAAAACTTGGGGCCAGCCTTCAATGGCTGTTGCAAAGGAGAATCCATTGAGTAATCAGTAACTTTAATATGATATTTTATTAGCCATATCCAGGACGGCAAGGGGCACCACAGCTAACCGAAAGAAGTTCCTACGCAGGGCTGGTTACTCATTTTAACCCAAAGCATTCCCACTCTCCTGTGTAATTTAGACACCTACATAAAAATGGTGCTATGCCCAGAGGCGCATTACAGATTACCTAAAAGCACATTGCAATGTACCATTTAAAATTTAAATGAAACACCGTAATCTCCAATCAAAGCAGTTTAATATCAGGAACTGTGCAGTTTGGGAGCTGACGTATAATGAAGGCATTGAGGGTCATTTTACCAGCAGCTGCTCTAGCAGGCACCCCATGATAAACACCTAAAAACCAGGCCTACAAACCGCCTGCCCAAACCGGGGTAACAGCTGGACAAGCCACCAGGGAAGTGGAAAGGTAATAAACTAAATAAGCTTGATTTATTTTTATATCTCCCCAGGGCTCTGTGTACTTTAGGGTTCAAGTATATTTTGCCTTCCAGGTGCATTTGGCTTCCAACTTTGAGTCTAATCTTTGAATCCACTCTAGTCTTGCCTTCTTCCTTATTTCCAGGCTACCTTTACCTCCAGTCTGTTTAGCATTACCCTCCTGACCTGAGGCTTATTGTCTTCAACTAAGCCCAAGGATTTCCTCTTCCTGGACCAAAGTCAGGTTACAGAGCAAGAATAATAAAAGACTGAACTGGACCACAGTATCATAGCCAGGGCCCCAATGTCAACCTTTTGAAAACAACCTGACTTCAAATGCCCCCTCCCAGTGGGAGATGCAATCACATCAGCATTGCTGTCTACCAGTTTGGGAGAATTGGTATCTGTGCTAAGAGGCATTTACTTTAGGAATCTGGTTTCTCATTAAAACTACTGGGTGGAAGGACCCAAGAAGAAAAAAGAATGGCAAGTTAAATCACAATATGATATTTCAGTAAAAAAAAAAAAACAAAAAAAAACAGCCTACTGTGATTAATCATACTACGAGGTCGTTTAATGTGTTTGGAAGAAATTCAGAGCAAGCGAATGCACTAGCACTTTCAAAAAATATGGACACTACAGATATAATTAATATACAGCACATACGTTTCTTAAGGAGTTCAGTAATATTCACCTGAAAAGGTAGAAAATGCAGATTTATATCACATAAGGAAATAATCGTACTTAGAATCACTTATTGTCATTAAAAGTATAATCTTATCTATATTTCTATATTTTAAATATAAAAGCCAGTATGATTAAACATCTGTGCCTTCCTACGAGCAATGAAAGACTAAGCAGGCAATATTTTAAACGATGCATATTTGAACTTTGTGGATAATGCACTTAACTATTCCATCAGTAAAAATCCTCAGAACACCCCTGGGAACTAGGTAAACAATACAGAATATGTAGTTTCTACTCCAAAATTAAATCCTATCCGTATAATCATAACTCTTCCGTCTCCAACCCCTACAAACAAATAGCCCTGGGAAGCCTGCGATGGGGTTGGTGAGAGAAGATTGGACCATGAGACCTGTAAATTATGGTCAGGTTTCCCATAAACATTTTACAGCAAATCTTTTCTCCATTTTTTACCCATTCCGCCTACCACCCTCCACATCTTTACCCTTAAAAATATAACTAATTTTTCTTTGTTGACAAAGAAGTATATGTTTAGCCTCAACTATGATTAATTTGACCCATCTTGTAGAGTCCCCATAATAAGCCATGCACCCCGCAAAGATATAGCCAGACCCTAGTATCTAGTCACTAGTGGTGCCGACACTCTTGTCTGTGGAGCAACAGGTTATGTCTATCTGCCTGCTTTGTACTTGCTTACTCGGTTTTCCCGATGCATTAGCCTCCGTCTTAGGTAAGGCTGCCATAACAGAATACCGTAAACAGGGCAGCTCAGACAACACGTATGTCTCACAGTTCTGGAAGCTGGGAAATCCAAGAGCAAGTTAAATCTGACCACAATTCTAGTCTAGGTGCTGGCGGATTCAGTTCTTGGTGAACATTCTTTTCCTGGCTTGTAAATGGCCTCTTACTTGCTGTCTTCTTACATGGTGGAGGGGTGGGCGGATTTCACTATTCTCTTAGTGAGAGAGCTGCTCTCTCATGTCTCCGCTTAGAAGGGCAATAATCTAACCAGGAGGGCTCCACTGTCATGACCTAATCACCTCCCAAAGGCCCCACCTCCAGGTAGCGTCACAGTGGGGACTAGGCCTTCCGCGTTTGAACTCTGGGGGATGTGCGGTCCATAACAGCCTCCTCCTCTTTGGCCCAACTTTACCTTCAACCATCACTATGGTAGAAGCTCCAAGATGAAAAACTTAAAACTCATGAAGTAGAGGAAGGTACTGAGAGAGGAAATTCGGATGACCAGAGAGAAGCAGAGATGAGAGACAGAGAGATGCAATGGTGAAGTCACTGGTTTCTATTGTCCCCACTGCTCAGCTGTTCCCAACACCCTGTCCCTCCCACATTCTGGCTGTTGAACATGACTTTGATTCTACAAACTTATAAATTCCTCATGTTAACCTCTATAAGTCTACACTTGGTTTTGGCCAGTTAAACCATATACGAGGTCTTTTCTGAGGATATTGGTTAGATATTGCTATGTTAACAAACTGCTCCACAATTTATTGTTGATAAGTTGGAAGGCTTTTCTGCTCTTGGCTGGGCATTCCAGGAATTGGTGAGGCAACTGCTTTTCAGCCCCAAAACTGACACATAGTAAAGCGACGATGGACAGTTAAAGCTCAGCCTCATAGGAATAATAAAAACAAGTGTGTAGCTATCACACTCACTGTTACTAAATCTGAATGGATGAAGGCACTGGTGTGCTGAACTGGCTCATGCTCGTTCAACAAGAACCAGTGGCTAAATTTTTAGAAATTTGTAAGACAGTTGTTAAATAAAGCCATTATTAAAAATTACATAAGTTATGTTAAGAACAAATACTTAAATCTCGTCACTTTCTAATTATTTTGTGACATTTTACTATTATCTATGTTTGTTATTACGGTATCTCTTGCAGTGGACATATTATGTAATCAGTGATCCTATCAGTCATGTTGGTAGCTTGAAATGAGTGATGGTGGGAGTATTTATACCCTGGAAATCAGCAAATGCTATGCTGTGAACAGAATCTTTATGTCCCTCAAAATTCGTATGTTGAAGGCCCAATCCCAATGTGATGATATTTGGAGGTGGGGCCTTTGGCAGGAAATTAGGTCATGAGGGTGTAGTGCTCATGACTAGGATTAGCGCCCTTATAAGAAAGGGCCAAATAGCTACCTAGCTCTTCCCCCTGCCCCTGTGTGAGGATATATGAGCAGATGGCCATCCATAAACCGAGAAGAGAGCATTCACCAAAAACCTGGCCATGCTGGCACGCTGACCTTAGACTTCTGGCCTCCAGAACTGTGAGAAATAATTTTTTTGTTGTTTAAACCACTCACTTTATAGTAATTTGTTATAGTAGCCTGAACTAGACATGCTGGAAATCAGGGCTTTCCCCCACCCTGCACCCAGAAAGCCAGCTTTAAAGATTCGTCAGCACACGATCAGATTAAGTTGTTTCAGATTTGGTAAGTAGTTACCCGATAAATCTTTTAAAGTAAACAAAATGTCTTAGGGAAAATAGACATTTCCACAGTTAAGTGGAGAGAGAAAAGAACAAAGCAGTTTACGAAGTATGTTTGTAAGATAACTATGGCCTCTATTGGCACACGAAGCGGATTGAATAGATAAGAAGCTCTACTTCTGAGAGAATTACATTGCCAAAAGAACCACCATCTTGGATTAAAAGTGACCGTACTGTCTGAGATTTAAAACCAACTTGGGGTTTCCCAAATGTCTAAATAAAGATAGGCTAAGACAGCATTCAGCCCCTAAGCAAGACATATTCATGAATGCCTTCTTCAGCTGTGGCCAAAAAGAATGGAAAAGAATAAACCCCCAGAGAGTGAGCCTGAAGTTCACAGAGAACAGCTGAGATGAAAGATAACCCCCATTGCCAGGCTCCATCGAGGAACATTCCCCGCCTCCCACCACCACCACCACCAGGACAGGAGACCTTTGCAATGTGTTCCCAGTGGATTCCAAAATTGCTTCAGCAAAGTGACTACTGCATCTCTCTCATTCTTCCCTGTGTGAATGGAAATGCTGGCAGTCGTAGTGTCCCTGTTCTAGCCTTTATAACAGTTGTATAAGGTGGGTGGCAGAGGGAGAAGAACAAGTTGTCCATGCGTCAAGAGGAAATACATTCAAATCTAATACACAGGCCACTACACACCTTCCCCCAATGAAGAAACCGCCTTACATCACCCAGCGATCCTGCCTTAAAGGCTGCAAGGAATGGATTGAACTCATCGGTCGACTCCTTTGGGGAGGGAATGAGTACATTCCGCATGTAGTAAAAGAGAGCGAACAGAATACTTTATGAACAGAGGGTAAATGGCGATACCATTATTGCTGTCTACCAAATATCCCCATTTGTTCTCCCGGGTGTCTGGTGTGATTGCACTTCTCCAAACCATGATGATGGGTGTGATCATGTGACATGCTTTGGCCAGAGAAATGTGAGCACCAGTGGTATGGGTAACTTTAAGAGCAGTGAACAATTCATCCCTTCTTGTTCCCCAAAGTTCCCTGCAGTAGCTATTCCCTCAGCTGGGGGCCTGGAGAAAGGAGAACGTGAAAGCACCCGGCCAACCCGGAAGAGCATGGAGCATGAGCAAGAAGTAAAACTTGTGGTTCTCAGCCACCGACATGTTGGCATCATCTAGCCCCCACTGACTAGTATAACCACGATTCCGTATTTTCTGGCAATGCATATCCGCAAGTAAATGAAGCTGGGCTATGTCTGATTCCTGAAAGAACACGCCAAAGGATTTCCCAGCACACACAAAGCAATGCAACTGAAGACAGAAGAGTTGCCAAGTTCCACAAAACAGTTTAAAGAAATGTCAAAGCAAATTTCAAAGCGATGAAGTAGGAGTGTGACCAAGTTGTGCATCACTCAGGACCGTCACCATATTGCCCAATATTGATTTGTCAAAACTTCACAGGTGACTTGAAACAGAAACTGCTTAACTTCTGGCTGGCCACGTATGATTCAGCTGAGGGAAAAAATCAAATAGGAAAGTGCCAGCATCATAACTGAAGAAAGTGTGAGCATCTTGCCTAGTACAGATGATGCTAGTGGTGAAACAAAACAATTCTGAGTGTCCTTATACAAAAACTTGATGTGATACAAATTCACATCTAAGTAAGTGTTTAAAAAGCTCTTTTAACAAATATGAATCAAAATTCAAAGTGCCAGGAAAGCACGGTGTCATAGTTTAATTGGTAGCATTGTTTCTTCCTTCTTATGGTACACAAATAATAGTTTGTCTTAAAATTAATGAGAAAATGAAGTATTAAAAAGTAATAATTGTCACTAATAATGATCATAGGTGGCTGGATGACAACTTATAATGTATATCCAAGTGAGCCATTTACTACAAGAGGGAACAACAATTAGAATCTTAATATGTTTTCCTTAGGGAGAGAGAACAAGGCCCAAACACATGATGAAAATCCCTTCTTACTGTGGTTCAAATATATATCAATCAATAAATAAACAAATAAATAAATATATATATGTATATATGTATATACACACGCACAAAGGCATATGTTTATATGTATCTTTATATACTGTATATATGTAATATATAACACACACATACACATATGTAATATATATAATATATACACACATACATGTACATATGTAATAGAATTTATTTTAGGCTGTTTTTTTTTTTTTTTTGCAAGTAAAGAATGAAGAGAAATGCTGCTCTTCTATAAAGATATTCTCTTGTAAGTTCCAAAGGAATAACATATTGGGACTGATGAACTGGGCATCTTAATTTTACCAACCACTCAATAAGAACAGAAGTAATGAATATTATTCTTCCCAGGAAAAATTTTAAGTGAATGCAATGAAATGCCTTTGGAAAAAAGAACGATGTTCTGAAAATCAAAGAATCATTGTCACGGGAGGAGAACGTTTCTTACAGACCATTGAGTGTCCTGCATCCTACACTTTGACTTGGGACATTTGCTTTGAGAAATGGCCTGAGCTGTGGCAGACCTACACATCGCACACTCAATCTGCTGTGCAAAATATGAGCTGATGTAGTTCGTCTGGACACAGAACAGCCGATCCGTTTTAAAAGGCAAATGCCTCAAGTCTCGCAGCCGCTATGGAATATTTTCTCATCACTACTAGTTTCTCTGATTCCCTTTTTCTCTAAACTTGTAGAAATCCCTGAGTCCGTGTCCTGTTCTTCAGCACCTAACTGCGTAGTCTCTCGCACTGGTCTCAAACATTGATTTCTTTTCTGTTCCCCTCCAATAATATCGTTAACACCTGAGAGTTAAAAATATAGCTTATATTTTTATAAATCTGGTAGTAGTCCTAATAATAGTAGTAATAATAGTAGTAGTAATAGCTAATATTCATGGAATATTTGCTTTGTGAGATCCACTGGGCTGGATTTTTCATGTGTTCTCTTACATAATTGCCACAATAACCCAGGGACTAGTCATGTATCTGTCTAGGGACTCAAATCCATGTTCCACTCAAATCCATATACCACCACACATTAGGCTTTATTTAGGGCAGATAAAATTTTGATATAGAAAAATGAACATTTCAAAAAGACAAACATTAATATAAATGCAGATAACTTTCCCTAACATATGCTGCTTATCTGGTCTGCCACTCTGGATGGACACTGGTCACTTGATTCAGATGTTTTGTTATTGTTGTTGTTGTTGTTGTTGTTATTGTTTATAATACTGTGTGTTTTGACTCAGACTTTTATAATGCCAGCAATTAAAATAATACATTTCAAACTGACTCAACCCTCACCATACAACTAAAACTATCAATTATATAGTATACAGGTATTTGACTGCACTATTTATAAATTAAAGAATTAAAAAGAAAAAGACAGAGATTGATACAAAGATTACATAACCCTGGGAAGCTGGGAGATGAAGCAGAATTAAAATCTGTATATACAGGCATTAAGAGATAAACAGTTAAAGTGATCACATGTGAGAATGGGTTGGTGCATGTACGTGTACTATACATTATGATGGCTCAAGTGCAAATTTCAATATCCTCCCCAGTCTATTCCCATTCTTTCTAAGGACCGTATGAAAGCCTTAGCTAGGTAAGGTCTTATTAAATGCAGATTCCCTAGCATCACTCAAAATTTCTGGTGCCATAGCTTGGATTCCCCAGCCGCTGACCTTGAAACCAGAATAGATATGGGAAACCGAGGCAGGGATGGGAAGAAACCAACACAAAACGTGTCATTGGCCAGGTCGCCATTTTGGACAACCACGGCTGAATTCCCTTGTGGGTCTGGGAGATAATGCAGAGCTGCGGTTCTCAAAACATTTTAGTCTTTATACTTTTAAAAATTATTAAGAGTTTTTGCATCAGTTATATCCACTGACTCTAACATATTAGGTATTAAAACTAAAACTAACTTTTTACAAGAATTCACAAGCATACACGTTAGTTAGCCATCACAGGAGTAACATTGTCACCTCTGGGAATCTCCACTTACTCTTGAGAGAAAAACCAGAGTAAAAGAGGCAAATAATATCTTGGTATTAATTCAAGATAGTTTTGCTCTCACAGACCTCCTAAAAGGATTTTAGGGTTCCCCCCCAGAGACCCCTAGAACACACTTTGAGAACCACTACTGTAGAATGCCCTCAAAGTTGTACTACTTAAAGGGTAAGGACCCGAGATATTGATGTTCCAACTCCCATTCATGATTGTTCGAGGGCGCACTAACTCCCCAGAACTTCCAGCCTACCATGCACACAGGCGGAATACGTCCCTATAGCCAAAGGCAAAGTCAAAGCGTAAAGTTGTAGGTACTTGTAGTGTGAAATAGAGTCTCTGAAATAAATAGGAACAGGAGGTGCTCAGGGAATCCAGGCAGTTTACTGACAGCCTCTGCCACACCCGAGAACCTATATTTCAAACAAATCCCCTCTGTGATATTCGATGCCGGTTGAAACACCAGGGCACTAGGAGCACAATCTCCTAGGCCTTGGGAGAATCATCTGACTCCAGCCAATCAGCATTCCCTTTTCATCTCTCTAGTCTACACTGTGTTGGTTACGCTTTTATACCAGAGCATTCAATATCACTTTCAGAGAACTATCAGTTTCTCATGCCACGATTGCTCAAAATTCACACATATTCACTATAGAGTGGTTCTCAAGTGTATTTTTACGAAGTTGATTTCTGCCAGTATGCTCTACAAAGATTTTAGCACCTGTCACTGATAATTCCAGAATTGGTTGCTTTATTAATTCACTGCTAAAACTCAACCGTGTCTCTTGTGCTTCGACTACCCAGTAAACCATGTTTGAGTGTCTCCACTGTGATGGGAGAGAAATTTATAACTTCTGGTATTGGGGTAAAAATAATGTCTTCCAGATTAGGTCCCAGAAGAAAATGATTCCTCATTATGAAGAAATATTGTTGTCAGCCTCTAACATTGTACTGTTTGTCACAATCCTGTTCACAAAAGTAGTAAAAAGAGACAAGATTCAAGTCAGGCTTTCTTCATCCAGAAATAGGAGTGAATATGTGGGTTCAAGGTGCCTTGTGCTGGCAGACCCTGGGCACAGAAGCATGGAGGGCGATGCAGGAGGGCAAGGGGCCATGGCATGCTGGAGCCTCCTCACATAAGCTCATGAGAATTGAGTGTGCACATTTCTTTCTAACTCTGCCATCAATGATGTCTCACTAGCAGCATGATACCAGCCATGGAAAGAATATTGGAAATACTTACACTATGAACATTGGCAAATACTAAAAAACCAGACCTTGTTTCAAGAAGTAAATACAGCCCGTTGTTAAATTTTTACCAGTACACTGTAGGAAAGGAATTCCAACACGATGAGGCTGGACTGGCATGAACAGCTATCTTCTGCCTGTCTGGGTATCTTCTCCCAGCTTATACACTCTCCTGTCTAGGACACACACAGCTCCTTCGGGGTCTAGACACAAATCCTTCAGCAATGCCTACTCTCCCAATGCCCTATTCCTACAGCTCAGCAGTCCCTTAATACACAAAGGTACAATCAGTGTCTCCTCCCACAGTGGCACCAGAACTTCTCTCAGAAATACTCCTCTCACAGGAACTTTGGTACCTTTTTTAAGTTACAAAAAAAAACGTAATGGAAAACCAAAACGTCACCCTATTTCTCATACTCTTGTTCCACTGGGCGAAGAGCCTTCCCTTCTCCCAAATGACTCCATCTTATTTGTCCTAGAGAATGAAGAGCATCTAAAGAGTCCTCAGTGTACTCTCTATAGGCACAAAGGAGACGGAAGGCAGGGGGACAGGGAGACAGGGAGGTGGGGGGACCAAACCATTTTGTCGATTCCGATAAAGGAGTTCACAACTCTCATGCTGGGCAAAGATTCCTTCTTTGTAAATTCTTTGACCCAACTCCTAGATTTGCTGTGAATTTTTTTAAAGTAGTTAAAGAACGGAAGAATAGAACTCAGAAACCGGGTTATGGATTATCAGAAAGATTTTATACTATTCCCACTTTCAGGTTCTCATCATCTCTAAGAGATGCGGAGCCCTGTAGAGATACCATTAGCAGAAATGAGAGTGAAATAAAGCACGTCATCAACCAGCAGGTGAGCATCCACAGACAGAGTAGAGCAGGACTAACTCCATCCTCAAAATGAAGTACAATTTTATATTCCATGGAAGACTGGTCCTTCTGAAGGAAAAACAGTTGAGGTCCTTGAATTATTCTGCTGCTTATTTTCCTTCGGCGTGTCTACTCACAGAATGGAAAGCCCAAAGCCCCAGAGAAACACCTCAAAGTTTTCACGAAGTCATGAATTGTGGTGTTCTCTCATGGTTGTGTGATCAGGTACAGCTGGCCTCTGTGGAATATACTGTCAGATAGATGGACCATGAAAAGTAACTGTCTTGACCAAAAAATCATGGCCAGAACAGTTTTTGGAATCTACTCTGGCGTGAACCATTGACACAGCCTCTGTCTCCCTCTGCAGGCCTCATCTCTCACACCCAGATACTGATCAACAAATGGAAATCTTTACTAGACAAGGATGGCTAAGACGGTGGTGAACCCAGAACTTGCAACGGGATACCGTATGTCCCTGTAAATGCAGACCATGACTAAGGGATGTCTGCAGTATCTCTTTCATATGAAACTGTGATTTGGAAAAAGTAGCTTTTCCATAAATGGACAAGACCTGTACAATCAGAGAAAGCACTAAATTTGACTCGGAAGGAAAAGAAGGATCAAAATATAAGTTCATGAGAGAGGACAGACCCAATGGGATGGCTTAATATGCAATTCCCTACCTCACCAAAACGAAAATGATGTCTCAATAAAATCTCAGTTCCCTGATTACACTCCTACTGGCTTGTTACATTAATACATGAGCTGATTTTCATCCACACCATAATGAAATAGTGCTGCTTGCCTCCTCCCAGCCTCAGCTATCATAGAAACCACAACACATTACAGAGCCTTCTCCTGACAGTTGTGACAGAAAAGTAAATACAGTTCTGCAGATATGCTTCACGTGGCGTATTCTTGCCTCTCGAAGGAAAATGCCTGCTGGGCTTTCTAGCACCAGGTCTTAGAGGTGCATCCACTAAATACCAAGGCCCCAGAGCTGTTCCCTCTGACCAGCCCCAGCAAACAAAAGGAACCATGTGGCCAAAGAGGACTGCCCTAAGTATACAGGCTTGTGAGTGCCTATGTGTTTAATGCATGATGTTAAAGAATTAGAGAAAAGGAAAGTTTGCATGTGGATGAATAGATTCTACCCTCAAACCTTTTCTCATCTAGGCAGGCCACTCTCTCCATCATTTCAACAAATACTCTCTTGACACAACAAAAGATATTTTCAAAGGCCGTCGGTGATTCATTCCTTTCAAATATTATTTACGTAAACAAATTTATTTCCAAAAGCAATCATTTGGGCAGTTCTTAGAGTTGACTAAATCTTTAGGGCAACAGCTGTGACTTGACAAGAATGCACTGAGGCCCCCTAACAGCAAAGGGTAAGGGATGATGTTTTGGTGTTCGAGAACCCAGTCAGAACTGAGTTTGAATGCCAACTCTATCACTAACTGTGGACTTTTGTTAAGATCGGTAACATTCTGTGTCTTAGGGTCTCATGTAGAAAATGGAAAATGACACCCACCTATTGGTCTACTGAATGAGTACTAAATAACATAATGCGTGTGGAAGTTTAGCCTTGGGTCCAACAGTGTTTAATAAAAGAGTTATTGCTACACATCCAGAACACAAGGTCCAAATATAAATAGAAAAAAGTCAGTGCTCTTGAGGATTGAGAATCTCACAATAATGATCTAATTCATTGTTTGAGGTCAGGTGAGAACCACAAGAATTAAGAGTGGAAAAATTTTGCAAACAACTCTTGAGGTATCTGCCCAGCCTTTGGGACCCCGTCCCGCTCACAAGAGTGGCCTCCAGCAGTCACATCTCTACTACACAGTCCTTTCCTTCTGACTGTAGCTTAGGGAACTCAATCAGAGGAGGACATTTCATCCAGACCAGGATGATGAATTTTTGTCTCCCGAGAACTTAGATCATGACCAAGAACATTGAGTGAGTCTCCATGGGTGGCCTGTAAGGTGTTAACATAGGAATGAGCACCATGGAATGGAGAAGAGAGAACTGGTCTTCAGAGGGGGAGAATAATTCAGCAGATGCAGAGAATAGAGGTAGGAAAAGTAGCCTTTTCATTCTTGGGGCCTGACTGCTTTCTGCGTTTAGATTCCTCGAGACACCCCTACATGTGAAATATTTTCTCTTTTCGTGTGTGTGCCAGAGCAAATTGGCTTCTATTACTCTCTCAAGGATAATAACAGGTGGCAGGTTAGCCATTTCGGCCAACAAAATGACCAGTTGAAACAGAGGAGCCCAGGAGACTATATAAAGACCATAGGCTTCAGTGCTTCTGGTCTTAACCAAATACGTGGTTCATTAAACTTCCTTCAGTAGAAATATTAGACCTTAACATTCCCATGTCTCCCAAATCCAGGCCAAACTTCTCCGCTGAAAGCCATGTCTGTAAATCCCATTGCGTAGTAGGATTTAATTATCATCATCATCATCATCATCATCGTCATCATCATCATCATCAAACTTCATTAAACATATACAGGGGAAGCGAGTACTGCACTAGGAATTTGCATACAAGTGTTTTATAAAATCTTTACAACAACCCCTCATTTTTCTCATTTTACATATCAGGAAACTAAAGCTTAAAGAGTATAAGTGACTCACCCAGAGATTTACAGAAATGAAAAGAACCCAAGACCGTTGGACTCCATTCCAAAGTCTGAGCTCTTTTCTCTCCCTTATGTCTCTTAATAGCTCCTCAGAAGTGTCCCATAGCGCCCCACAATGGACAGATTAAAAATAAACTTACCGAACTGGACGTGCGAAGATCAGCTTAAATCCTGGGTTCATTTCTTCACAGTTGCATGATCCAAGGCCGTCACTTAAAACTCTCTCAGGCTTAATTTCTTCATCGGCAAACTCAGTACAATAATACATGCCCTACTTACCTTACGCATCTAAACTTGTGGGAAGATGATACACGTGGAAGCATCATATAAATACTGAAGAAGCATGCTACTAATTATATTACTCTTAACATTTCAACATTTATTAAATTAAGATAAAAATACTTGATCTACATTCTGTTCAGAATTTTTATGAAGTTTATATGAAATGCAAGCGAAAATATTTTATAAACTCTACAGGGCTATGTAAATTTAACGGATTAGCTATACGAAGTTAACCTTGAATTTATTGCATGACTTTCTCAGGCTGTTTCAACGCAGACGTGGCCCAGGACCTCTTAAAGTTTGTAATTCTTAGAGAAGTCATAAAGTTTAAGTGATGACAAGTATGATGCGCAATTTCATTTATGTAAATTCCTTATCTGTCTCTCCTGTTGATCTCTGACTTTATCTTTACCTGAAACCTTCTCTGAATTGTTTTGTACAGACACTTCCTATAGTCTCAAGTGGCTTCATCCTTAGCCTTGTAACTGCCAGACAAATATTTGCTTCCACACTTGCAACACCCTCTGGACTGTGCTTTGATTGATATCACAATGTAGTGTAAAGTGCCTAAAAATTAGCTTTTTTGATTGTAACATAAGTGCCTGACATTAAGCTTTTGATTATCAAATCATCCACTTCAAAGACATCCATCTCTGAGAAACAGATCACCAGCTATACAGCCAGATAAAGAGCCAGGCCAACCCACCCATGAAATTCTCCTTTCTAGAAAGTCCTGGGTGACTAAGATAACTGACCTTTTGAGTGATTCTGCTTTTCCCTTCCGGCGCTTTAATTCCAGCTCTTGTGTTTGAAATTCACCAATAAAGAGCAAACCAACCAACCCCAGGCGCCCCACCGACAACCCCCAGGCGCTCCACACGCAACCCCCAGAAAACCCATTCGTGACCTCCAGGCGTCCCAACCACGACCCCCAGGCACCCCAACCATGATCCCTATGCGACTCAGCTTCAACCTCACTCTACAGCAGCCAAGCTCTACCACAAACTCAGTAACTTAAATACGAAACAATATAAATGTATTATCTTACAGTTCAGTAGGTCAGAAGTCCAGTGTGGGTCTCAATGGACTAAAATCATGATGGCAGCAGGGTTCCATTCTTTTCTAAAGGCTCTAGAGAAGAATCCATTTCTTTGCTTTTTCCAGCATCTAGAGACCACTCACATTCCTTAACTCACGGCCCCCTTCTTGCATCTTCAAAACCAGCAACATCGCATGTTTCTTAATGATACTCTGCACTCATACCTCCTCTGGCTCCGCCTCTTCCGCCTCCCTCTTTTCCCTCCCTTTTAGGGGTTTGTGACTACACTGGATACACCTGGATAATCCAGGTCACTCCTGCTAAAGTCAGCTGATTACAATCTTAATTCCATCTGCAACCTTAATTACCCTTTACCATATAATCTAACATATGCCCAGGTTCCAGAGATAGGACCTAAGCCTCTTTGACGCTGTTATTCTGCCTGCGATAGTGATTTGAGCAAAAATCTAAAGGAAGTAAAGAATACCTTGTTGAAACTTAGAAAGAAGAGATTTCCAGACAGAGGGAAAAGTGAAAGCCAAGGCACTTATTTTTGTGTTCTTGAATACTCAAGACTAAAAACCTTGCATCCAGTGTTAGCGTTAGTGTTGATTAAACCCAAAACATTATAGGGAATTCTTTTTTTGAAAAGAAAAGCAAGATATAATAAATTAGAAACATACAGCTTTGTTTTGTTCAGAGATTTAAAATGATTTTTATTTCCACTACTGAAAAAAAATGGTAAATCAGAAAATAATCATTAAAAACTAACAGATGCCAGAG
Source organism: Pteropus alecto (assembly GCF_000325575.1). NCBI lineage: Eukaryota > Metazoa > Chordata > Mammalia > Chiroptera > Pteropodidae > Pteropus > Pteropus alecto. Next base: position 5,249,348 of record NW_006439568.1, on the reverse strand, counting down.
CAACTAGTCGCTTTGTCGTTTTGCTGTAAAATCTCATAGAATTGCAGAACATCCTTGCTGGAAGAGTCTTCAGTAGACATCTTATATCTTCCACACTTAGTACATGACACATCAGTAGATGCTCAGCAATCATTCCCCAATATCCTCAGATTAAATATGAGAATTGCAATACCATCACCCCTTCACGCATTTCTAAGTTCCCTTCCTCCCACTTCCCCAGTAATCTCATGGAGGCTTCTGTATGCCCACTTGACTTTGTGCCTCCACAAGGTTGATTTATCCCACCATAAGCATCTAGGCCTAGCATTACCTAGTTCTCATCGTTTCTGAGACTCTGATGGAGTTCCACATTAGAAATTTATCTTTGTTGTTTTTTATTTTTTTCTACAACTCTGTGTTTTTGTTTTTGTTTCTAGTTCTTATCCAGATTTGGTTCGGACTTCATCATGCCCGACCTTTGCTCAGATAGATTATTTTGTCTTGCAGAGTGTTCAAGACCGAACTTCTAGACAAGTTTAATACGATTAATTATTAGAAAAATAATAATAGTCTAATGTTTGATGGATGTGTATTATATGCCAGATATAATTCTAGGCATTTTACATGTATAAACTGTGTAATCCTCATAACAACTTCATGAATAGATATTATTATTTTCATTTGACAGATGAAAAAATACACACATACATATACTTTTTGATTTGTTTACAAAGCAATTTCACATACATTTTTTACAAACATACATTTGAAAGTGGAACAATTCTTATTCTTAGTTTACAGTTGGGAAAATAGAGATTAAGGTATTAGCTGGCTTAACCAAGGTCCCAAGATTTCTGCCTCCAAATTTAGTATTTTTGCTTCCAAAATTTACTCTCTCAATATAAAAGACCAAAAATTAAAACAAAGGCATCACAATAAAATTAAAAACTAAATATTAAAAATGTAGATATTATACCAAGAGATATTAACATAATAAATCACCAAGAGCCAATTCCAAAGAAACGACAATAGCAAATGCTAAGTTCTTCAGACAAAACTGTCTCTTACATTTAAAATAAAAGATGCATCATATACATTAAAACCAGAATATCGAAAAGGATTTCTTTATTTTGCCCTGGACAGCACAAAGATGTTTTTAAAATATCAGCAGTAGTTTTGGGTAACCTCTGACACTAACCAAGAATTATCACTTTTTAAAAACTATTTTGACAGGCCCACTATTGTTCTTAAGAAATTATGGCTCTAATTTGAGAGGCCTGCAAAGGGATTTCAATTAAACTAAATCTCTCTTTGCAGGATTTAAAAATTAATGTTCACCGGACTTCTTGCCAACTCCCCAGGAAGAGGTAAGTTAAGGTCTAAAAATATACTGAACATTAGATTCAAGTAATGTGTTAGTCTGAATGGAATGAATAAAATAATCCAAGAAAACAGCATCCAAATTATACCAGAAGATGCTACAAATCCACTAAGAAATTCTATTCTTTATTCTCATCATAACCGAGATTTTGAGATTCCTGTTAAGCACAAAACAAGACTTAAAATTTTAGAACCCTGACACTAAAAAGTGCTTACATTTATCAAGAGCGGGCTTGAAATTCACTAAAATTGAGAAACCCCAAATGGTTATGAACTTGTTAATCTGCCTAACCATCCTACTCTCAGAAAAATCAGTGAATGGCCATATATTTGATCATAATTATCCTTTGATTTCTTCCACTCTCTCCAATTAAATACTAAAATACTTCTGCTCTTTCTGGAATATTCTTTGCCTATGCTGTTAAAAGTTTCTGACCCAGTTATTTCCTCAAATTACAACTCCATCACTCTGCTTTCAGTCATTAGGGGAAAGAATACATTAGCACTCATTGTATGCCAGAGATTTTCTTTTTTTTTTTTTTTGCCAAATAGAAAATATTTAGAAAGACAATCTATTGCCAATATACCCATTTGTATATTGTAAAGAAAATAGATGTGTTTACACACATATACTCACACACATGACAATTTATAATAAGTGCTAATTCATATTCCTTATAATGATTTCTCTGAACTTTTTATAAGGCAACCCCCGCCCTTCACCACTCCTTAAAAAATACCTTTAGCTGCACCTCTATCTGATTAGTACTTATCATACCTGTAGCCATTTTTATGGCTTAACGTTCTAATCAGGACAAGGGTGGACGTGAAGGCGGCAGAAGGGAGTGTGTGAAAGAAACCAAGGCATCACCAAGCCAATATCAAAATTCTATTTTTGCTTGAGGGCAGGGGAAAGATTGGAGATCCGTTTATAAATATGTCATATGTGTAGCTTTACCTCCTAAACTTTAGAGAGTGAGATTTATATTCAAACAAACCTGAGTTCAAATTCTGTTCTGCCTCTTACTGATACTGAGATCTTTTTGAAGTTATTTATTCTCCTAAGCCTCAGTGTCCTCATTTGTCATACTGAGATAATAATACTTGCTTCAGAGTGTTGAAATCCCAAATAATGACATAATACATGGAGCTTGGTGATGTACCTGACACATAATAAATATTTAATAAATGATAGTTATGATTTTGATTAATCATGATAGTTACCATGTATTCATTCATCTATTCAACAAAAAATAATTAAGCTTATGCTATTACATTTTCTCAGTTCTGACATCAACATTTTCGGACATTTTAACATTTTTTAAACTGAAGTGACTATTACATCTAATATTCACTGTGTATATCTTTTTCCTTCTTCTACAAAGAAGAAGGAAAAAGATAATTTGCTGATGTATCCTACAGAGATGAATCCTAGGGCTACAAACTGTGCTGGAAAATAGAAGATGATATAAAAGGAAGAGATAAAGGAAAGGAAGAAAGGAAGAAGGGAGAAAGGGAGGGAGGGAAGGAGGAAGGCAGAGAGGGAGGAAGGAAGGAAGGAAGGAAGGAAGGAAGGAAGGAAGTTAAGGAAGGAAGGAAGGAAGGAAGGAAGGAAGGAAGGAAGGAAGGAAGGAATTTGCAGACCCTGATGCCTGGAAGAAAAATCATGTGGCTTCAGTCTATCTTCAAAACCTGGAGGTGCTACTACCTGCTTCTGTATCTTATCCTACTTGTTTCCAAAATTTGGAGGCATTTTGAGAACCTAATTAAAGTTACGGGCTTTCTCTCTAGGACAAAAGTATAAGTACACATATGTATTAATTTTACATAGAATGTTAGGAGTTTTGTAGATTTTTCCAAAGATAATCCATAGTCTCTCTCAAAAGAATCTGTGAAACCTAGATAAGAACTCTGGCTTACCCTCTTACAAACAACCCCTGGTTATGCTGTGGGTCACTTATGATTCTATAATCCTGCAAATTTAGGTGTGAGTATATCCTAAAGTTGAAGAGTGTGTGCAGAGCTAAGAATCACTAGCCCAGAGAGTCCCTGATAACAGTTTAAGATGGGCTAGTAGCCAAAAGAATCCATTATAATTTCTCCCTCAAATTTAAGGGAAGAGAAAACGGGATTCGTAGCAACCTTAGAAAAACAATATATAACTCAGTACCTTTTTCATGAATTTGGTACAAGTCACCAAGTCACATTCTTGGTGTTTGATTTACTTTCCCATTAGGATGACCCATCTTTACAGTCCCATGCTCATTACTCCAAATCTAGACTTGTGGTTTGGCTGTGTCTCAAGGCCATAACTGTAAATGTCAATGTAAACCCACATTTTCTAAAAGGATGATAAAATCAGAACTATCATTTTCAGGAAACCAACGTGCAAATGTGTCATTATAATATAATTTTTTCCTACAAGTTATAAAACGGGTCAAAGTGCTTATCAAAAAAAAAAAAAAATCCTAGTGGAAGACTGATATGAGCCACTAGGCTCTCTCTTCCTTAGCAAAGACAATTCATCATGTTGTACCCAAGGGCACCGAGAGTCTGTACTGGCTCTATTTAGACGAGGGCTGGGAGTATCCAGGAGACTCCTTGAGGGGTCTATAGTCCGAAGAGAGGAGACCTCAATTCAAAAGCCAAGGTTGGTGTGCAGTTACAGAACCAGGGTCTTGGAGCAGGAAGCACTCATTTGTGACATGTTGGTTGTAAGAGCATAGAAATGAGCTAAGCCAGAAATCAAACCTGGTCTCCAAAGTCCAATTATTAAGTATAGCCAAGAAGAAGGAAAATTCTATGAAAGACCAGTAGTGGAAATTGGACTTGGATATGGAGTCAAAATTCGGAACAAAGGAAGGGATTTAGTAGTTCTGAATATAAATGGTGGGAGGAGAAAGTGGGTAAGAAGGGTGGTGAGACTCTGATAGGAGAGACGATCTCAAGACACCATCTGGCTTTTGTACCCGGTTTTAATGACGAGCTGAAACGTGCTGCTTGTAAGACTTGTTTGTGGACTTGGCTGAAGAACCTCCAAATGATATCATAAAGATACTTTTTCTCAGTATGCATAAATATTTTTTTTAAATAGCATGGTATTTTCGTTCTCATTTTTTTATTAAGTTTATTGGGGTAACATTGGTTAATACAATTATATAATTTTCAAGTGTACATTATAATTTGACATCTGTATATTCTATTGGTGTTTACCACTTAAAGTCCAATTTCCTTCAGCTACCATATATTTGATCACCTTTACCCACTTTACCCTCCCCCTATTCCCCTATATGTGACCCCTCTTCACCCGATCTATCTCCCTCCACCGCCCCTCCCCCCACCAGCCTATGGTAACCACTAGTCTATAGTCCATGTCCATGGGTCTCTGTTTGTCCCGTTCATTTATTGCTTTTAGGTTTATATCCCACATATAAGTGATATCATGCGATTTTCAGCTTTTTCTTCCTGGCTTATTTCACTTCGTATGATTATCTTGAGGTAGCATGATATTTTTAAAAGCTATAAGAAAATTTCATCGTGCATTGAATCCCAAACCAACACACTGAAGTTGGAGAATCCAACAAAACTAAATATTCTAGTTATATTCACGGTGACATGTCCATCTAGTGATTATGGGCCACCAGTACAATAGTTCATAAGGCCAAGATTTACTTTCTCCATCTGTGGTTTCTTTCTCCATTAAAAAAATTTTTAATTATATTTTGTGACTGCATTGTTGGATTATGTTCATTTTGTTTTCCTTCTTATCTTCAAAATAAGACATGTCCATGGGCCCTATGCACCACATGCATAACGAGAGTGTTAATTAAACCAGGAGGTCATTAGACTGAAGTGGCTCTAATACCTTAGCAGCCAACAAAAGCAAACCAAAACCTAAGCCTATAAATGCCTCAAGGTTAAAAAGAATCAAAATCTGAAGACAACAAATCACAGTCAATGATGCTTTTCCAAAATAATGCAACCACTTAAGCTACAGCCAATCAAATAATTTTCTTGATTTGCTTCCACCTCTTCTTTATAGAAGCTTTTCCCCCGGTTCCTAACCACTTTTGGTTTGGCACTGACAGATTCTGAATGACTTTTGTTCAAACGAACTCTTAAAATGTTTAATATGCCTCAGCTTATCTTTTCACGGTAGTAAATTGGCCCTAGTTGTAAACATTTTTTCAGTTCTGTATTGAACCCAATCCTGGGTTCAATAGGCTGAGGCTGACAACAGAGACTCTTGAATATAGAGTCAAGGAGAAAAGGTTTTTCTGACAGGCCTCAATGATGATTATTAACTACACCTGCCAAACGGGCTGAGGTAAGAATCCCTACCTTGGTGCTAGCAATTCACAATACAGATGCTCCTTGACTAACGATGGGGATATGACCTAATAAACTCATAATAAGCTGAAAATATCATAAGTCAAAAATGCATTTAATCTCCCTAAGCTACCAAACATCATAGCTCAGCCTAGCCTACCTTAAAAATGCTCAGAACATTTACATTAGCCCATTGTTGGTCATCTCTCTGCCTCTACCCAGCATCACAAGAGGATTGTACCACAAATGGCTAGCCCAGAAAAAGAATAAAATTCAAAATTTGAAGTATGATTTCTACTGAATGTGTATCACTTTCACACCATCATAAAGTCAAAGAATTGTAAGTTAAACTATTGTTAAGTCAGGACTGTCCGATTTAAAAACAACTAAAGGGTATGTCTATGAAGTAAATGTACAGAAAATGCTTCAGTGGTTCTCAAGCGAAGGTGGGTTCACTCTTCTTGGGTGCAGGGTGGCAAGGGGCGTTTGGATGTGCAGGAGGGGGCCTGGTTGCCACTGATAGTCAGGAGAGATATACCAGTGACATGCAGGAGTAGAGAGCCAAGAACTCTAAATGCCCTCTAAGTGGGTGGTACAGGGGAGGAGCTGAACCCTCGGTAGAGGACGTTTTCTAAACTTTGCTACAGGTTCTGCCTCCATCCAAGGAAAAAACATTCTCTGACTCTGTAGAGAAAAAATATTTTCTTCTAAAAATATGTATCACTGAGATAAAGTAATTAAAAGCCTGGATATAGGTTTGAATCTTGGTTTTACAACTTGTAAGTTTTTGGATGAGGCTCAATTTCTTCATTGTTAATTTAGGACACTAAGATTATCTGCTTGGTAGGTTTGCTGTGAGGATTAAATGTGATAAGGCACTTAAAGTATTTGGTAAGATCCTGACATGTAGAGAATCTTTAATAAATGGCCATATTTGATAGGGTCGTTTGGGGTGCTTCTCAAACGAGGAAACACTGTGTTAAGTGCAGCACAAAGGTGGCCCATTGAAACCCTCTGCACTAAGCAATGTTTTCTTCATTTCATAGAAAAATATACTGGAGCAGAGTGAGATCAAATCACTCGTCGTGGCCACCCAGCTAAAGAAGCGGCAGAACTAAAATTTTAACCTAGTTCTGTCTCATCGCCCCAACATTCCTCACCTATTCCAACTCGTTCCACTGCCGCCCGAGAGAACTTTCCACAGCGACAGAGATATTCTCTATCTGTGCCGTTCCATACTCCATATGTCACTACTGAGTGAATGAACTGTGGCTAGGGCGAGGAACCGAATTATTTTATGTAATTGTAATTATTTAAATTTAAATAGCCACAGATAGCTGATAGTTTCTACCTTGGACGGTGAAGTTCTAGGTTCTCTCTGTTGTGTGATGACTACATCACTTAGGTCTATTTTCCTGATGTTCTGGAGCTTTTTTGACTCTACCCTCCTTCTGAGAAAGATGTCATCGGCAGCAAACACACCTGCTAAAGATTAGCTGTATTAAGCCCCCCATAAGCCTGTGTCACACTAATTAGTCACTGTGTCTCAAAAACAGGACATTAATTCTATGTATTTGTTCCATTTTGTATTTTATGTACATGTTTTTTAACATAAAAAAAAGAAAAGAAAAGAAAACTTCAGTGTTTCAGACACGCCCAAATGCCAGAAGCCTATTAAACCAAAGAAGCAGGGAGAAAAGCTGATTGAGACCACATGGGCACATTCAAAGAATAAAGGTTACAGAAAAGAAAGGCATCGTGACAGAAAGAAAGAAAAGAAAGGCATCAAATGGCTGTAACTTTAGCTATGAAGACGTGAACACGGCAGTTGTCAGGCACATCTCCAAGACAGGGCACATGGATGCGTGGGTGACCTAGCTTATGCTTTCAGCACCAAGTCCAAAAGCGAAGACCATCACCACAGGTAAGAAAACAATATGACATTATAAAACCGAGTTTCAGAACCTTCCCCTGATTGAGGTGAGTCGAGCTGTATGGACATCACGCAGCTCAGGAAGGGGTTAAAGATACGTGTTTGAGGATCACCTGGTTTTCAGAGCCAGCATACTGCTCTTCCCTCCTCCGCGACCCCCATCTTCTATTTAAATTACCACTTCAGGCCTTGCCCTGATTCTCTGCTTTTCTGGGAGATCGCTGGATTTTGCCTTTGAGCACTAATCCTTCGACATGAATTTGCTAATCACTTACCCTGGGTGATTCAAAGGAATCATTAGGCAGTTCCTTCCCCTCAAAAATTTCCAGATCTGGTTGATCTGGGTACATGGCCAACATCCAGGAAAAGAATTAAGATTAAGTGTTTATTGGTATCAGCAGCATTTAAAGAAGGGAGAGGTTACTGGGAGATGACAATAAATGTCTTGTAAATAATCTTGTTTCTCTTTTTACCTTAGCGGCAGAAAGCTCAGGACCAGATTTGAAGTTCGATGGTCTCCATTATAATATTCCTTTAAATATACATATTCGTGCTATTGGCATGCCCTTGGCACTGTGGTTAGGGGTGGGGTGGGGGTTAATGTTCAATTTCTATTTTACATTGTTGATATTATTTGTTCTCCCAGTAAGTGACACCTGAATGAAATGATCTAGGGTCAAAATAAATAATAATATAGACTGAAACTATCAGGGAATACCTATCTTTTAATTGATATATTTAAACTGTGTACTGTACTGATGAAATTTTTGAAGCAACTTCTAAAAGTGGACACACTACAGAATCTGACAATTAGGCAAAATCACAGAATAGGAATTAAGTAAAAGAAAGCAATAAGAATGGAGGTTTTCAAGTGCTAGAGATTAGCTGATTATTATAATCGACTACAATGCTTTTCTCTAAATCTCATTTTTAGGGAAAAAGAAGATGCATTACTTTTCATTTCCTGACAAAAGATCACATGCTAATGTGCCTGATGCACACTGACCTTAATAAGACATCTTTGAGCACACGGTGAGTGCCTGGGACAGGAGAGAGAAGAAAAACACATGTCAGTACACCGGGAATTCACAATGAAGCAGAGAATTCGGATACATAAGCAACAAGCTTTCCTTGCTGTAGCTACTCCTGCTCTGAGAGGCAACACATGATGCCTGAGAAACTTCCTTGACCCTAACATTCTACTTTACCTGTCTTGTGTAATGTAATCCTGACAACCAGATGAGGACATTATTTTTCTTATCCATTTTCTAGAGTAACCAAATAAAAAAAAAAAGCCCTGTGATGAATAGACGGGATGAACAGTTCAAAGGAACGAACAAAAGTTCTCAGGATAGGATATGGAGAAAGATATTCCTGGGGCGTGGGCAGGGAATAGCCTGTGCAAAACTCAGGGGCAGAAGTTCATAAACCATAGCGTTTGTTGAAGAGATGTAGCATTCTGCGGTTCGAAAGAAGAGGGTATGAAAGAAAGTGGAAGAAAAGAAAACTGAAAACGAAGATAATAAATAATGATGACTTTCTCTATTTCCTTGTGTGGGACCTCTTAGAGATGACACAACAGTATTTATGGTACAGGTTAAAAATCCACATTCAAAAACCAGAAGCCACAGGAAAAGACAAAAATATACTTATAAAATAATTAATTGTAAATAAAGTATTTGCTATATGTATATACACACATAAAATATGAATAATAAAGTTCTCCATGCAAATACAGGCAAAAAGGTATAAATAAGTACTTCAGAGATGTACCAAAAGCCAGGTAATATATTAGAAGATGATGAGCTGCTTCTTAAATGCCTTCAGCTCAAAATAATTTTTGTGTGAAAGAAGCATATTTTGAGGTGACATATTTTGGGTTGCTTCAATATTATTTTTGTAAACATTTTAAAGAAGTGGTCACTTTCTTTCATTGTTGGTGAAAACATAAACCAGTTCATATTCTGGAAGGGTACTTTACATTATCCATCAGAACACAAGGTGCATCCTCTTAGCTTAGTAATTCAATTTCAGTGAATCTGTAATATCTATCCTACCAAAATATCTCCACTGGGGCACAAAGATACATACATAAGGATGTCCATTGCTGCATTGTTTACAATAGCAAAAAGATGGAAACAATGTAAATGCCTATCAAATCATGTTACAGTCACACTACCACAATGCAGGGAAAGTAGCTTTTTAAAATGAAGAACATTTATATGTATTATCATGGAAACATCTCCACGATTAGTACTAAATAAAAAAAAACTAATGAATAGTATTTATAAGATGATTCCATTCAAAAAATTTTTAAACTAAAGACGTCTATGTACACATGCGGCTACAGAAATGAATAGAAAGAAGTATGGAAAATAGGTAACGACAAAGTGTTTACCTCTGAGGAGGAAAGTGTGACTGGGGAGCCACGTGAAATGAAGCAGTGGGGCAGAAAGAGAGGCAAGGACGAGGGTAGAAACGAGACTTTATTTTTATTCTATGTGTGCTTTAATAGTATTTGAATTTTTCAATAATAAAAATGCATTCATGAATATCGTGTTATTTTTTCAAAATAAAAATAAATTAAAAATAATTAATTATATAACAGCATGAACGTATCACTATCTGGCCATTGTTGATTACCAAGACAACGAAATTGTCCAGACCGACCAGGCCTCATTCTGATTTAGCCACACAGAGAAGTTTGCCTAATCACTTTCAGCTCCATTAACAATCACAGATTCTCAGAAGTATATTAAAAGTCATCTTCTCAATCACTTATTCAGTGCTTGAGGCCCCTCGTATATCTCTGCAAATTGATCTTCCGGCTTGATGCCTCTTCTAGTGACAGAAATCATTGCTTCCCGTGGCTGCTTGGTCTACTTTCCAGCATCTCTGCTAGAAATATCTTTTATTAGGCCAAAGTATATCTCTATCCCTAATCTTATGCACTTCTCCGACTATAGTGTACAGGTCTCTCTTCCTCCAGGAAGAGAAAGGAGGTACCCACTATACTCCCCCAGGGAATTAGAAAAACTCTATCAATGTTTGTCACAGCACTTACCATATTCTATTACAATTGTCTGTCTACAAATTTAAATGGTAAGACCTGGACAACAAGCACCCTGAATCCCTAGTGCCAAGGTCAGGGGTCAAGATCATAGGAGGTTTTCAGAAAATAGATGACAGATGTGGAATGGATGGATGAGATGGATGGATGGATTGATGGATGGATGGATGGATTGATGGATCGATGGATGGATGGGTAGACAGATGAACTTTTTAAGTTATTCTTTATTGAGCACTAACTTTACGCTTGGAACTCACTTCATCCATTAAATAATCTATGAAGTAGATATTACTATAATTGTCTCCATTTTACTACTAAAGAAATAAAATCTCAAGGAGTTTTGTTAATTCTAAATAAGAATCCATATTTACAAAGTTTAAGTCTGGAATTTGGGTAGATGATTACAGAGTTTGTACTTTTAACCACTACATCACAGTGCCATGGATTAATGAATGAATGAGAGATTATTAGTGAACCAATCTATCAACCAATTTCTGACAGAATTCTGCTGTTTTAAAAACTCTGCATGTGCTTTGGAATTCTGTTCTAGCTTGCAAAAGAAGAGAACACAGCTCAGATTTGGCTGAGACCAACTAGCATTCAATCGGTTCCAGGAAAAAAAAAAAAAATCATCATCAACCAGCCACTACTCCCTATTTTTCCAGGATGTGGGAATATAGACAGGATTTATCTCTAGCTTTCCTTTTGAACTTGGGACAAACCTTAAGTCTCATCCTGTGGGGATCTGACAGGTACAGCAGTAGAGTTAAAACTTACATAAACTTCATTTAAACTTCACTCGGGCTCCTCCCTTCCTTTGGAAAGCTTTACATTAAACTTTGTAACATAAGGAGAACATGCAATTTAAATTAAAGAACTGGGAGAGATTTGGGTATTTTCCAGCCGGGTCAGCAAACTCCAAAGGCCTGTAATTAGGTTTTCCCTCTGTTTCTTCTTAGTTTGATCATCAAAACCATGGATGAGAATAAAGCTTAATCAGATAGATTGCCTACTCTTCTTTCAAGATGTAAATCTATTATAGACACAAAATATCTTAAAGAACACTTTGCAAATACCTCACCAATCTGCTGGGTTGGCCTATGGTTTTTATTCTGGTCTATCCCATCCTCATAACCAAGCACGATGATTCTAAGCACAAAAATATAATAAGACAATTCTAACATTGCACAGATTCCCACCTTGAGTAAAATGTTTTTTTATTGTCTTAGAGTAGTTTTTCAAAGTAGTACATTTCTTATGTGTCTTAAATATAAGAGGAAGAGAAATGATTAACCAATTTTAGGCCTGTATTCTATCTGATAGTGACACCAAAAGTTACCTTTGGAGAAAGCAATGAAAGCTGTACTTTGAAAAGTCACATCAAAGACCTATAATTTCTCTCGTAGTAAGTCATCATTGTTTTTTTCGGCTATACTCATATGACACATACACATCTGACTTTCTTTAGAATGTATAGGAGTCTGATTTGTCTAGTGGAAAATATACATATGGGCTCTGAATGCTTCCAGTTCTAGAGAACAATGCAGAACTCAGATTATGTGTTTGCTTAGTTTTCTTTATTGATGAAATGGAGCTTTAATGATGCACAGATGGGGGGAAGGAAGTTACTCCCTAAGACCCTTCACGGTGGATTTCCATGACACGTATCTTGGTGGGAGCCATGGGCCCTGTATCATCTTTCCTATGGTTCCCCTATCCCTCTACCACTGTTCACAATCCAACCACACAGTGAGCCAAACACAGTCACACTGGAAAGGGGCAACTACTATGCTGGCATCGGAGCTCAGGGAAGGAGAATTTCATCAATCCAGTACAGCTGCACCTGCATAAATGTTACTATATGTGACAAATTAAAGCAATTCACTGTGTATTTATCAGTACCTTTTATAGGTTTCACAAAAATTTATGAAATTTGTTTTCATGAACTATATTATTATTTAAATGCTCTATGATAGTGACTTCTTTATGGGCTCCTATCTTAAAAAAAATTGAAAGACAAATAAAGCGGCCCTGTAATAACATATTAAAGTTGAACACCCCTGCATAGCTCAGTGGCAATGTTGACATTAGGTGAAGGAGAAAGGCACACCTCCCTGCTCGCACATTAGTTCTGCTAGCAAAGATTCAGTTTCCTCACAGGAAAAAAACATGGTGATGTAACAAATTAAATGGCCTAGCGTATAATAATTTACAATGCAGCATTTTCTCATTTAATCAGTTGGGACTCTCAACGTTATGGTGTAGGTTTATAGGGTAGGTGTGTATCGTACAGATAAACAACCTTAGGAGTGTTTCAGAGCAATGGTCTTGCACAAGCTCTCTTGGTTAACAAGTAGGAGGGTAAAAACTCCACTCTTATTATTTCAAGTCCAGTACTTCTTCACCAGTGCCAATATTCTGCCCCCTCCTTTCAAAATATATATATAGACCTATAGATATATATATATGAGATAATCTAATTATGGTGCTTTTCACAGAGAGAAGACTGAAATCATTCTCGCCTCCCAGGACTGCTCTGGAAATAGTCTAAAGGTCAAGTTTAACATCCCCTATCTCTCATTTTAGAGATGAAGAAATTGAGGCTTAAAAATAACTTTTTGAAGATCCTACAGCTCATATATGTATGAGTTAAACAGCAAATCCATGCTTGTCTTACTTCGGTCCATGCCGAATAAAATGTAGTAATTAAGAACACTGGATTTAGAATCACACAAGCCTATTTCAAACTTTAGCTCTACCAACTACCAAATGTGTGGCCTCAGTATCATCAGTTGTTATAGGTATTAAATGAAGTGATACATATAATATATTACTTAAAAGAAAAAAAAAAGTATAGCTAGTGTTGTAATCAAACTGCTTTAAAGGAATGTACCGTGAACTGTAGGGTTTCAAGCACCAAAATCGAGATGAAGTTGAGAAGTCCTCTCAAAACATCAAAATTTATATCACATGGAAAGATATCTTTTCTATAAGGAATCAGGTCAGGGACAGAACCAGAATCGGGTCTCAGGTCCATGAAGCCACCACCATGAGCCACCATCCCCTGTCCTAGAGCCCAGCTCCCTTCTTACTGGATCGCATAGTAATTCTCTCCATTCTGAAGTAACTGCTCTGAAAATTGTGGGGAGGCTGCCAGATTGTGGGGACAGAGGGTAAGCATGATAACGCAAACAAGAGCAGTCAGGCTCTAGACTCGAAGATGAAATCTTCCCTCTGAAGAAGTCACCAACATGGCTTTAGTGCTAACTATTAAAGGATAGTCTCATAATATAAGACACCTAAAGACAGACACCCACTGTGTGAATGCAAGAGAGACCAAGGGAAAAGCGTCAATATTCCTCAAAGTAAGGATCTAAAACAGGAAAGGAGTTTCTCATGGTCACTTGTTCTTCCTGCCTCATTATCTAAGGCAACTGATGCCACTTTATAACGCTATGAAAGCCATGCCATGGTCATTGTCCATCCTGTGATGGTGATAGAGTCAACTTTTGTAGACAGATATGGGTGTGAACCTCAAGATGCATAATAACCTAAAATTAGATAGGTTATTTATGTTCTCCAAACCTCAGACTTTATCTAGCAAAATTTACAGTAAAAAAAAAACATACTACTGTTATTATTATCCATTGCTACTAACCATATTATTTTTATCTATACTGAAAGAGATACATTGCTCAACTTTCACTTGCCTACTATAGCTATTAGAGCATCTCCCATATTTCTTATTGCACCTCAACATCCACTCTCCACCCTTCTACTCTGCACCCCGTAAAATCCTTGATAAGCTTTATGAACATGTTCCCTTGCCCTTAGTTTCCAATTCTTTCCAGCCAGAGTTGGAAAGAACCATATCAGAGATGTAGGAGAAGAAAGTTGAGATGTTTGGTCTGCTGACACCCCTTCCGCCATGCTGCTATGGGTTAGAGTGTTCTTTTACCAAAAGCACGGCTCCTATCAGGCAGCTATTTCTCTTTCTCTTTCTCTCTCTCTCTCTCTCTCTCTCTCTCTCCAGCATATGGTAATTGTTGCCCGCCTTTGCTTCTTCAGTCCTGGTGATGGTAATGGCTTCATACTATTGGTAACCCTAAGATCTGGCAGTATGCCCTATTAATTCCCTTAAACCCTGCTTACTTCTTTATAAACAGTCTCTGTATTAAACTCTCCTCAATTGCCCAACTTGAATGAGCATCATTTTCTTGTTCTCCTTGACATGTTTATCCACTAACTAGTTAATTCGAGGAAAATGGCACCCTAGCTTCCTAAGTCCAAGATACAGAAGCAGAGAATTGGTGATTAATTTCTGCCTTTTTCTACTTATAATTTCCTCTCTCCTAAGTGTATACCCCAATAGTTCCTTTCGGTTATGGTTTCCTAATCATGGCTGAAATGCTAAACTTTCAATTACCTGCAGCCTAAAATGTCACTTAACCTTTTGGCAGTTGAATCATCTGTTAGAATTTCTTTTCTTTCTTTCCAGAATGGCCTTTCTGCTTCCTTCTGTCTGTGGTTGCCAACACTAGCCATTCTCTCTTTCCTCTTTGTTGACTGGCCCCCAGTTTTGTGCCAGTAGAAGGCAGTGGTGAACTCAGGGAAGAAGGTCCCAGGCCCAAGGAGGGGTCATAATTGTCCTAGTCCGGTCATTGTAATCCTTTCCTCTTTTCCAGTGACTGTTTGAGGTAATAGGCCATATGACAAGATCTAGGCTATGATAACTGACGGGAAGATCAGTAGAGGGATAGGAAAAGCAGAATTTTAGGAGAGATGCTCCTTCTGAAGAAAAAGATACAAAGGAGACAATGTTTCCTTACTTCCGTCCTCCCTGACTTTGATGTTGCTACTTGAAGATGTGGTGTTTGGAGTTTAGTCAGTCATCTTTTAACCAAGAGGGGGAAAATCATCAAGAGAATTAGAGAGAAGCTGACCCAGAGTCTTGACATTGCTGAGCTTCTGAATTAGCCCCCTCAAACCCACTCCTCCAGATTTCTTGGTACATGAGGTAATAAACCTCTCTACAGTAGCCACTCTGATTATTCTGTTGCTTGTGACAAAAAGAATATTACCCAAGACTAGCTCCATTTCCACTATGCTGGCATATTCCTCTTACCTATTTCCCTGTTCAAGGCAGCTAGCAGCTCTGTAGGACCTCAAATGTGTTTTGAAAATCCCAAAGGAAAAAAATGAAGGTGGGGGAACCACAAGGAGTCCCCTTTATGCTCGGGCTTTCTAATCCAAAATGAATGGCTTCAAGTTCTTTATCTTTCTTTCGGGAAAATATGAATGAGGCTGTTCTGTTCTGCAAATATTAACATCCGAGACTAAAACCAGGGGCTGGCAGTGGCTTTATGCTGCTTTATCTGGACCAAACATACAGAAGTTTTTAAATAACTAGAAGTAACTCATTGCAATGGATAGGATTAGGTTTGGCAGCAAATGACAAAACAAATAACAGTGGATCAAACAAAATAGAAATGTGTTTCCTTTTCATGTGAATGAAGGCTTGGGTGGAACCTCCCTGATCATCAGACCCTTCTAAATTCCTTCTGACTGTTCTTCGACCCACAACATGTACTTTGACCTTGTGCTCAAAGATTTCTGCTTCAATTCCAGTCATCCCATCTGAATTCTCGGTAGGAAAAAGGAGAAGTGAGAAGCAAGCACACCTCGCTTCTTTAAGAATACTATGCAGAGTAGCAAATGCACTCAAAGCTGTCAATCTTGCGGGATATTTTCTGTTTGTTCCTCTAACATCCATTCTCCACCCTTTTCTACATCGTTTTGTGCTTTCGGGGGTTTACCTGGATGGATGACATCAATGGGTTCCCTTGTCCTCTGGCTCCTGCTGAGTGTGACCAGTAGGACATATACTCACGAGATGAGAAGGTGACGGAGAGTGAGGTTGAGGTATCTATTTCCTCAGCTTGTTCCCTAGGGGTGAGCTCTATCCCTCTATCCAGCACACGAGTGGGAGTGATCTACTTCAGCTTGCAAATAATAAAGGGTACGTTGTCTGTAGATAATTTAAAAGTAATAAACCAACTAAAAGTCAAATTTTATTATCATCATGAGCGGACAATTTTAAACAATGTCAGTGATAAACCCTCCTCCTGCCAGACGCAGACCACTCCCAACATTACCTCTCCCCAATAGTAGCCACTCTCCCAAGGGTCCTGTCAATCATCTCTCTCCACGCACTGACTCTCTCCAGGTTTGGTAACCAGTCCTCCCTTGGCCCCTCAGGCCTAGGGGTAGAAACAGTCCCCTGCATATTCTCCTCTGGGCTTCCCCAACTTTAATACACACCTTTGTAAACAATCACTATTAAACCCTGGTTAATTATCCAGTTTGAGTGTGTCATGTACTTCTTGTTGGCATCTTGGCTAATCCCACCCAGCAGCAAAGAAGTCTTTATTCTGAAGTGGTCATGAACCAAGACAGAATTTAGAGGTTCTTTATTGATTAGGGAAAAAAGGGGGGAGGGGCGTAAACTAGATATTAGGAGAACAATAGTCTCTGCTACCCTCAACAAATAATTTTCCCTTTTTGAACTTGGAGGTCACAAATCTACCAAATGAAAACATTTGCGATTGTTCCCAGCCACAAATCTTTCATTCTTGTAACCACTTTGGCTACTTACTTCCCTCCAAGGAAACTTTCAAGGAAACCATTGAATGGGTGTCACTGAATGGTATATTCAGATTGCTACCCTAAAGCCAGGTAGAAGGAATTTGATTCAGTCCTAACCTCTACCTTTAGTAGAGGTTGTATTCACGACATCACCCACTGACCAGTCAGAAGGACATCCTGCCCAACTAGAAC
>NW_006439568.1:5199383-5231762 GCF_000325575.1 Pteropus alecto | reverse complement strand
GCAATGTGGCCTCATCCCTGCACCCACAGTCTCTGGGCACCTCCTAATCCCGTAATTGTTCTGTGAAGTCAGGCCTGTCTACACCAGCCCATCTTGGGTGCTGAGCTGGATCAGCGTCCACACCAGAAAGTCAACATGACAGCTCCTATTTCTTAAACATGAACTCCAGCCAGCACTCACTTTTAGCTTGTCAGCATCCACACAGCCACTGCCTTGTGGTATTTGTTTTATTAAGGGAAAGACGATGTTTAGAGGCAATAAAATGACATAGGATAAACAATTAATTGGAAAACCTTCATTTCTTTCCTTACCTCTCAAATAAAGTACCTAGTAAATTTGGATATCATTGTATTATTACAAAACGGTCTGCCCCGGGAGAGCATTTGAAAGCAGTCTCCACAAGGCAATGAGAGGTGCTTTTCAAAGCCATGTGTCACTGTCATGGCAATCAGCACACAGGCCCCTTTGTGCAGGCGGCCTGCTGAATGGCCCGGAGAGCAGGGCTTCCTGTGAGTGGGCTGCTGGCTGTTTGCTTGTTGCTACAACAAGCCCCTGAAAGAACTTCCTTGGTGGCCGATGTTTGAAGTCCCCACAAATCTGAATGCGTGTCTCAGTTCTCCCTGTGGCTGACTGGAAATGCCAAGCTCTTCCCAAAGTGAGACAAAGCCTCAGAGAGGGAAACATTGAGGGCGAGTTTTGTTTTCACTGATCTAATCACCTCTATTCTTCACAGGAGCCCAGTGAAGTAAGTGTGACTGTCCTCGTCCACAGAAGAGGAAGCTGAGGCTCAGAGAGGCAAGTAACTCTGTGGCCCCACATAAGCTGGGAGGCAGCAGAGCAGTGATTAGATCTCAAGCTGGCCTGACCCCAAAGCTGCATCGCACAGTCCCCACCTGTTAGCACATTTCCCAGAACCGTGCTGCGGGCCAGACGTGAGGTCTATAGATACAGACCCTCATCTCCGGCCTCCACAGGTTGAAGTGGGCATGCAGCAGACCAAGTTGGTACCTTGAAGAGAAAGAAAATTATATCATGGTAGCATCACGCCAGTGCAAGCCAGCTGCCTGTGCCAGGTGATCATCCGCAGAGGATGGGAGCTGGGACAAGTTGGGTTCATTGATTACGTTTTGCTAATGACAATCCACTTGAAAACATGGTGGGTAGAGCAACCACAACCTATTATTCTCATGATCTGTGCTTTCACCGGTGGTTCTTGTGTATCATGGTGTGTCCACTGTTGTCACTCATATGGTGCATCCAGCAGATGGCTGAGATGGTTTGGAAGTTCCCAGAGGCTTCTCTCAAGGGTCTGGGCTGCGGTGCTGCCCAGGTGTGGTATTTTAGCCTCCAGGGTCTCTCCACATGCTCTCCCTCTCCTAGAGGACAGTTAGGACTTCCTCACAGTGTCGTAGCTGGTTCTGAGCAAATAAAAGCAGAAGCCCCCAGGCCTTTTAAGGGCAATTCTCTGAACTGGCACTATGTCACTTCTGTCATATTCCGGTTAAAGCAAATCACTGGCCAGCCCAGATTCAAGGACAGTAGAATCAGACTCCATTTCTAAGTGGAAGGAGCAACATGTACACAGAGAAAGGAGGATCTATCGGCAGTCTCTTTTAGAGAAAATCTGCCACAGCGGATGTGCTCACGGTTCCCCTTTCAGACGACGGAAGCCCTGCAGAGACAATGGGGAGCAGGATTTCTCTGCAGCAGCATGGTGAGCAGACCTCATCTAGAATGTCAATTCTGAGTGCTCCTGGCTGCCTGGGATCACACTGAAGAGGATTCTGAATAGCACCTGGCTCCAGAAGGAAAGAGTTCTTCAACTGAGATATCCATTCATTCATTCCTCCTTTGTTTCAAACAATATTCATTGAGCACCTGTCTTGTGCCAAGCACTCTTCTAGATACTGGGAATAAAGCTGAGCCTTGAAGAGAAAAAGAACTGTGAGGACACACTCTGAACCCCTGAAGCCAGCCATACCTGAAGTCAAGCAAGACCTGCAGTGAGCCGTAACTGGAGCGAGACCCACCAGTATTGTGAGTTGATAGATTTCATTTTTCTTAAGCTAGTTGACATTGCCTTCCACCTCTGGAAGCTAAAAGATTCCCAATTCTCACTTCCTATTATAAATGAAGGAACCGAGATGCCAAGAAACCAATTAGCTTGAAAAATTTCACATATACAGTAAACGGCAGAGCTGCACTTCTACCCAGGTGAGCTCTGTGTGCTCTCCACCACACTCTACAGTGCCCTGGAGTCTCTTGTTCTCCTGGTCCCTGCCACGGACAGTGATGGTTCAGACATGCCTGTTCCCACTTGGGCCACAAACGCCTTCAGATTACTGATCCCCCTGGAGAGACGTTCCCATGGAATCTCTCACCCTCTTACGCTTCCTTTTGTCATGTACCTACATTGTCTGGATCTCTGAAAGCTGGTCTGCACCATCAAAACAACTCAAAGAAGTAAGAGCTGTGACTGTGTAGTAAAGACAGGAACATAAATCTTGCCGATTCGGGATACAGCTACAAGACACATTTCCACAATAGCCCTTGGAGTAAATGACAAGTTCCATTCTCACCGATGGCAGAATGCCATATTTTGACAATGGTTTCAACTCAAGCAGCCTGCTAGGAGGGCAGTGTTGGTGATGCTTCTTGAAAAATCCTTTTCAAAGATGCAATGCACTTTCCCCACTTGCCAATTTGTTTTTGGTTTGTTTTGTTTTTAAGGGAGAAAATGTCACAGAAAAAATGAGATGACTTTTGAAAACTTAAACAATGATAGCTATTGATAAGAGCATGAATTGTAGGGTAAAAAAAAAAAAACCAAGAGAGGGAGAAAAGTAACATTTCTTTCTCCCTTGGTAAAAATTTCAGAATATGTCCGTGTTCTTGGCCCTGAAATACAGCTCGTCTGGGTAGCTGGACGCTCACTCTGTGGCCTAATCAGTCAGATGAGGAAAAGACACAAAGCAGAGTGAGGGAACCCCCTCCCCAAATCTCCTCCAAATACACACTCACACACACACACACACACACACACACACACACACACACACACACACACACACACAGAGGCATGCAGGCACACACCAGAAAATGAACCCAAATGCAGTGGGAGGAGAGGGTGCATCAGCTTTGAAGACAGAAAAATTATTGATCTTGACTCTGCCCCTTTATATTATGTAAACATTGGGAAAATTACGTAACCTTGCTAAACCTTGTCTATAAAACGGGAATAATGCCTACTGCTTCGGATTGCTCTGTAGATTCAATAAGATAACACAGTCCCACAAACATAGTGATTATAAATTACCCCATCTTAGGAATTGCTCGGGTCGGGTCTCCCTCACAGGTATAATAGTGAGGTTTTGATTCCAGACAAGTCTGGATTCAAATCTCAGCTTAGTCAACTCTTAGCTCTGTGACTTCGGACAATGCAGCCGTTCGCTTTCATGCCAAAAGAATGACCACAAAATCTCAGTGGCATGTAATAACAAGCATTGACTTTGCCTGAATGTCTGTGGGTCAACCGAGAGCTGGTTCCACATTGGGCTCAATCAGGCAGCTCTTCTGATACCTGTTGCACTGGCTCTCATACCTGCAGGTTGGCCGGGGAAAGCTGTCCTAACGTGGCTTTGCTCCCCATGTCCCCTCTTATACTCCTGGGATCAGCGAACTACAGTTCCCATCACCTGGGCATGTCTTCTTAGCAATGGTGAAAGCACCAGAGGGCAAGCAGAAACACGCAAGGTTTCTAAGGCTTACATTGGTACCAGCACACCACCACTTCTGCCATATTCCATTGGCCAAAGTGAACAGATTGAATGGATTCCATGATCCAGGGAACATCTGTGAATGAGGCTCAGGCTAACCCTATAGGAAGGAGCAGGTCACTGAGACAGATAAAAGTGAAACGTGTGGTTCTGAGATCAATATTACGACATATCAGAGACCTCAGGAAACCACATGAAGAGTGACTAAAGCAGCCCAGTCAAGAGTATCAGTCTGTCCAGTGGATACTGTATTAATGGCCCAACCCTTATTGTAGTAACTTTATTCCCCAAACATCTTAAAAGTCCTCTGGGCACCTGATCTCTGATCTTAGTTCTAGCTGAGTTGAGAAGTCTTCAGTCTGACTCCTTGGTTCCCACTTAACAATCAGTGCATATTACCTTGACCCCGAAGTTCTGGGTCTCTAGGACAATTTCTCATCATTAAATTAAAAAATCATTAATATCGCCAGCCCACTCTTCACTTCCTCCTTTAAATTTATTCCTACAATTCTCCAATGTTCTCAACTGGAACTACTCTTAAAATATACCAAAGGGAGGCCCCTTTCCTATAACAAAATGCAATTGTTACCATAAATCAGAAGAAAATAGAGAAGAGGATTGAAAGGATAAATCAAAAGATATACATCTGGGGTTAACAGTCTGTTGGCAAATAATCTTTTCTTGTCCTCCGCTAAGGTCTATGGGGAAAACTAGTAGTGTATAGCACATCCTCAAACAATGTCATTTCGTTCAACATCATTTCATTATAACATTGGTGAGAGGCTTACAGTGAAATTGGTTTTGTTATCCATTGTTTCGCTTAAAGTCACAGAACCCATCGATAACATTGAGAACTTACTGTATTAGAGGAAAAGGCTCTCTTTCGAGAAAGATAAACTGTGAAACAGGTCGTTCAGAAGACAAAAGGCAGGAAATGTGCCTTCTCTTCCAGCTCCGAATGCCCCATACAATTTGAGACCTTGCTCTGGAAATAGAGGGAATTAGACAAGCTGATTCTCCAGCTCTAACTCTACGTATGATTTTAACCTAAAACCAGATTGAGGAAGATTAGAAATCAAAGATTGTAACCACAGGGGATCTCAAACAGACTCCTAGGCTTAATTTAATCCTTTTATTATTTCTTTCTGTAGTTTCTGTTTTTTTCTCCCCTATGGGGCAATTCATCTTCCTTCTAACTTCAAAAAATTCTTTTAAATAAAAGAAATAAATACACTCCCAGAGGGAGGTCTATGGGCTTGCAGAAAAACGGGACAAGAAAGAGCCGTCCCAGGGCAGCATAGAGAGAATCTAAGCAAAGCCACGCTCCCGACCCACTCCCAAAAGGGACGTGGCGGGCAATTACAGAACCACTCAGAGGAGACTGTGCTTCAGAACCACCCACAAATCAGTCCCAGGACTGCTCTGGCCTGTGTCCTGTTGCCAGCTGGCTTGGTGTCCCGTGTATCAGCTGAAGCTCCGTGTGGTCTGAATTGCGAGCAGACACAGGGCCAGCCTGTCACTCAGATTCTGAGAGGTTCCCTCGGAATGAGAAGCCCTGGGAGCTACTTCACAATAAATGCAAAAACAAAAAAACAAACAAACAAATAAGCAAAAACACTTCCTCTGGGAGCTTCAGCAAGTGCCTGGTTTTCTGCAGCTGATTTTGAAATACATCTAAAAATCATTTGCTTTTCAGTGAAATTACATTAATAGACACCTCAAATTGGGTCTAGAAAATTTTGACACTCTGGGTTTAGCCACAAAAAAACGAAGTAACTGAAAATTACCTAAAAGTTACAAAGATTGTGCTTACAGGAAGGGAGTTCTTATTTACAGTGTAAATTATACATTCTGTGCTAAACATTTGATCCTCACAGCTGGCCACTAAGGAAGCACTTTTTTAAAAAAGTAATAGACTTTATCTTTTGTTTATTTTCAGCAGATTTAAGCTTACAGAAAAATTAAGGAAAAGTTACGAGAGTTTTCATTTGTCCCCCCACCTCTCACCTTCATTTCCCCTATTATTAACGTCTTGCATTGGTGTGCTACATTTGTCACAACTGACGAGCCAGTATTGACTGTTTATTCTTTACTAAAGCTCATTGATTACATTAGAGTTCACTCTTTGTGTTGTACATTCGACAGGTTTCACAATAATGTACGATGATATGCATCCACCAACACGGTCTCATACAGAATCGTCTCATTGCCCTAAAAACTCCCTCAGAAGGTGACGATAGTTGGAGACAGGGTCTTTAAAGAGGTGATCAAGTTCAAATGAGGCCCTAGGATTAGGTGGACAGCCTGACTGCTATCCTTGTAAGAAGAGGACATTTGGACCCAGAAAGAGACACACAGAGGAAAGACCATGTGAGGACGCAGTGAGAAGAGGGCCATCTGCAAGCCAAGGTGCCAGGCTTCAGAAGAAACCAACCCTGCCAACACCTTGACCTTTAACTTCCAGCCTCCAGAACTGTGAGAAAATAAAGGCATGTTGTTTAAGCGCCCCCAGTCTGTGGCATTTTGGTATGGCAGTCCAATGAAACTTATATGAGTAACCACGAGTTGAAGTAACGTGCTGGCTTTACAAATGGGGCCCCCAAATTGCCACCCAGAAGCCTCACCCCCATATTAATGCTGCTGTACCCCTTGACCTCAGAGATCCAAACTCCTAGCTTCGTATTCTTTATATTATGTCCCTGACTTTCAAACTAGTCCAAAAAATTACAAGTTACACGTAGTAGGGACACAGGCCGAGTGAGATGCTGGTAGGTTGCAGACTTTGGGCTCCCTCGCCACTACCCCCAGAACAACTTCTTAAAATTGGGCTTCCTCAGTAAGTTGTCTGAATGAAGGACTTCACTGGTTTCCGAAATAAATTGGGAATTTTATGTCACTAAAGATGCCGTAAAAGTGATTTTTCCAAAAATCTCCAAGAGATTCAAGGTTAAAGGCAGATAATGAAAACACTGGACAAGGCAGGTTTACTTAGAATAGTCAAAAAAATGTAAACCACTCAAAGGTTCATCCAAAGGGAACAAATAACAGCTTGTAGTTTAGCATTACAATTGGCGACTACTCAGTAATGAACATGCTATTGATACACACCGAAACACGGACACATCTCAAAAACAGAAAGCTGAAGGAAAGGACCCTAACAGAAAAGAGTTCGCCCTGTCTGATTTCATATATAGAAAGGCCTAAAAAAAAAAAAAAAAAAAGCTTAAACTAATCTAGAGTGACAGAAAGTGGATCAGTGTTTCCACAGGATGGGGCAGAGGGGAATGACTTGCAATGAGGCAAGTTAGGGGTGGTGAAAAAAATATTCTACATCTTGACTGCAGGAATGGTTACGCAAGTGTATGTATGTGTCAAAACTCGTCAGATGTTATACTTCGAATGGGGTCGTTCTAATCATGTAGTTAGACTTCAAAAAACTGATTTTATAAAAAGACAAAAATGGTCAACAACCAGTATGTCATCCATGCCTGTTTACTTATTCCACTATTCCAATCTTTGAAAGAAAATTTTTTTAATGTGACTTTGCATCCCTCGGTAACGGTAGGAGCAGAAACTACTCATCTTGTAAAGGAGCATAATTTTTCATCTTGCTGCCTGAACAGATTTCTTCCTTTCATGCCTTGCTGATACCTCCATCCAGCTTCTTTTTACCAGTTTCCAGAGCTGTTGTTTCCACCTCTGCCCCAACCTTCTTTTTTAATTCATTTGTTCTTGTTCTTGTTTTGTTTTGTGTTGGAGCCCCGAAAGCCCAGAATTTTGTTAGTTATAATCCTTACTTCAAAACACGCTATCGTCATTGGTCCTCGTATCTTTTTCTTTTATTCTATTTTTAAATAATGTACTAAAAACCCAAACCTACTGCCCCGTCTAAGAACGAGGGCATTACCTCTAACCTATATCTTCTTGCATGTTCTCCCTACTTCCATCCTCTTGCCTCCTCCTGAGACTATTCATAGCATTTATCGTTCTTTTTTTTTCTTTTTAAGTTTTTAATCAAATTTTAAGCAAATTTCCTAGTTTGATTTGTGTTTGATAGTTCTAAAACAGCTAAAACAGGATTTTGTTATTATAAACAGGTCAACTACGAACATTCTTGCATTTGAGCCCTGGTGCACATGTGCATGGACTGCTCTTGGGCATATGTACCTGCGGAGTAAGATTACTGGGGAATGGCAAGTAAGATTAGTGGGGAATGGCAAGGTCCCACTTTACTAGCTAATGCCAGATTGATTCTCAAAATTCTAAAGTTGTTGGGAGAGAAATAAATAACTTTGGTGGAGGACAAATGATAAACTTTAGGGAAATTGATTAGAGCCTTAATCACTTCAGTATGTTCTAAAAGTAAATAGTCATTTGTTAGTGTAAGATTAACCATATGCCATATCTCACCTGACTTCTTCATAAAATTATAGTTGGAATGTTTATGAATGATAAAAATAGTTTCCCATATTTTTCTAAAAAATCAAAAGCCACAATTATTGATAATTATGTAACATAGGATTAATAAAAGAATTAGGTAATGATAATTATTTCCTCTTAATTAATATTTTTATTAAATAAGACTTGTTTGGAGAATAAGTAGAACATCTTATTGCAAGAAGGCACAGGAATCTGTTTTTCACTAACGTTTGAGTAATGAATGGGCATTAGTTGAACTTAACTCGAAAATCTAAATGCACCATATTGCTAGAGCAGAGGTCCTTATCTCTCATTCATTCTTCCCATCTCCACCCATGTTGACAATCCAAGTATTGAGAGAAACAAATAGTGGAAACTGATTTTAGTTCCTCCAAAGTATAATAAGGTTTTTATGAGAATCAAATTAGTTCATATATAATAAATGCTTTAAAATGTTAGATGTTATTATATATTATCATGTGCTTTAGAAACATGAGTAGTAATTAATTCTGCCAGAGAAAGTCACCAAGTTCATAAATATATCTAGGAATTCAACCAAAAAAAAAAAATGAGGAAGTTCAGGTTTAAGATAGAAGTCTGGTGAAATACGAAGGTCTAAATTTGGACAAGGGTCATATCCCAAAGTTTCTCTTATTCTTTGTTAATGAGATTTAACTTAACTAAAGGTTAAAAAGCATGTATTTGGTTAAGTATACATGTCTAGATGAGGGATGAGTGGACTTGGGCGATGAATTGGATGACATATTGCCCGTCTTGACTCTAACCAAGGTGATGAGATTATAGATATGGAGGACACTTGAGCAGGTGGCGCTCACTGGATCACTGTTCCAAATTCTTATTTCCTCCGTGTATTAGAATTAAACGTGAGTGTTATTTGCCTCAGGACTTCTCACTAGAGTGGGAAGATGTTTTTCCATTTCATTGATGTTGGGTTTGGCCACATAACTTGCTTTAATTAATGGAATGTGAGCAGAAGTGACAGTATGACAGTTTCAAGCCAAGGCCTTCACAGGAATCATACACCCTCTGGTTTCCTGTGATTCATCATGAGAAGAGTCTCAGAATGAAAAGACATGAAGAAGACCTAGACTCGACCAGAAAGCCTGGAGTCCAGTCTGGCCCAGCCAAATTCGGCCTAAATATACCCAAACTATAATCAACTTGCAGATCTGTGAGCATGAATATAAATGACTCAGTGAATTTTAAGATTGGTTGCAGCAAAATCTGGCTAATATATCAGAGATCTTGTAAGAGCCATTAATTCATTCAATTAGAATATACTGAACTTGTGACATGTGCCAGGCACTGTTCTAAGAACTGGAGATACATCAAAGAATGCATAAGATAAAAATTCCCTCAGACATCTTGAATTCAAATGGTAGCAGCAGTCCAGGTGAGAAATGCTTAGGACTAATACTGAGGCTGTGCACTTGGGAACGAAGACTGATAAATCTTACATGACTGCCTTGAGCTTTCAATACAGTTTTAACAACTAATACAAGAAAATGTATCCAGTAACCACCCCACAAAGTTTCACCCAAAGAAGATGGAATTTAAGAGGGCCACATGACTAAAGAGGGGTAAACTTAGCAGACATCCTGGAAATACTGTTATAAGTATAAATTAAAGCCCTTATTCTGCCTCAGAATTACCCAGGGTGCTTTAGATTATCGCAGTCCAAGCCATACCCCATAGATTCTGATTTATTGGGATGAGAATCAGGCGTCAGGTTTGTTTTGTTTTAATTTTTCAGGTGATTCTAATGAGCCAGCAGATTTGAGAACCATGGTATTAGATTTCCCTGAATTATAGACAGATGGCACTAGCCAGTGAGACATCAAATGCAGCATGTATAATAGTGTCTATACATAATGACTTCACCCAAAAACATGGAAGGATTGAGTCCAGAGATCTCTAAATTCCCAGATCTCAGTGTCTATGCTCTATGAACTGTTGCAGCAGCAGACAAAATGAGCTGACATTTGCTCTTTTATTGGGACTACTTAAAATACTCCAATCTGGGTTTTCTGTCACTGATCAAGCAGTTAACCTTTCAAATTCAGTAAATTTGAGTTATCGATGATATGAATTGATGTGATTAATACATCGTCATTTACGGGTAAACATATCTAAAGCAATGTTCTTAAAAGCAAAGTGTTTCAACATGGAAGACCTAGAAACCTTTTTGTTAGGTCAAAATTGTACCAAATGTTATTAAAGTTATTTTATTGGCCTTGTTTTCCCCAAAACAGTTTGGAAGGTAGGCTTTTTGGAAAGCAATCAAGGTAGTTTCTCTCATGTGCCAGGAAATGAGCAATCTAATTCCAGTTCTCATTGTCAGAAATGATTTTTTTCTAGTTGTGATTTGTCAACAGTTCTAGGGGTCTATGATTCGCTAGCTATATGGGCCAACTCAGAGGAGCAGGTGTTTTTTTACACATTGTTTCTTCCTATGTTAGATAATTTAGGTAGTAACGAAGTGGAGCTCACAGGAAAAAGTATTTCATATCTTATAAAATGAAAGTCCTTCCCTCTATGTCTTACAACCACAATTGAATATATTTCAGTCTTGTAGATAACTACTAGTCTGTACACTAGGTAGTGGCCCTTCAGTAAGGAATGCTTGGCCAGCGTGAGCTTATTGGCTCAGATCTAAGAGAACCTTCATGTTGGAATGCTATGTGGTGAGCTTGTTTAATCATACCTGTCTTTTATCTAGTTCCTAGATTGGACAGGACATAGTCACAAAAATAAAAGTGAACATCACCAACACATACTTTAATTCCCTGCTGTTTTTATTCTACTTTTGACATCTGTTTATATTCCAGGATAGCTCTGGTCATTGCTCCATAAGAATGATACAACATAGATGGAGAAGGTCCAGAAAAGAGTAAATCAATGACCAAAAGATTTGGCAAGCTGCCATATGAAGACAGAGAGTCCAAAAAACCCACAAGCTGAAGGCGGATATGGTTGAAATACATTAAACCATTACAGATGTGGACAAAATAACTATATATTGGTTCAGCAAATTTTAAGTACAGGTGATAGAGGATAAAGAATATCCACTTTGAATCCCTCAGGAAGAAATTTCTATAGTGAATTATATAGCAATTTCTGATATATAGAGCAGTAATCCTGTAAAACTGAGTTTTTATTTCTTCTATTTCACAAATAATAAACCTGAAGCTAAGATTTGTATAGCTAGTATATGTGAAAATAAATAATAATGATGATAATGATAATAATAATAATAATACCTAACATTTTTTAGGTTTTTACTATGTGCTGGCTACTGTGCTAAGCATTTTCATGCATTATCTTGCCCTTTTAATCATTACAACAACTTTATATAGTGAGGAAGCTTAAACTCTTTAAGTCACCATGTAAAGGTCTCGGAATTACATGGCTGGTGTATAATGGAAGGAATTTTGTAAACCAGGCCATCTGATTTCAATATTCATACTGATCAAACCAACTGATTGAGAAATTCCTATACCATTTAATTTCAGTGTGTATGTATGCTTGTATGTATCCCAAAAAAGATTCAATTATAAAAATACACACTCAGTGAGTGGCAATCCAGAGATTAAAATTCAAGTCTTCTGAATCCAACCCTATCATGTTTTCTCTAAATTACAGTTACTTTATTTTGGACAAATAAAGGGTCGTTTTTGTACAGCAGGCAGTAAAACTCATGAGCCTTGTGAATTCCGAAACAAAAAACAAAAAACAGTTCAGTCTAAAATATCCAGTCACTTCAGGAAGAGTTGAAACCTATTTGTATTTATCATTAGTTATGAAGAAACACTGAGACACATCTATAATCTAGGATAGCAGCACCAAGGAAGCCAGCTGTGCCCTCCCAAACCATTCCTACCCCTTGTCAGAGATGGGATTCTAAACTGGCTGGTTTATGGGTCCGGCACAAAAAATGGTTCTCATAGCTCCGAGGAACAAGAAGTCAGAATTTTACAAAGCAAAATGGAGATACGGGTCCAGCCCTTAGACAGGATCTGGTTTCCAAATCATCATGCCCAGAATTATCAAGGCCCAAGATCTCTGAAAATTACACAACCTTCCTCCCACACTTATTTTATCTGTAAAGCTTCCTTGAGAAGGAATCGAGACACCCTAGAGCCCCGAGTCCTGTAGAAGAATTAAGTTTTCTCTAGGACAGTGGTGTTTCCTACTTTCTACCCTTCCCTCCATTGATGCGTTAGCTCAAGGCCACTCTCCACCACTCAATCTCTCTCATGCTTGCTTCTTCCCGTTCTTGCTCTCTAGTCATTTTGATGGCTGAGTCTGCTTTCTCTTTTCTCATGTCCAAAGGGACTGCAGAATTCCAAAGGGTTTACGAACCCAGACAAAGCCAATAAATACAATAGTTCAAACAAAACAATTTTCTTTCATCTGTGGCTCTTGAATTTAAGGCTTATGTTTGGCACAGTTTAATGATATATATATATATTACCCTCTGAAAACATCCCCTGTTGTTAAGAGTAAATTATTTCCATTAACATAAATATAAAGAATATCATTGAAGCTGTATTTATGCAACAAAAAGCTAGGGAACACATGATGTGTCGTGCACTGAGCAAGGTATTGTAGAAATATAAAGATGAGCAAGATATGATCCCTGCCTTCATGAAAAACTCTGCTCTAGTCACTATAACACGGAGTAGAAAGTGCCAACAGGTGAAGCAA
Organism: Pteropus alecto; assembly: GCF_000325575.1. Lineage (NCBI taxonomy): Eukaryota > Metazoa > Chordata > Mammalia > Chiroptera > Pteropodidae > Pteropus > Pteropus alecto. Next base: position 5,218,839 of record NW_006439568.1, on the reverse strand, counting down.
TCAAACCTCAGTGTTGTGCTGATTAAGTGAGATAATACATGTAAAATTAAGTGCTATAGGAAGTCAGAGAAGAGTGCGCACTACAAGGTATAAGGACCATAACCCCAGTGTCAGTGGGAATGTGAGTGGCAAAAAGATTTCAAGAAGCCATTGGGACCTAATCTTCTAAAATGCATTAAAGATGAAAAAGCTGATAGTTTCCTAAAAACTGTAATTCTTCCTACCCTTACTTCTCTCCTTACTCTGCTACAATCCCTCTAAAAGTCCCGCTATCATCCAGAAACTTGTCCTGCAATACAGGTAAGAATTCAACGGGAGACACCTTGGCAATCAGGAGGTTCGAGAGTAGAGAACAGCATCCATTTAAGAAGGTAAGGTAGGGATCTTCATGCAAGAGTTTTGGTCAGAGGTCCAGAATTTGAAACACTACTGCTGCTTGGAGCCACTGCAGCTCACAGAATAGGAAGAATGAGTGTTCAACAAAATCCAAGCTCCAATATGCTCCACCCGTTCACCCCCGCTTTGGAGCATCTCGGGATCAGCCTTCACCAAACATCATTCCTTTTAGTACATGTTTTCTTCAGCTCAAGTGCTCATACCCTAAGATCTCAGAGTCCTGGAGACACCCTGGAAGTGGGCTGCTGGCTGGAGTTCAATGATGCAGCAAGTCCTGGACAAAAGCCAATCTACGACAGGCTAAGAACGCCATACCCACTCTCCTCCCTGTCTCCTCCTCCCTCTTCTATCCACAAAGTCTGGCTCTCAGAATCCAGGCAGGAGACCTGAACTATTTGGTTATAGTGTTTCTTTTCCATGTGATTTCAACAATTCTGTCTGAGAGAGAAGAAGGAAATTCTGGAAGTGGTGACAAGTGTTTCAATAGGACTTTATCATCTACCAGACACTCTTGACATGCATCTCACTTCTATTTTGATCCTTTCAACACCCCTGTAGGGTCAGCTTTATGCATCTCCTTTTATAGACGAAGACCCAAGGCTCAGAGAGAATAACGGACTTACCCATGCTGACACTATAAAGGGCATTCAAATTCCCTAACTCCAAGCCTCACATTTCCTTTCCTATATCCAGGGGCCTCTCTACTAAGACCAGCAAGATTCCAGGTTCCTTGAGAGAGCAAGCTGAGCAAGTGGGAAGTCAATTCCTCGAGGAGAAATAATTCAAGAAACTGAAAATTAACTGCTCCTTGATGCAGTATCAGTCAGAGGAGACAGCAAAAGAGAGGAACACAGGAAACCTCATGGGACAATAAGCTTCAGAGTGTCAAAGAAGATATACCGATTACAACTTACCTCTCCCCTTTCTCTACTCAGTCTTACAGACCTTGCTTTCTCCTCAGAAATATTCCCAGAGGAAGCGCTTTGAGCTAAGGAAGTCACTGCAACTTGGCTGTATGATCCCATGCTCTCTCAAGGTGGTCAACACAAGGTCATTCTTTATAAAATAAGATAGTCCTCTGGATGTGTGATGATTTTGCATTGACTTTTAAGAGCCATGAATCAAGGGGCTGCTATGGGCCAGGTGCTGTTAGAGAAAGGTTCATGAGTTGGCTGGTTTGTCCGAGAGTATAGATGGCTTTGGGATGGCCTGTCAGCAGCCTCTCACCCTGACTGTGAGATGACTGGCCTTGGAAACATTGACTCAGCACGGCAGATCAGCACAGAAGGAAGTGAGCACTTCGGGCATCAGCCCCACCAGAACTTTGCCCAGCGAGTCACCTTGCCAGCCATAGTCACCCTCCCACCTGCAGCTTCTTCAGGCGGGGATTTTAAACCAATGGGCAAATGCACCAGCCCAGAAACCCAGAGATCCAGTCTCATCATGAGAAAAACAACAGACAAACCTAAATTGAGGGGCCCTCTACAAAATGCTTGACCAGGAATCTTCAAAACTGACAAGGTCTTAGAAAACAAAGAAAGACTAAGAAACTGTCACAGATCAAAGGAGACTAAAGGGACATGATGATGAAATGTAGTGTTGTAGCCAGGATGAGATCCTAGAAAAAGAAAATAGACACTTACGGAAAAGCGGGTAAAATCTGAATCAAATCTGGGGTTTAGTTTATAGCAATGTACCAAAGTTCATTCTTTAGTTTTAACAAATATACCATGGTAATATAAGATGTCAACAATAGGGAAAATTGGGAGAAGAGTATATGAGAATGGTCTGGACCATCTCTAGTTCCCTGTAGATTTAAAAGTATTCCAGAATTAAAAGGTTATTTAAACAAATTAATTTAAAAGTCAATGCAAACATATATTCAATACCTATTAAACACCAGGCACAGTGCTGGGCACCAGAGATTCAACAGAGAACAGGACAAGCCTTGTCCCTGCCAGCCCGAGGCAGAATCTGGTGGGAAACAACTACAGCCTAAGCAGCAAGTATCCTAGTGCTTTAAGTCACATTGCCCTTTAATATGGAAATAAAATTATGCAAGCCCCATCTTCTGAAAATTCCTTCAGAGAATGGGGACCTGGTAGTTACCACCTCTTGTCTGTTGTTCCAAATTCCAGCTCAGGCTACTCCTTGATCATTTCTGGCCTTTTGGGCACCTGCTCCTTCTGGCTGCTGCCCCCTCAGTGCACCCCCCAGGTAACCATCATCTAGAGTATATAATTGTCTTTACTGGTGGGGATGAGAAAGAGGATGACAGCACAGACCCGGAAGCCCTAATATGGGCTGCAAACATCTCTGAGCTTAGAGCACCCAACTCAGACCAGGAGGTCTCTCTCTCTCAGGCTGGACCGCTTTCCTCCTAGGGCCTCACCCACAACTTACGGATGGAATTTTTTTCTCCCTGCCCTGAGCCCCTTAGGAAAGGGTATCCCTAGCAAATCTCTCTGTCTTCCTGCCTCTGCCTATAAGAAATGGGAGGCGGAGAGCTAAAGAAATAAAAATTCCTACCGTTGATTATGCAGAGGGATTTTAGCATCTTCCCCTGGCATTTAGGTTATCTCTGAGCTTTCTCCTGGAAAGCAAAGGGGCGTTATTCTTCAAATAACGGAGCAGTTCTCTCTCCAAGAATATTTTTTTTCCTTCTGCACTAGTCTTAAAATTTAGACAAGAGTGTAATGATATTTCGGTTGCTTGGTTTTTTGTCTTTCAAATTAGCATCCTTTATTCTCCACTATTAACATCATTGTCTCAGAGGTAATTAATAGTAGCTATTCATTTCATGGAATGTTATAAATGACTTCATAAACATTGTTTCAAATACTCCTTACCTAAACTGTGTGGAGCAGGCATAGTATCACTCCCATTTTAGAGAAAAAACAACCCTAGAGTAAGTCACTTTGCTAAGCTAATACAACTGGTGAGGGGGAAGCTGAGACTAACTCTGAGATTTTGGATCATGAAGCCAATGTTTGTCTTACTGCATGTATGCTTGTTAGTCACACACACCAACATAGAAACTTGGAAGTCTGAGAACTGGAGGTCATGGTAGAGACAAGCTATCTCGATCAGCTGCCTGATACAGGCCATTTCTCCATGGTGTCCTAGGTCTTCCCATTTCCTGAGCTTCTTCAAAACACCTTCAGAGGATGCTCTCCATGATCGCGTGCTCTGGTTGTTAACAATACAGTAAGCAGTATTTGGATGGCTCCTTATATCCAGGCTGTAACACATGTTGATCTCTCAGGGAGTCTTCACAATCTCCTTCCAGCTTCTTATTGTTCAATAAACATCAACAAAATTTACTGGTCCCTCTTATGGCAGGCTTAGAAAACACTAAGGTGATTCAGGCCTCAATTCCTCCCAGTTACATGCTTGAAAAGGGCTTTGAAGGATGAATAAGAGTTCACCATGCAGAGGAAGAAGGAAGATGAAGTGCAAATGCCTAGCGGTCAGCCTAATCCAAGGGATAAAACATAAAAGATAATCATAATAATAATGAAAGTATCATCAGTAACAATCAATGCTTATTGAATATTCTAGATACCGTGATTCACTGCCTTATACACATTATTTTATCTAGTCTTCACAATAACTATCTTAGCTCATTATTGTTATTACTGCTTTTTTATAGATGTGAAACTCAGGGAGCTTGAGATTTACCCAGTATCAGAGAACTAGAGAATGCCTAGGCCAAGTTTAAGCCCAAGTCTCTATGACCTTAGACCCCCATCTTTCACCTTTATGCAGAGAGCTTCTCATGTTGAATTCTGCCAGGTGAGTAAGAGCAGAGTGGGTAAGAGCCTGTCCTCGCCCTCACAGATCTTGCCTTTGAGTGATACTTCAGGCATCCAAAGAGTCCATATACCAACAGATGGTTTGATTCCTGCACAGAAACCCAAGAGGAGATCAGAAGTACTAATTCTAGCTTTTTTGTTCAAAAGACTTATCCTTGTATTTGTCAATGGCATCAGCACACACACAACTAGACTCATCGAGAAAGCAGTAGGAAGAGAGGAATGGAATCTCCCGTATTGTAAGGATGCAGAAGGCGAAGGTTTTAAACACAATCTATGGTTATATTTAGCTTAAACTTGTAGTGGGGTGGAGGGGTCTCTAGGAGAACACATGAGACTTAAGCTTTCCCTCTTTGAGGCAAAACTTTCTCAGACTCAAGAAATCGTGTTCGTATAACAAAAATGCTAAGATGCAAAGTGTTGAGAATTGGAACCCAATGGGGAAATCCAAGAGAGAGCCTTACATCTCCAGGATACTCGTGCACAATAGTAACAAAGAAGTGGGCAATACCTAAAACGATGAAAGGTAGGAAGGGTAGAAGGAGTTAAAATATTTCTTGTGCACATACTCTTTGATTCCACAGATCCTTATTGAGCACCCACTATTTTCCAGGCCCCGGTCTAGACGCGGGGGACACAACGCCCAGCACTGTGGACAAGGTTCTTGCCTTTGTCAGACTTGCATTCTCACTGGGGAAACAGACAAATAGATGATTAGGAGATTAACATGCTAATATATAGTGACCAGATCCCTGATGGGTATAGGGAGTGATATGGGCTGCCTCTCAGATACAGTGGTCAGAGAATCTTCCACTGAGGAGGTGATGGGGTCCAGCCATGCACACATATCTGAAGGAAGAGTCTTCCAGTCAGAAGAAACAGCCATTGTTGGAGTGGAAGCATGAGTCTTGGAGAACAGCTAAGAGCCCAGTGTGTCTGCAGCTCAATAATCTAAAGGGAGAGAGGGAGAAAGAAGTCTGAGAGGTGGCTCAGAGTGAGGTCAAGTGGAACGGTTGAGTCTTTCTAAACTCTCTCCCAGCGTGCATGCCTTTCACCTCTGCCCTCTGAACCCTGCTGGCAAAGAAAGAGAGCATGGAACTGGACAAACAAGCATCCAAAATCGGGATAACAATCTTTTTTTTGAAGAGGAAGAAGAATACAGACAACCTGGCTATTCCGTAACATCGGCCATTATTTTGAAGAAAATTAGTACATATATGTTTTTAATGGCACTTCAGTGGAACTTAGAATGTGGAGTTCTTGCTGTTTGGATATGTGATATAATTCAGGATTGAAGAGAGCAACGAAGTCTCCCCACAGCCAAGAGGGAATTTGATACTACAAGTTATTAAAAGCCATTCTTTATGTCTAAAGTAAATTCTTCCTGCTGTCATTTAGGACAATTTCTTCTTGTTATGTTCTGACAGTAAACCACTGGATTGTGTAAAATACCCTCTCAGAAACTGCATTTCCAAGAGAAATTCTGCCAGGTCACATACGACATAAGAACAGGGCAATATACACCTCCAGATGCTCTCAAACCACACACACACACACACACACACACACACACACACACACACTCACACACACACGCATGCACGCATGCATACACACACTGAATGTCAGGCTGTTGGGCTGGGCGCCTCTCACAGAGCTCTTTTTAGTGCCTCACTCAGCTATCCACAGATGGAAGCCCTCTCCTCCACGCCCCTGAACCTTCGCCTCCTCCACACCTCCAGCCCCACACTGCTTCTCTCCAGGTCAACAACCCAGTTACTCAAGGGCACCTGATCGTCACAAACACAAGGATGGAATGAATCTCCAGACACACACTCTACCCGTGAGCTGAACATTGCCTGGTTGAAAATTACCCGGTTTAGTTTACCTGATGCAGGTTTAAATTTCCCCCAAGTCACCACCAAATTTCACTAGTCCTTTAATCTTTAAAATTTCTCTTCTAAATCCAGTACTTGGAGGCATTCTCTCTTCTTACTAGTTTTCTCCCTTTTCACAACCACGTGTGCTGATTAATCTTCACCCCTACCTCCAGATTCATTCTCTACATTCTTCTGCCCTACTGAGCTCTAAGACACCAGCATTTCTGGGGAAGCCCATCCCTCAGGCTCCTCCATCCTCTGACTTTCTGGTGGTCATGGCTAAAAGAGGCACCAGCAGGAGGAGAGAGAGATCAGGGTGTTCCTTCTCCATCCCAGTCCTGCCTCGACACTGCATTCCAGCTTAGCATCTTAGCATCCCCTCCCTCATGTGCTCGTTAGCTTGTCAACACGGTTTCCTCCCCTGGTCCCTTCAGCCCTAGAGCTGGTTGCAGCTTCCCTTGTTGCTAACCTCTGGATGCGAAAACACCTTCTACTAATTTTCTTAACCCCGACCACACTGATACAGGCAGATCCTTTATTAAATCTCTTTAGGTAAATTACCTGAATGAAATTCTGTTTTCTTCCAGAACCCTGCCAATATGCCAGACCTAGTAAGTGTTCACTTTTCCCTTTGGGCATAAGTCTACTCCATTTGCGTCACTGCTAAACAGTTCTCATCAGATGTGTAGACACAAAGTCAATGTTCTTGAGGCTCTACCCATGTAATTTCTTTTCTGTGGTCTAGACACTCAGCTTCATCCCGAGTTTCTCTGAAAATGTTCATTTATTCCCTCACTTAATCAAATAATCTTTATGGAGGACTTGAAGATATCAGACATTGCAAATACAGTTGTGAATCAGACACAGTCCCTTTCGAGTAGCTTGCTTGGGAACGGTGCTGGCATACTCTTGCTTCAGCCACAGATTGGAGGGTGACTTCCTCCTTTACCTTCTACGTGCCAGGAACACCGAGCCCTGTGAATCTCAACATCTAAATATTTTTGTAATTTTACCCACCTCTTCCAGATTTCACGAAAACTACTTAAGTCAGGTTACCATCATTTGATGCCTGGATTAGCCTTTCTCTCTTTGATCCATCTTCTCTAGTGAAGAAGAAAAAAAAAAGAATAAACTGGAAAAAATATTAATATTAATAAGAAAGGAAGGATAGTATGATTCAATATGAGGGACAACTAATTGAATCTTGAGGAGATTTAAAGAAAAGAAGTGTGAAGCGAGGCAAAAGTAAATCGTGAGACAGAAGAGAAGGAACTAAGCCAATACTCAGAACGTGTCACAGAGAACTGAGAGGGTTGAGCTGGAGCAGAGATTGTGCAAGAGAGAGTAGGAAGAGACGAAGCTGAGACGAGAAGATGAGGCAGGTCGTGAAGGACCTTGCAGGTCTTTTCAAAGAGTTCGGGCTCTATCCGAAGATCAATGTGGAATCACTGAAGGGTGTGAAGCTGAGAAATACCATAATTAGATACGTGTTTAGGGAATTCCAAGACAGATGTAAAGTGGAGAGAATGGATCAAAGAGAGCGAGGCTAATCCAGGCATAAAATGGTGGTGACCTGACCTAGATCGTTTCAGTGAAAACTGGAAGAGATGGGTAAAACTACAGAAATGTTTAGACGTTGGGATCATAGAACTTGGTGTTACTGGCATGTAGAAGATAAAGAAGAATAATTGATAGTCACATCTAACTATGTGGCTTGAGCAAGAGTATGCTGGTACCAGTCACAAAGATAGAAAACATAGGAGAAACGGTCAAGGGTAAATATTCCTTCATAGCTCAATTGAGTTTGAGATTCCGATTGGACTTCCAGCAGGGATGTGTCCATAGTAGCTGAGTGTAAGGGTCTAGTGCTGGGCAGATATCTGGACTGAGTCCTCCGTCTTAGTTGTCTGTTACTAGAATCTCCTATTGCCTTTCCTTGCTTTGACTGGATTTCCAGTGGTTACTCCAACCCTTCCTCTCACCTTTACCTTATTCAAGGTCCTCATTACTTTCTTGACACGAGGTTTCTTTTAAAATGCCCCCACTCATTTTTCAGAACATCTACAAGTTTAATTTCTTTACAATGCCAACTCTTGGCATAACCAACCTGCCTCAGGAATCCAGGATTCCTTCTCTCCTCACCTACTCACGACCTCCACCTTCGAGCTGGCACAAAGCTCTGCCTTCCAAATCCCAAGAAGTGATCATTTCCTCATGTAGATATAATTCAAACTCAGTCCCTGACTCTAGCCAAGGCGATGACCCCCACGTCGTCTTTGACATTTGAGTAGGGGGCATTACCAGTAAGCTGTGGCCATGTGAGCAGAAGATAAACATTCTCACCACAGGTGACATCAATAATTCATTCAGGAAGTCAGCAGCTTCTGTTCCATGAGTTAAAACATTATGAAAAGATGCAGCATCTTCTGCTAAGAGCAGATGTACCTACCCTTCCAAATACCCTCTCCTCCTTTTCCATCAAGCTCAGCCCCCAGAGGCCCAAGATAAATCTAAATCGGTCTTCCTCTGCCGAGAGGTGACCAGTTTATTCACTGGACAAAACTAAAGCTTCAGCTCTGCTTTTCTCATCAACTGCAACCTGCATCTGCAGCTGAGCCCCGATCTCTCCCCAGTAAAGGAACCAGAGGAGGAAAACACAGAACTCTTTGGGAACTGGACACTGGTGCTCTCCCACCCTCGGTAGCCAATGCCTCTTATTCACTTCGCGTCAACACACACTTATTGAGAGCCCGTTCCATTCCAGGTTCTGTGAGCAGCCCTTCGCGCACACACACAAGACATATCTAAAGTCACCATCTTTGCACTTGAAGAAATTACTATTTTGGAGATGGATAAAGATTAATAAATGATCATAATACATTATGACAAATATAATATCTTTCAAATGCCAAGGAGAACACACGGGAGGAAGCAACAAATCTTCCCTAGGCTGACAGGAGGTGAGGTAGGGAGAGTTGAGGGAAAACAAAAAGACAGATAAAACCAATAAGATGACAAAGGAAACTGAGGCTGGAGCAGTGTTTGTAGGGCTTCATTTGCCATAGCAAGGAATAGGAACTTCAATCTGTAAACATTGATGAGCCCTTAACACAAGTATTCCCAGTTCGGAGTCCACTCAGTGTGGTCCAGAGATCACAGCCACAGGTGCCAATTCACCAAGATGCATACCAGAATTGAGAGTGAGCCTCTACAAACCTGACATTGATATGAGATCCAAGTACACGATGGATGAGCTCATATCAGGGTACCGACCAGTCCAGGTGTGGTCACCCTTGGGAGAGTCTCATGTGGTACAAGCTGGGAACTAGTATTGATGTATGACAGATTGAAGTTTTGAAAAATAGATAAAACTTGTTTTCCATCATAGATACCTGGAGAAGCCCTGTTCCAGGGGGTGCTTAGTTTGACCTTAAATTGTCCTTGGCATTATATGTAAAATTGCGTGGGACTTTTTTTGTTTGTTTATGATCATAGCTTTTATCAGATTCTCACATGAATTCCCAACCCAAAGGTTAACAGCAGTTCCGTTAGAGATCATTAAGAAGGGGACTGTATCGTTTGGTCTGTATGTTAGGAAGTCCCTCCTGGACGCTGAGAGTCAGAAGTGGCCCACCAAGCAGGCAGGAGTCCACCCAGCCCCCATGCGGTAGATAGCACAGCTGCCCTAACTCCCCAGTCATCACCTCGTGCTGACTCTCCCAGGGGCTCCGGTTCAGAACAGTCTAGGAGTACTCTTCTCTGGAGGAACAATAGAAAGATTTCTTGGAAAACAATTGAACCCAAACAAGAAATTCCATTCAACAACATCTACTGAGCCCCTACTGTGAAGGGCTCTGATCTACGAGGATGGACCTGCCCCATGGGGATTGCTTTATAATGGCAAGAACTATATCCTAAACGCAGTGTTATTTAAGGTAGTCTTGGTTTGAATTTCTCCACAAAAGTGATCCCAAGAAACACCAGCAGGGGTGTGGAAAAGTGAAAAATGGCAAGGAAGGCAGACAAGAAAAGGCCAGTTTCACTCGGGATACCTTGAGCTCTATCCTGCTGGGGACTCTGGAAGTCAGTGTAAACCACCATCTCAAAATTATCCCAAATAAGGATGAGGGAGATGGTTATTTACATGTCAGTATGCATCAGCCATTAGTGAGGGCCGCCTAGCAGGCAGGTAGTTGGAACTCCAGCCTCCAGAAGAGACCCTCGGGCAGCTATTTGGGAGCTGAGTGTTCGCTGTGTTGATAAATTACAAACAGATGTGGATAGAGCAAGGACAATATTTGCTGTAGGGCCCTAAATCTTTGAATGCCCAGTCCATTCATTTATTCACTTATTCTTCCATCCACTTATTCTATCATTCATTTAATGAGCACTTACTCTCTGCCAAGCAAAGAAATCAGTCATTATGTGAACATGGAACTATACAAGTGAAAGTGACCTTGGGAGTTACTCAACATGTTTTAATGGGATAAATATGGAGTGGGTCCCAAAATGTGTATTTTTACCAATCACCCCACAATCCTTGGACCACACTTTGAGAAAGCCCAGATTTCATCCAACCTCTCAATTTTTAAAGAAATTGAGAATCAAATATGATGATAATTATGATATTTCTACAGTGTTTTATACAATTTTCATGCTTTTTTTTTTTTTTGGCCAAGATCTTACTTCTTCTTGGCTGCCTAGCAAATTCTTACTCATCCTGAAATACAAAGTTCTGCAGAATTAAATAACACATCATTTTGCTATGCTCACTATAGTCCTATTATATAGCTTTACTGCAGCTATTACCCTATTTCCTTGTAATTATTTTCATTTACATTCATATCTTCCACTAGAAGATTTTTGAGGGTAAGATTTATGATGTACTTGTCTATTCTCTCCAATGCCTGGTATAAACGTTTTCTCGATCTCAAGAAAGTGGGTCTGATTGTCTGGCCTGGGTCATAGGACTTGGCATCCATCAGACTACAAGGGGACAGGACATGCATCAGCTGTCGCAGCCTGAGTAACATGATCAATCCTGTGGCTCTGGGGAATGAGAGAGGGGACACAATGACCAAGAATCACCTAGACTCCAGAGAAGCTCCCTCCAAGGAAAGCAGAGTGAACGGTGTCATCAGAAGTAAGCTAATTCTGTTCATAGAAACAATAGCTCTCTACTGCTCTACCCACTTACAAACTAAGGTAATTAATTTTAAAGAATTTTTAAATCATAAAACTTGGTACAAATCCAAGTATTGAGCCACTTTCAATATTTCCTTTCAAAAGAATCTAGACATTGAATTTTGGGTGTGCAGATAAAAACGCAGAGGAGCTCAAAGAGAAGCTGCTGACACAGGATTTTCCACGGGTGGAAGGTTGCAGTGCTTTACTGCGCACCAGGAAAATCTGTAAAAACCTGGATTGGGTTCCTGTCCACCCAACTGTGAAACTGTCAACAGCATCATATCATTTCTAGTTACTTTTGAAGTGTTGTTTATAATCGCCTACATAGGCTGGCCAGCTTATTGTACACCATCAATTCCAAGGTTTTATCATTTACTCTTCATACTTTGGGTCTTGTTGTGACGCATAACAAGTACGCTGGTAGATAAAAGGAAAATCCAGTTAATGTTCGAACGTTTGCAGAGGAGGCAAGAGTGTGTATTTGGTGCTTTGGCTCCCTTTCCACATAACATGTGCTTGTCACACTGTCTTCGTTGTCCTGTGAAGGGGTCGGTGGAGGATTTCTGAGAGAAATAGGCACCATGGAGAATATCGTAAAATAAATTCTTACCTCTTCTCTCATTCTAGGCATCAGGACCTGAAACAATGAACTGTCACTTACTTCTAACCAGTTCAGGTCAGAGCAGCATGGACCTGCGGTCAGTTCTACCTGTTCCTGCCTTCACTGGTGCCGCCAGCACCTCTGATTTCTCAGTTCCCTGCTCACCATGGCATTCCATGGAGTTTCACGCTTCCACTCACCTCATTAGCCCTTGCCAACCTCACTAACTCAGACCTAACTCAGACCATATAGCAGGAAAAACCATCCAATCCCCTTTCCCACGTCTGCTTGTGGAGTTTCACGCTTCCACTCACCTCATTAGCCCTTTGCCAACCTCACTAACTCAGATCTAACTCAGACCATATAGCAGGAAAGACCATCCAATCCCCTTTCCCACGTCTACTTCATTTCTTAGCTGTCCCACCAGGACAGGGATGTCACACTCTGCATCTTCTGGGAATTCCCACTCCCTTCGATGTCTTCCAAGTGTGATCTCATCAATGTTGGAGACCCGTCTGGGGTCAGGCACCACTCTGTGTGAAGAGCTTGCTTAGTGGAATGTCCTCCCCAATTCAGCTAGACCAATGACTTGTGAAATCACTTGCTGGGTGTTATGGCCTCTGGCTGTGGAAGGAGCTGGAGAACCTGCTCCTTTTGATCCATCCCTTTTCAAGTGGATTTTCTTTCCCTGCTGAAACTTTCTAGTGCACTCACACCCCTGGAACCGTGTCCATTTGCTTGTTTAGCTGCGAGGCTCACATGGAGCCTTGCAGATGCATGATAAAAAGGTTTCTAAATGGCTCTACACAGGGCTACCTCTGGCCAGTTGCCCACCAGGGTAGCAGAGAGGACGAGAATGTCATTGTTGGAGGACAAAATAGAATCGATTGATATAATTGTGACATTCTAGCATGTACTGGTGAAACATCATGGGATTTGAGTCTATAAAATAAAAAGGGAGGAGTATACAATTGTAAATGTAAAAAGTTACCATTGCACACAGAATTTTATTTCTAAAACAAAAATCGAGAGCATTTCTAGAAATTTACTGTCTTGGGCATATAACATTTCCCCAGTACATACTAAATTTTTTCGCATGTTTGAGAATTTCATTGTGGTCAAAAAAAAAAAAAGTGGAAATGGAATCCTGGTTTTATTCTGCCATTTATTAGCTGCGTGACTTTTGTGAAGTGACTTAACCTCTCTGAGTCTCAGGTTTCTCGCGTTTTTCACAGGGATCTTCAAAAGTGTGCAATGCATTGGTGTGAGATTCCGCAGACAGCAGGTGAGGTGATATCTGGTAAGTCAGTAGGCAGTCACCCAGGCCAACATGGCAGCACTGGCTGTCAGCTTGGACCTGGCTCTCCCCGAAGGAATCTTGCACCATCATCCATTTCATTCTCAATAGTGACATTAGATTTGTTATCAAAAACCTTCCTACAGAAGGGAGAACAAACCAGGAGGGACTCCATGACATTCTGGCCAATGAAATGTGAGTGAAAATGATGTGATACATGCCACTCAGAACAGAATCTTCTAGTTCTGCATCCTTTCTCTGCCTTCTGTCAAGATACCAGCAATACCTCTGATAGAGGCTACTCTTCAGTCTGGTTGTTTGAGTGAAAAGCTGAAGCCAGATCAGTGAAGGAAATACATGGTGGCAACTGTAAGTCACTGAGCTTTTCAGTTCATTTGTTACTGCAGCATAACATAGCCTAAACTGCCTGATGTGTAATCATAGGCCAGATTGATTCTTGCCTTAGCATGCTAAGATAGGAATAAAACGAAACTGAACACTTGCCTGAGCCAAATAGAGTTTTACCATTAAACGTGTGACTCCCTCCTCAATCACAAAGCACAGAATAGTTGGATACCAAGGACTTGTGGGTTACTGAGAAAATTGTGCAGCATTTCCTAGACCTCAGATATGCTTTCACTACGTTCTTTCACCAATGATATTCATCATCGCTGCATATCTGTGCACCAACCGTACCACCATTTAATTAATATTTCAATGTGCAAATGATTGTCTCCTAAATATACGTTCTAGAGAAAACTTAGTAGTCTTACAATAAATGAAAACTATTGTCATTTTTATCTTATATAGATTGGAAAAAATAAATACCTATTAAAAAGGATTCACCCACATATAATTCTATTTGTGTGGCGTGATGGTAAATCTTGTGCGCTCTGGGCAACGCTGTTGCAATGGAGGGGTCAGAGTCTGGGTTCCAGTCTGGGCTGCGTCACACACCGCATGTAACCGAGGACAGCTTCCTCTGGACCTCCGTTTTCTTGACCATGAAAAGAATTTATACTCTAAGGTCCCATCCAACTCTAACATAATATCGTTTACTGTTCTTAGCTGCTGGTCCTACTCCTTTCTGCTACTGTGGCTCAAAATGATCCATGTGTGTGAGATGGCTAATAACCCTAACAGGGAAAAGAGAATGTGGCTAATCAGTAGGAAGGCTCCTATTTATGCTGTGATTAGATTTCTCTCCCGAAGAGATCATCTCGAAATTACAAAGCCCAAACAAGTACATATCTTATTTCATCCCCTTTTATGTTTTGCCAATAATTTCTTATTATTGGTTGGAATTCTCTTATAATTGCAAAATGATGTCTCTCTTATCCTCCCCATGGGGTGACTTTATTTCCCGCTGTTGCTGGGAAAAAGGAGGAAGGAAATCATAATTCTATTGAACAGGCAGATGCCGACTATTGGTCAGCAATAAATCTCACATTGGTAACGCAAACCGAAGGAATAACCGCCCATTTGCAGAGCAATCCGATTCCCCCTCCAGTGATTCCAGGGCTGTAAATCCTTTCATTGCCCAGGCTTAGTAGAGTCCCATTCTTCAAAATGAACATATGTAAATCAGGTTTTCATTAATATTAAAGATTTTGGAACCTGGAAGGAAACTTGCAGATCATCTGGCTCAACCAACTAGTTATACAGATGAAGAAATTAAGGTCTCAGGTCGTGCAGTTAAGAAGCAACAGATCAGGGACAAGATTCAGGGGTACAAGCCCCCAGGCAAGGCAATGGCGTGTGCTAGAAATACAGCCTCTGCCACATTCTGGCTTGTTGGACATTATTCAAGTCAATTACTTCTCTTGGCCTCAGTTTTTTTCATCTGTAAAATGGGGACCGTAATGTCTATCTTTCAGGGTTGTTTCAAGAATTAAGCAAGGCACACCAGTGGGTCTCAAAAATGAAATGATGCACCAGATTCTAATTCAGTAGTTCTGGGGAGAAAATGGGGCAGGGCACAAGACTCAGCTTTTCTAATAAGTTCCAGAATAATGCCAGTCCTTTCCCTGCAAAGTCAACGATGACCTCAAAGTGATCCAGCAGAAAGGTCCACGAATTCCTGCTAGTATGACTGTAGCTGCTGAGATTAGGGCTGGGGCCGGAGAAGGGACATCCTTGTTAATCGTACTACACAAGAGATGTCACAAGGCTACGCAGTGGTGTCACTTTTTAGCTCAGATTCCACGCAGAAGATTCTTCCTGCTAAAGGCAGGATAATGCGATCCTAGTGTAACAGTGTCAAGCAGAGACTCTGATCTCAACAGTGAGGAAACAGCCAGACCAAAAATAAAAACAAAAAATAAAAGTAGGAAAGACTCACGTGAGAGAAGGAGCGAGCAGAACTGACGGCGACGCCCTGTGGTCACTTATCATGACCTAATAGGAGGGTGTTAAAGACTGAATATTCATGTCTCTCCAAAATTCATACATTACAACACTACCCCAAACACACACACGTGCACGCGCACGCGCGCGCACACACACACACACACACAGTGATTTGTTGAAACTCCAATCCCCAAAGTGATAATATTTGGGAAATAATTGGGTGCAGCTCAGGTCACGAAAGTGGGACCCCCACGATAGGATTAACACCTTTACAAGAAGAGACACAGAGAGCTCTCTCACTCGCTCTCTGCCATGAGGATACAGCGAGAAGGCAACCATTTGCAAATCGGGCAGAGTTCTCACCAGGCACTCAAGCTGCCCGCACCTTGATCCTGGACCTTCCAGCTTCCAGAACTGTGAAAAATAAATGTCTCTTATTTCAGCTACCCCATTTATGGTATTTTCTCGTAACAGCCCAAGCAGACTAAGATAAAGGGGGAAATATTTCTCCAGTCATGAAATAAAGACTTGGGGTTTAAATGCTCTGCTAAGGGCATGTAAGGGCATTTATCTATCCATAAATCAAGCTCTAAGCCGATCATTATCATCATGTGGGTGCACCCCACCAAGGGACATATTTGAGAGCAAATGAGGTGTTATTTAATAATTATGTCAGGACAACAGGACTAATCCGGTACGGCCCTCATAACCGCATCCCATGCTCACCCTATATAAAGAACACAACCGGAAAGAAGGCTTCTCCTGGAACTTTATGAAAAAGCAAAAAGATTTCATAAGTGTTAGAAATTAAATAAAATCTACAGCTATTTGGTCTGAAACCATCATCTGAAATGGGTAATATATTCATATAAGAGTTAGCACAGCATATTTTCTAATACCCGCAGGGGTCGGCAAACTTTTTCAGAAGAGTCAGATGATAAATATTTTAGGCTTCGCAGTATCTATTGCATATTCTTTCCATTGTTTTTAACCCTTTAAAAATGTGAAAACAATTCTTATCTCCCAGGCCACACAAAAACAGACTGGGGGCTGGATCTGACCCCTGGGACTCTGTAATGAAATGGCCATGATTTGAATCCTGGCCTCATCTCCCACTTATCAGCTGAGTAATCCAGAGCACGTAGTTAACTCTCTGTGCCTCAGTTTCCTCATCTATAATAGGAAGATAATAATAGTATCCCTTCAGCAGGTTGTAAGAAACAAAGCATTAGAATAGTATCTATATAAATCGCTTGGTACGGTTTTTACCTTTGAGAACATGGTATATATTATGTGTGTGTAGGCACACTCTATATATGTTCATGCACTATAATAAATATTCAGAGGAATTCAGAGACTGACTTCTAGTTCCTCTTCTAAGGGAAAGGAAGCTGTGCTTTTATTTCATCAGGACTCTTCCTCTGGAAAGTTCTGGAGATCTTTGCCTGGTGTGCCCCATAGTATCCTGGATCGATCCATAAATCAATCACAAATCATGACCACAAATTAGATAACATATAGGACAGCACTGCTATGTGTATGAAATGAGACCATGTGGAAACAAGATGGATTTTCGTGTCTGGATTTCATAAACAAGCTGTGTCACAAATACATTATCCCCTATGTATGAACCTAATTAAATTTTAAAAAGTTGCTACGTGGGGAAATGAGTGAGTAAATGTACCAATGGACTTAATCAAATGACTGCACCATGGAGGGAAGGAGGCATCTCATTTTTTGGTTGTGTTTATATTGATTCCATGAAGACTCAGGTTCATTGCACAGGTGACCCAAAGGCCCATTTTAGGCCTAGCTTCAGGTCAAATACGTGCCCTTCATCTAACAGAAGAGAGAGGGAATGTAGAGATTTACTGGGACTTGACAAGAAAGTAGCTCAGACAGACAATATTCCCTGTGTGCAGAAAATCCTCACTGCTGAGAGCGCCATTTTTCAAGGTGATGAGCAATTCACCAGGGCCGTCGAGACTAGGGACGCCATGGTTTCTACCACCCATTAACCTGGGTGATGATTCCAGGCATTTCTAATAGCCACCAAGTGAGAACCCATCTTCCAGAGCATTGGTTTTCAACCCTAGAACATCAGATGTCCAGAGCACCCTCTACAGGTAAATCTGGGAAGAACCTCGCTATTTTTGCATGTTTCAGATGGAATCCAGGAGGAAAAAAAAAATGGAATCATAAGACTGAAGAATATCTTTAAAACATCAAGGCAGAGGAAAAACAAAGAAATCTACAAAGAATCAAAATTGAGGCTAATCTCAAAAACACTAAGCAATGTTGAGCACCCAAAATATCACAGGATAACCTGCTATTCAGCAAAGCTAAATTCTTTAGAACTTGCTACCGTAGAGAATACCTCCTGGACAGAGTTTTAAGTGCCCCAGAAGATTGAAGTAAGAAACGGCATATTTGTAGGGTTTGGGGGAGCTCAAGTGGTGTAAGGTGGGTCTTTCATGGAGGGGAAAATGATTAGAATTGCGCAAAGCTCGTGATATACGACACACACAGAACATAACAAGCAAATTCTTATCTGATAAGCAAACCATTTGCCCTGGTGAACAGGCTGTTATCTCATAAGCTGATCTGTAGGAACTTCCGGAAGCCAGTAGCGAGGTTATCTGTAGTCTTACATTTCCCAGACAAAAGTTTCCTGGAACAACCAACTAATTCATGTTGACATGAGTAGTTACACCTCTCGATCAGAGTACCTGGCATATTGTAAATTCTTGTATCAGTTTAGATACTGCTGCAAAAATGCGGCATACAAAGCACCGTAAAATTTATTGCCTTTATACATTATTCATGTATTATGAAGCTCACAGAGGAGTGAGTTGAATTGGATTCAGCTGATCTCAGCTGGGCTCACGCATGTATACACTTATCTCCACACCAGGCTGGGGACTTGTTGGGCTGGGCTTGTGGGTGGCTCTCTCCTCCTCCTCCAGGACCAGTGGCCAGCCAAGGCATGGCCTTCTCATGGCAATGAAAGAATAGAATGACAATGACAGAATAGAAGAGGGAAATCAGCAACTGCAAGCCCTCCTGTGGGCAAGGCTCAGAGCAGGAAGATAGGCACTTCTGTCCCATATTTTGGGTCAAAGCAAGTCACATGGCCGAGCCCAGATCCAAGGGGTAAGGAAATAATCTCTGCCTTTAAAGCGAGAGACACGTGTGAAGACACGTAGCAAAGAGGTAGTTACAGACAGGGGCAAAGCACATTAAAAAGCACAGTGCTTAATAAATGTTCATTGAATAAATAATCAATTAATTGTGTGGTTTGCAATCTTGGTTTGGAAATGGGATCATTCTTTATTTTTTATTTATTTTATCTTTTTTCTTTCTTTTTTTCACATATTTATTTTTCTGCCATTATTATTCCCATACCTTAAAGGTGATAATATACACATGTAAACCTAGAGATTCATTAATCATTCAACAATTCAACAACCGCACCTCTGCCATGCCCCATGCTAAGAGCTGGGTATAGAGCTATAAACGAGACAGGCTTGGTCCCCACCCTCACGGAGCTTTCAAGTAATCAGAAAGAATGTCTTTGTAGGAGCAATTCCTGGTGCAAGGAATGGGAAGAACACCAGAGTTGAAATGACCATGGAAATAGCAGCCATCTTTTTGTACATAGTGTCTGTTTCTGACCAGAATGTTCCAGATAAAATGTTATGTAAGTGGGATGTCTACCGTTATGTCATTAGACCAGGGGAGGACACACTGTCTCCTCAGGTGTGAAAGCTCACGCCCTTCATGACCTATGGACACCTTGGAGATGACAAGTGTCTTTTCTCATCCAGGTCCAGAGAAGAGATAGAGTTACTTTCTCCATGTGTATCCCAAGTTCATGACATCATTTCCATTGTCCAGCTTCCTACCTGTCCAAGGCCCCCCTGCCTGCTGA
>NW_006439568.1:5196094-5197177 GCF_000325575.1 Pteropus alecto | reverse complement strand
TTCGGCCGTCAGAGACCATGGGCTCTGCCGCGGTGGGTGTGTAGAAATAGAAGAGGGCTAAAGGCAAAGCCTAAAAGGATGCGGGTCTTTGAAGTGTACGTCAGTGAGATGAGCCAGCGAAGGAGACCGCGCCTTGGTCACAAAAGTGGTGGAAAAGCAGAGGGTCTGACCGCGGGGTGGACAGAGGAGGAGGACTTCCAGAGCATTCATAGAGCTGAGAAGCGCTGTAAGGTGAGGACTCAGAGGAAAACCCCTGGGCTGATGACCTTGAACAGACGAGCGAGGGTGGAGAGGCAGACTGGAGCAACTGCAGAAGGAGTGAGTTTGGGAAAATGCCGAAAGCCACTCGGAGAACTATTTCAACAAATCGACGAAGGGGAAAGAGAGACACGGCATGACTGCAGGAGAGCAGAGGACGAGAGAAGGCTTACTCCTTCAAAGAACAGAGGAAACCGAGTGTGCTCCGACGCTGATGACAAAGATCCAGTAACGAAGAATAACAGGTCACAAAAGTGGTGGAAAAGCAGAGGGTCTGACCACGGGGTGGACAGAGGAGGAGGACTTCCAAAGCATTCATGGGGCTGAGAAGCGCTGTAAGGTGAGGACTCCGAGGAAAACCCCTGGGCTGATGACCTTGAACAGACGAGCGAAGGTGGAGAGGCAGATTGGCGCAACTGCAGAAGGAGTGAGAGTTTGGGAAAATGCCGAAAGCCACTCAGAGAACTATGTCAACAAATCGACGAAGGGGAACGAGAGACACGGCACGACTGGAGGAGAGCAGAGGGCAAGAGAAGGCTTACTCCTTCAAAGAACAGAGGAAACAGTATGCTCCGACGCTGATGAGAAAGATTCAGTAACAAAGAATAACGCAGAGGAGAGAGTGACTATCATTTTAAAAAGAAGAAGATAATTGTCCAAGACCGATTCCCCCTGGGCCTTTCTCTCGTGGGCCTCGTCTCTCCAGTCTCGGGCCCACGGCCCGATCTCACTGCGGGGTTCCCCAGGCGGGGCGACTGCGCACTAAACTACGCATTTCGTGACCACCCAGCCTGGACAGGCTGGACTTCACTGGCCAGCCACTGA
>NW_006439568.1:5174767-5195475 GCF_000325575.1 Pteropus alecto | reverse complement strand
AGGGGGGGGGAGGAGCCAGGAGAAGACAGAGCAATCCTGGAAAGTGGCGATGGGCCGCATTGGCATGATGGCCATGGGCTCTGCCTGAGGAGATCAGGGCTCAGGGAGGGGCCCTATGTCTGGAGACTATCTGGGTCATAGGGAGGGTCCCAGCCAGGCCTCCGCACACCTCCAATGGAGCTGTGGCCAACCACAAGGACGAATTCCGTAGGCTGATTAATGAATCTGCTCAGATTCACCCAAGTTAATCACCAGGCATTATAAATGGCTACGATGTCCAAGTCCTGCCTCGCTAAGGTCTCTCTACAAGGCTTAGTCAAACCCTGCTGAGTCTGCTGGGTCTCCCTGCAGTTTTATCTTTCTTTTCTCTCTCTCTCTCTCTTTTTTTTAAGCTGCAGGTGCATCTGCTTAGGGACTGGAATGCCCACCTGCCTTATGCAGCGCGGCCCCAGGATGTGACACAGATATAGGCTCTTTCCTTCTTTCCCCGTCCTCTCGCGTACATAATTATTTGCCACCACTTCCTTTCTCTGTGACCTTGACCTTGGGAAAGTTTCTTAACCTTTCTTTTTCTCAAATTCTTCATCTGTAAAATGGGGAACTATTAGTCCCTACCTCATAGGATCGTGGTCAAGTTTAAATGTATTCACGCATCAAAAAACCTCAGCTTAGCGATGGACACCTCAAAGAGCCTAATATATATTATCAGCTATTACCTTTTCCGTTATTTTTATTAATGTGGCTGTTGTTACAATTTTTTTCTGGGGAACCTCAAGCTCCTTGAGTGCAGGGCTGGTATTTTGTTCCTCTCTGTCCATCCCACAATGACGAGCGCAGCGTCTTATGGATTCATGTCCGATAAATGCCATACCAAAAAAAGAAGGAGAAGGAAAAGAAAAAGGGAAGACAGAAAGAATAAGGTAGGGAAGGAAAGAAAGAGAGAAAGAAGAGGGTAGACGACGAAAGCAACTCACATACAAAAGTTGGGAGCCACAGGAAGAGAAACTCACCCAGACCTGACGAAGAAAAAACAGCAACCGGACGAATAGACAGGACGAAGGTACGTACAGGATGGAGGCAGTTCAGAGACGGAAGCGCTCAGCGGGGCTCTGCCACAGCTGGACTGGCCCTGTCCATTATCTTCCTCAGGCCTTGGTTTTCAGGCCTCTAGATAAAGGCGGCCGGGCGGCGTGATGTCTGAGGTTTCTTGCATCTGTAAACCGTCCATGCTTTAATGTCAGTGTAGCCGTCGCTAAGTGGGTCACTGGCCTCGTGGGGCATCCAGTGAAGAGCAGACGGTCCACATGAATGTTTGTAGAGGAAGAACAGGATGGGGACATGATGACAATCACAGGAGGGGGAGACAGGTCCGCAGGTAAAAGACGGGGCATGGGAACAAAGTCAACCCAACTCCGGGATTAAAGCAACCTGATAGTCACTGAGCCTGGGGATGTTTCCATGTGTTTTGTTTCAGAAAACCAGGTTGAAAATGTCCCCATCGCAGAGAGCAGCAGAACATGGCCCGCGTTTCAGAGCCGGTAACTCACGTGGGAAAGGGAAACCGAAAGTGGGAACTCACAGGTCTCTGACCACTCGCAGACGTGAGGGGCTGCTCCAGGCCCCAGGCAGAACTACCACCGCATCAATCATATGACAGCCGTGAGTGGGGCCTGAGAAGCTGAACTGTGGAGCTGGAACCCTTGGTGCGAAGAGATTATGGATAAGCTTTGATGGATGGAGCCAAGAGGATTTCAAAAGAGGAGACTGGCAAAGCTACGTCTTCTTCCCAGAAGCGTCTCATTGTGATTAAAGTCTGGCCATTGTACTTGACTCTAACATGTCCTCACCTCCCCCAATCCCTGCCAAGAACCAAAAGCCCCCTCTAATACATGGATGCAGCCGCTCTCTCAGGCTGCCAAATTTTAGCAATCCCACCCTTTGCCTTAAAATATTGTTCTTACCAATATTCCTCAGTTTCCCCCCAGCCCCTACGAACTGAAGATGACTTGAACAGTGCGACAGAGGCCACCTTGAATTTGCCCATGGGCCTGCAGCCTGCAGCCCGTCTCCGGGCTCAGTTGAAGGTCTTAAGAAATGCTTTAGCGCCCGAAGCTCTGAGCCCCAGGCTCCCACCAGGCAGAGGAGTGCTTCACAGACTTCTCATGGATGTTGTCGTCCGTCTGGGGCTATGAGCCGTGTGCCGAATGGATGAACTGGGCCCTCGAATCCTCACCAGTTAGGGTCCTCAGCTGACACCCAACAGCAGGAGGGAGGGGGCGGGCCTTCCAGCGGTCACTCAGACTGGGGTAACCTACTCTGGGAGCGGAGACGAACATTGAGCCCCTGACCTCCTTTCCATTTGGAATCTTTGCTCGTGTTCTTCTTTCTTTCTGGAATGTTCTAGCATCCCACCTCCATCTAGCTTTGACCTCTTATTCATCCATTACATCCCACCTAAGCATCTCCTCCCCAGAAAACCTTCCCTGACCACGCAGTCTGAGACAGGCTGTTTCCCACTACCACGTTCCTTTATGTCAAAGGGCTCACTCCGCTCGCAAATATTCACTCATCGATATGGCCGTGAGCTCCAAAAGTACAAGGACCCGTCTTCTTGCTCAAGAGCCGTGCGCAGTGCCAGGTGCATATGGGTTCAGTAAATATTTGTTGAATGAATGAAGAAAGTCTGAGAGACGGAGAAGTGTCTAAAATGCCCACACAATGACCACACCACCATCCTGGCCCCAGGGCTCCGGGGCTGACGTGACAATGTGGTTACCCGGTCTGCCCTCCGGTCGGAGCAGGCAGCCCTAGCTCAGGGCCATCTCCTATCTGAACTCCTATCTGCCAACCCCTCGTTCATGCAAACCCAGAGGTGCATGTTGAAACATTTACCACTTAAACTCCAAAGTGCTGGGCGCTCCGAAGGAGGACAGTCTAAATATGGATAAAAGTAAACTTCGAAATACTATAAACCAAGGAACCTTGGCCATATGAGAGCGAGTGCCTGCAACTCCCTAAGGAACATCATCAAAGGAGATGATTAATGCAGAAGGCAAGACTCCACAAAGCCAGCACCGCACATTCTGGTCTTCCCAGACATTTACCAAGAGAACAAGACGCCTATAAATACCAAGACTTCCGAAAGTGTTTTTATAACAGCACTAACATCAGATAAAAAGCTGTGGCAGAAGAGAATGCTTGGTTTTAGGAACTCTTGGGATAATGGCTGGATTGTGTGATTTATTGACAGGACAGCAAACCACAATAGAGCTAAAATTTATCACTACCAGTGAATGAAAACAGTATGTAGCACAAGATAAATACACATTGACTACTCTGTAATAAGCCTGAAGAGTACTTAACCCTGACCACTTAGCTGTTCCTATCAAGCCACTGTGGTCAGCATGGAAGCACAGTGAACCAGGCGTTCCTGAGACCAGTGGTTCCACAGCTCTGCTGCTGGGATGCAACCCTCGAAAAGATCCTCACCTCTGAAGCCACACGGCATCACCTCTGCACGGTCTGATGGTTACTATTCAGAAAAGCCAGCACATTCCAAGTGGGGGGGGATCAGACCCCACCTCTTAATGGGGGAATTTGTGGCCATTTTTAATCAGCCACATTCCGTGTGAATAACCCTTATTCCCACCTTCATCTTTCCTAGAAGCTCTTAAAATAACTTGTTAACTTTTTGGCCCTCCGTATGACAAAACCGAGTTTATATACTACCATAGAAGAATATTTCATTAAAAAAAAAAGTCAAAATAATCGAGTATCTCAAGCTCTCTTGCGGCCCGGCCACCTGCAGTGTTCACTGGTGGCCAGTTGAGTGGCCCATGCTGCAGTCACCTCTCTCGCTGCAACCGGCCTGCTGAGGTGCACGCAGAACTTTCTCTGTCTGTATCACTGAGATTATTTCTTCCCTCGGGAAGAAACACACGGGATGCTGTCGGTGTGCGGTCAGCCTCCAGGGCGGGATGGGGGGCGTGGATGGGAGCCCCGCAGTGCCTACTGTGCTGCAAGCCTTCTCTGAGTGATCTCCACACTGTTCACGTCGCCATTGTCGCCATTGTGTGAAGAAGGGGACTGAGGCTCAGAGAGGTTTAGTAACATACCCAGAGTCACACAGCAGATCCAGGTCAGCGTAGTTCCCTCTTCTATACTAAACTGCCTCTCAGAGGCCCAGAGAGAGTGAGCGACTTGTCAGGAGCCACCCATTAAACATCCACGCCACGATGGGATATAAAAGCACCGTCACCTCTGGCTTGTCACCATGTCGTTCCTTCCAACCTCTCCCACTGAGCTCTATGCTTTGCAAAATGCAAAGCCTAATGAACAGCTTAACCAGAAACACTTGCATTCTTTTGTCTCAGCAAAGCAGACAATACAAGCTGTAAGTCAAAACATGTGTCATCTGTACTCCACGTTAAGGCTCTCCCCAATCGGAGATCCTCTCTCTACCCCCAACTGTGTGGAAACGACCCAGAGGAATCTCCTCAACATCAGATCACGTTTTATACACAGAAGAGAATGAGCAGGGGACACACAGACTCCGCCAAGTGTAGCTCCACTGAGGCTCGCTTTTCCTGGAATTCTACTTAAGATCAGAGCACTGGCTCGACTCACGGGCGTGCAACCTCAACAGAATGACGAGGCAGCAGCCTGAGCCAGGGGGTGAGTGTTCACTAGGATGAGGCTGGACCCTGGGGAGCGGCCCATGCGGGTGGCGGGGGATATACAGCATGCCCTGGACGGGACGGTACATGGTGGTAGATGGTAGAGGGGAGAGTAAACACTTTGAAGCCACGATTAAGTATTCAATCCACGCCCCCCACCCTAAATTCCTCTTATCACACCCACTATAAAGGTGAGACTTCAGTGACAGGTCAGTCAAACAGGGTCACACAGCTCGTGAGATCAGAGTCTGGATTTAATCCGTCCCGAACAGGCCAGACCCAGAACTCATTCCGTCACAGCTCGCAGCCTCTATCAGGTGCTGAGACACACCCTGCATACCAGGTCAGGTAAGCTGTGGGGCACACTTCTTGCAGAGGCCTGTGCCTTGTTACATGCCATGTATCCGGGCCCTTGCACCGTGCCTGGCCCGGAATAAGCTCCCTCTGGAGTGGTCTAGGGCTTCGGGCAGTGGGGTAACAGAAGCTGTGTGCAGAAGGAAGGGTACGTGACCGTCATTGGCGTGGTTTGCACAAAGGGCCATCTGGGTTCCTGGGCACGAGAAATTGCTGTGGGGTTTTCACAGACAGGACAGATGTGGAAGGAGGTGTAGGAATTGCCATGGCGAGGGGAGGTGAGGTCCAGGTAGAGCCACGGTCAGAGGACAGCAAGTGGACTGTGTGACAGGTTGGCTGGAGTCACACTTATCCTTGATTGTTGGGTTACTGACTTTGGAAGGTTTAGGAAATAATAAGTAAAATCTACTTGGTGCTTCCTATGTGCCAGATGCTGTTCTCACAATTCACTGCAGGATTTCTCAACCTTGGCACCGTTTACACTTCAGGGACAGACAACTTTTTGCCATGGGGGCTGTCCTATGCACTGGAGGAAATTTAGCAACATTCTGGTCTCTACCCACTAGATGCCTGTAGCATCTCTGCCCCCAGTTGTGACGATCGAAAATGTCTCCTGACATTGTCAGATGTCCCCTATGAGACAAAATCACTCTTCCCAAGGTTGAGAGCCACTGTTTCACACAGATTATTTAAATTTCGCAACAACTCTCTAAGGTAGTTACTACTGTTTGCTCTATTTTACTGGCAGAGAAACTGAGGCACGGAGAAGTTATATAATATAACCACGTTCACTGGGCTTGTAAAGGCAGAGTCAAGCCACTCAGCCAGGACAAAGTGATTCAGAGCCCATGACCCTCCTCACTGTGTTTCATTTAAATGTTAAAAATGCAAATGCAGTAAGCCTTAAATATTAAACGTTCAAAATGCCAAATGTCATAAGCCTTGTGCTTACAATTATGCAGAAATTTATATGAAGTTACTCGACAACCAGTAATAGTACACAAAAAAATAATAATAATATAGTTTTAAATCAGAGAGGTGAAATTCTGAAAGCTTAATTTCTTTCTTTAATAGTGTTGTCATATTTTTTAAATATAAGTAAAAGATTTGATGGACGCTAGGCAATACCTCTAACTTTATTTCTCCACCCATTTCCAACAATCATTGGCTAAAATCAGCTCAGTCTGACTTATTCTCTGAGACTCAGTTCAAATATTACCTACCCCTCCAGGAAGTCCTCTCTGGCTTCTCCCTTGATCCACTCCTACCTTCGAAGTGGCTTCACATCCTCACCCTCATTACAGTCAGACAGCATCCTACAAAAGAGTCTTATGAGGGTCGTCATACGATAATCGTTTTTTCTGCTTTATTGAAGTATGATGGACAAACTAAAGATGTATATATTTAAGTATACAATGTGATGTTTTGATATACATATACTTTGTGAAATGATTAGCACAATTTTCCACTTCTGGGTACAGGAGTCCCCTTCCCCACATCCACAGGACACATTCCAAGACTGCCAAACTACAGATAGTGCCGAAAACTGTATATACTGTTTTATCCTATACGTACCTACCTGTGATAAAGTTAAATTTACAAATTAGGTACATTAAGTAATTGACAACTCTAACTAGTAATAAAATAGAACAATTATAACATATACTATAATAAAAGTTATATGAATGTGATTTCTCTCTCTCTCTCTCTGAAAATATCTATTGTACTAAACTAACCTTTCTTCTTCCTGTGATAATGTGAGATAATACAATGCCTACGTCAAGGGATGAAGTGAGGTGAATGACGTAGGCGTTGTGATGTCTCGTTAGGCTACTTCTGACCTGACAGTAACGAGCACTTTGTGGCTTCTCTGGTGAATCCAAATCGCCAGCATCACTGCGCTTGTGCTTTGGCGCCCTCTGCTGGCCAGGAACTAAACTGCTGGGAATGCGTGTGCATGGGGCAGGGGAGGAGAGCGAAACCAAGTCGATCTGCTCTTCACAATAAAATCACCCTAACTCCTAGGTCTGTGCCCTATTTTCTTTCTTTTTAACACAGATTTTTTTTGCTGGCATTACAAGGCTGAGTGAAAGAAAAGCTTTAAGGGAAGAATATTCAAAATGAAAAAGTGTTTACTCAGTCTTACGAGCAAGTTGTGCGAGGCATTGTCATATCCATTTTCCTCATTTAATCCACTTTGTGCTGGAAAGACAGTGGTGCAGGCAAAAGGGCAGCAGAGTGGGAGGCAGATAAGGAGCCGAAGGTCACTGGAGTGTAGAAAGAGCAAACGACTGTTGCACACACACGTGCATACACACCTATTTTGGTACACTAATACATGGGTTCACTGATTTTTTTAAAATGCTGCCTTCTAAAGCCCTTTATGTTTGACGTTTCACATCAGAGACGTGTTGGATGGTTGTTAATAAGGTCAACAGATCATCATAATGGGAGAGGAGTTAATGGCTATCGAGAGTGGACCCTGGGGCAAGCACTTTATTTAACCTTGTAAGACAGGAATCATCATCCCCGATTGCAAAATTCTTCAAAGTTATGTAACTTGCCCACAGTTACACAGCTGGTGTGTAGCATAGGGGTTCAGAACAAGTTACCCCAAGACGTACCTCAGTGATCCATGGATTATTTTCAGCTAAAGGCAGCGGAGACCCTGTGGGCTCAAAAGAAACTTCTGCTCCCTTCTTCACTATCTAGAAGAATTTAAATTAGGAGCCTGCCCACAATATCAGGTATCACCAGAAATGACTTTTCGCTTACCTATATGACAGGGCAAACTAATAATTACTGAACATGTGATCTCTCTGCAATGACCTTCTGAAGCCCCCAGGTGCAATTACCTCATCCCCAGCTCAGAAAGTCTTAACTACCTCAATTTCCCTTTCTGTCTCTGTCTGACCCACTCACGTATGTAGGGTTCCCATACACGTGTATGTAATTAAATCTGGTCATTTTCTCTTGCTAATCGGTCTCACGTCTATTTGATTATTAGACCAGCCAGAAGAATTTTGAGGGTAAAATTTCTGTTTCTCTCGCAGAAGCAAAGCCGGGCTTCGCTCCCACCTTACCGCAGTTCTTACAGCATGCCCCTCGGACCTCCAGCTTCTGGGGCTCCACCAGAGGGGAGAGCAGATGCTGACCCACACTGTCAGCATTTCAGAATCAGAGAGTCGTCTTTCAGCCCTCAAGAGTTTTTTTTTGAAAGAGAAGCATACATTTTGGAGGGGGGAAAGCTCAATGCTGAAGGTAAAGTCAGATTAGTTTTCCCGGGGAGACTCGGTTTTTCTGAATCACCCAGTGAAAACAAGCGTTTTGCCATCTGGTAACTACCTTGGGGCTGCCGCATCAATCCCTCGCCTTCATCCTGCCCTCCTTAGGAAAACACGGCCCCTGGGTGGTCCAGATGGCCAGAGCACAATGAACAAAGGTTGCTGATACATGTGTGACCCCTTTTGCCACAGGAAGTCCTCCCATGCAAAAAGACATTCAAACAGATTTTCCCCCTGGTAAACGGCTCATTAGAGAGTCAATGACTTCTACGAGGAAAGCATGCAAAGACCTCAGAAGCTGTCTGTGCACCATCTCCCCATCTCGTCTTATTCATGGGCTGAAATGGCCACAGTCCGCTGTGCCTAGCACCACCCCGCGTGCTACCATGGGGGAACCTCAAAGAGCCAGCTCCTTCACTAGAGAAAGAAGGAGAGAAACTTTCAATAACAGGCTTTTTACTATAACAAGTTGTTTCTATCCTTCCTCCACCCTTTCCTGCCCCCTGACGGTAGCTGTCAGTAGAAACACCCTCTTGTTGGACTTAAACCAGCAGCTGGGGATCCCTGACTCACTCCCCACACGGAGAGTCCCTACCAGCCCTTGAGAGAGGGGAAATCCAGTAAAAGAGACCAGGAATCACCACGGGGGCAGGGGGCAGGCTTGATTATCCTTACTCTCCAGATCGCACAGCAGCTGGAACTTCCAAAAGGCTCCTCAGATGTTTCAGACTGCCTCCTGCCGACCGCTCTGTCCCAGACTTCTCAGACTGCCTCCTGCTGACCACTCTGTCCCCGACTTCTCAGACTGCCTCCTGCTGACCGCTCTGTCCCAGACTTCTGCTCACACCAAGAATCGTGAGATGACATAACAGAATGAGAGGTGGAACCAAATCTCATGTAAGGGCCTCACATATGGGGGTACATATTCCAGTAAACATGACCTAGAGCCTAATTTATCTGAGCCTTATTTTCATCATCCGTAAAACGAGGATGATAAAAGTAACTCTTTAAAAGTGTGATGACAAAACCTGTAAATATATTTGCTCAGTATCTAGCAAGTACTTAATGGCATTTTTATTATATTAATATGGATATTAATATGGATTTATTATTGCTATTAGTGGATACTGTTGATATATATCAGTATTAATATTACAGAGGTCAAAGCAGTCCTCACACATGATTTTAAGGCCAAAGTATACAGTTTATCATCTATGGTGTGGATTCTCAACCTCAGCACTATTGATATTTTGGGCTAGACGGTTCTCAGTCGTGAGGTGCTGTCACGTGCATTGTAGGATGTGGCAGCATCCCCAGCTTATCACTACTTGATGCCAGTGGTTCCTCCCCTCCAGTCGTGACAACCAAAAATGTCTCCAGACATTGCCCAGTGTCTCTGGGAGTGAAAAGCTGCCCCTGGTTGAGAGCCCCTGATCTACCATATTCTGTGCCAGTCACTCAACTTCTTAAATTCCACTTTTTTTAGTGGAAAAAGGAGAAAAAAATTCTATTTATCATTCAAACGATGACTAAGTGACAGATACTTTAAATGTTGGCTCACTCTATTCCACGACCCCGTAGGCTAGGCCCATTTACAGATGAAGAAACTGAGACACCCAAACCCTTCTCGTTGCAGAGGCGACTAGACCTGAGAAAAGACCAGGGGTGTGATACGGCCTGAGAAAAGAGAGAACAGAGGTTTGTTAACAGGTCCTAGAGACATCGGAATAAAAGCAAAAGCAAGAGTCACAGAAAGCAAACAAGAGTAGAATGAATGTTGCAAAACTAAGAGACCAAGGAGTCTAGGCCCAACCGGGGTGCAGTCTGCAGCTTCTGGCCAGAAGCTCAGAGAAGCAAGTAACCAGCTGTGAGGTTAAACGAGGTTGTTTGAACATGAGACACGAGAGCCACCGTCACCCCACAGAAAGGAGCTTTCACAGACGGCGAAGGTGAGTGTGGCCAGCTGGAGAAAAGGGGAAGGGATTAAGAAGTTCAAATGGGCAGAATAGTCACAGGGACGTAAAGTACAGCATAGGGAATAGAGTCGATAATATTGTAATAACTATGTATGGTGCCAGGTGGGTACTAGACTAATTGAGGGATCACTTCATAAGGTATATAAATGTCTAACCACCATGCTGTACACCAGAAATGAATGTGATGTTAAATGTCAACCGTAATTTTTTTTTTTAATTTTTAATAAAAAAAAAAAAATAGAAACGGAGCAGAGACATCAGACAAACGCTACCATCACGTCAGGAGGAATCTAGGTCTAAGCTGGGGACCTACATTCACCTGCATATGTGGAGTTTTCACATCATAACCAGTTCTGCTGGAGCAAAGCTGGTATAAACACTGACCTTTCCACCGCAACTGTTGTTACTGAGTGACTCACTACACAGGAAAGAGAGGGAGGAGGAAGAAACAGACCAGTGTGACTGTCTAAGGAGAAAGCCCTGCTCCCTGAGCTCAGGGGAGATGGACAAACAGGGCTGCTTCCTGTTGGTTTAGTCATAGCATCTTCAGTGTAAAAGGGGGCCACCTGTGTGACTGTTTGCCTGGTGTTGGGCAAAGATCATGGGAATGGAGCTCAGAAGAAATAGTTCTGGGGCTCAGCTCTAAAACTGACTAGCTAGACAACCTTGGGTAGATTAGTTTTCTCCACTGAGCTGCAATTTCTTTACCTGTTGGAGTCAGGTGGTAGCACCTGCATGGAGGAGCTCGTTGTGCACTGTCAGAAATTGAGATTTGCATGAAAGGTAGCCATGAAAGTCTTGGCACCTTGCTCTATACTAAAGCTAACTATGTTTCGAGGGCCCAGCAGCTAGAGTCCCAATCTTTGGCAGGATCAACTGGTCAGCCACTCCGCAAGTTGAAAACCCATGCTTACAGAATCTCCCTATTGTCTCCTGATGCTGAGAATTGCTCTCTGATTTATTGGAATTCTACTTTCTCAGAACAGTTCCTTAAGTACAATTCTATGCCCAAGGAAGAAATAAAGCCCAGTTATAACTCAACACTCACTACTATCATGCCTCGCGAACCCCACTGCGGTCCGATTCTCCTCTCCACGCTCCCCCTGTCCTATTCCCTTGCCAAAGACTCAGACGCAGAAGAGCTTCCGTCAGCCTTGCCAGCATGTGCTTTTAGATGGAGAGGATAAAGACCAGTCTCCCACTGGCTCCAGAGAATACGTTTAAATATATTCTCAGACACGGAGTTCATAACAACGTGGTGCATTTGGTTAAGCACGCCCCTCCCCCGCTTCCATCTCTGAGTCCAGAGTAGCCACAAGGGACATGTCATCCATATGTTTCTCATTCATTCAAATGCAATTCACTTAAACACTGCTAAACAGTGCAAGGCCAAGATGTGCTTGTGTGCTATATCATTTATTAATTTTGTTTTTGCTCCAGAAGCAGTAAATTATATTTTCCAGAGAGCAAAAAATCTCAACCCTCAAAATATTTACACTCAAGCCAAACACAGAACCTCCACACTGCACTGTCCTTAAATTGTGCAGAAATACATATCTCAGCCAAGGGAGGGCAGGGATTCTCTACTAAGTAGTATGAAAAAAATATATCTATTAATTACAGTGGAATTTTACAGTTGGGGGGAAAAAGTGTGTTCCATCATACAATACACAGAATATAAAGTGTAAAATGTGACAGTATCCTCTCGATCATTAGAAATACACAGAAGATACCATGATTCTCAAGCAAACGAAGAATTTATCAGATTTGTGCAGTGTAACATGTATGTTCATCAAAAAGGAGTGAAATTTGAAAAAAAAAAAAAAAAAAAACACTGGTATAGGAGAGAAATACTCCCTAATGTCTTCCTCCAGAAATTTTAAGTATGTTTGATACTGATTACTTTGTTTCTTGCTTCTTAGTTTCCCAGTTAAATGTGCTTAATTTACAAGTGGAAAATTACTATTTAAAAGTTCAGATTGGACAAATCGTTCAGTCTTTGAAAACCCCAATTGCTATATCCGTCAAATGCTCAACACCCTCTACCTTGCTCCCAGTGCCAGGAAATTTATTCATCTTCGTAACACCTTTAAAAATGGAATTCCCCAAAGGAAAGAAAGCTTAACCTGAAAATGGGTAAATCAGAGGTTTGAGGACAGATCAAAGAACACAGACCTGTCAGGACACGAAAGCCAAATTTCCTCAACTTTACATGGTGTCTCCAAGAATTAGTGGCTTGTAGATTCTCCCCGCTGTGGCTTATTAAGTGAGAGGAAGCCAGGAAGGGACAGGACATCCTAGGTTGTCATGGTGGACAGAATAAAGCGCATCCCCAAAAAAGCATCCACTTCCTCATTCCCAGAACCTGTGAATATGGTACCTCACCCGGCAAAAGGGGAATTTGCTGGTGTGATTCAGTTAAGGTTCTTGAGAGACAGAAAGTAGCCTACATCATCCACTTCGGTCCAATAAAACCACAAGGGCCTCTACAAATAAATGAAGGATGCAGGAGAGTCAGAGAAAGTTTTGAGGATGCACTGCTGGTGGCTTTGAAGATGGAGAAAGAGGTCACAAGCCAAGAAATGCAGGTGGTGTCTATAAACTGGAAGAGACAAGAAAATGGATTCTGCCTTTGAGCCTCTAGCAGGAACTCAGCTTTGCCAACACCCTGACTGTAGCCCCAACAGTCTTATTTTGGACTTCTGACCTCTATGACTTTAAGAAAGTAAATTCGTGTTGTTTTAAGTCATGAAGTTTGTGGTAATAGGAAATCAATACAATTGGTGCGTAAAAGCTATGTGCTGAGCGACCAGGCTGTATTGCATATGCCTTTGCTGTCATTCCAGGGTTACCAAAGGGAGCAAGGCAGATTTTTCCACCTAACATAGAGCAAGAGAAGGAAACAAAAACCCACACAGGCAGCAGCAGGGCATCGGAGATGCAGAGAAGCACAGAATGCAAGATCCAGGAAGTCACAGAAATTGTGAAGGCTCCAGATTGCTACTGGCCAACTTCAACTAAGTCTCCAAGAGGCAACAGAGTCCTAAATGACGTCTGTGCTTGATGAGGCAGAGTACCAATAAAGGGAAGAGGAACGAGGTCAAGGACCAAGATTAATTCTGGAAATGTACAGAATATACAGCAGTCTGTGTTTAAGAAAAAAGCAATGTGACAATAGGTCTCGTCCCACACTGACCTGTGTTGATGACTCCTTCATTGTTGCTACTGAAAAGTTCAATAGATGAGCCTATGATTAACGATCACGGGATAAAAGAAGAACCTTAGTAGGGTGGTTTATTCCAAGAAAATTCCCTCAAGAATATGTCATCTCTTCACTGACTGACTGCAATCCATCAAGAGCTGTATGTATGTTAGTAACAGGTTTAAACAGCATTTAAATCTGAGCATGTCATTCACCATCTTACAATTTCTGGCAAGTAAAAATGTTCATCTCATACTGCAACTTTTGGTTTCACCTAAATTGTCACCTCTTGACTTCTGGCTGATCCTTAAATTGAAACAGACCATGAAAGGAAAGACATCTGACAGCCCTGAAACCATCAGATCCAACCAACAGACTGTTTGAAGATGACTTCAAAGGATGAGTTTCAGATGTGTTTCAGCAAGCAGTGCCAAGGTAGGCAACTGCATCGAGTCTGAAGGGAAGTCCTGGAAGGCGATTAATCCCATAAGTGTTCATCGTTCAACCCAATGTATTTATTCCATCAGTCATCAAACTCTCGTTAATCACAACTATTACAGTCTACGATAAGGAAGGTAGATGTTTTGAGGGGGGGACAGCAGGCGCCTTCATCACAGCTGTTAGTCTGACAGAACACTTAACTAAAATCATTAAATGTAAAACCACTTTCACACTGGCGTCGCCCGATTTAATAATACGGCCTGTGCCTCTTCTACCGCCCGCTGCCTTACGAGATTTTGCTACTTCCTTTAGCAATGGCAGAACAGTCTTTGCCCCACCAACCTTATTCACCCCTTCTCTACTGCACCCTCAATCCATACAAACTCAATTGAAAATAGGTAAGGCATTCTATGTGTCCTTAGACATTATCTGGTGTAACCTCGATGTTCAATCACAGCGATTTCAGTGTGTAACTTACATCCTTCCTCCTTTCCTTTGTCTTAATGTCAGATTTCAGTTTTATCAAATGTATAGTACAAACATTCTCTATTTTAAGATCCTTTAGATCCATTTAGAAAAGATGATTGTTTGAATGATTAAGTTCTTCCAAAAAAACTCTGGTTCCTGCAGTATCTCCTTCAGCCATCATAATTAATTATGGATGTTTTTGGAATGCTTCTTCAATTTGGTCTTTTAACGTTTAAATATCTGTTGTCTCCCTTCCTGTATCTCGTGCAGCTCTTTAAAGAGCCTTGGAACCAAGGACCAGCCATCTGTACCATGTTTCAGACCCCAGCCACAAAGTTTCTTCCAATGCCAAGGGCCTTAATACAGTGACAATTACATCCAGCATTTACAGAATATTTTCTGTGTACCTGGTTTCAGACTAAGCACTTTTACACAAATTACCTCATCTAATACTCATCACGACCTTTTGAAATAAACACTAGTATTATAATCCTTCTCTAAAGATGAGAAAACTGTAGCACAGAGAGGCCAAGTAAATTTACCAAGGTCTTTAAGCTAACGAGTGATGAAGACAGGAGTTGAAGCCTACTCAGCCCCGGAAGCCCTGCTCTTAGCCAGCACAGCACCAAGAGAACCGGTCAAAATGAGCTTCCCCATGAACACTCTTCCCTTCCCAGACCAGCTCCTCTCACCACTTGTCATTTCCATGAGTGGAGAACGTAACATTTCATGTACCCCATGACCTTGTATTTCCTCCTCTACCCCACACTCCATCTAAATGTAGTGATCCCGATATCTGAGCTTCACCCATGTACCCTAGAACATTTTAATGATCCAGTAGATTTTTATTTTGTTGAAATTTCTTGCGACTGGCTACTTAAAATATATATCATGTGAGAAAGCTAAACATGGAAATTTTATAATTATAGAAATATTATGCTAAGTAGTTTGATAAGTTTATCTGTAATGTCCAACTGGACATTAAATGTCTCTCCCTCCTCCATGTCCCAGCCACCTGAGAACCTTAGTGTTTTCAATGGAAAGCCATGGTCAAGCCTGCTGTACTAAAAACTTAAGGAGACCCAAGGGTATAACAAGAACAGGAAATAAAGTGCACAGCCTTTTATTTATGTTACTAAGATGTAGCGATCAATTATGATCCTGGGACACGAGGTCTAGGTAACACGGGCTGGCCTGTCCCCACCCTTCACCCTGTCTTGAAAAGACGAAAGCAGCGATGTGGTTCTTGGAGCCTCCGGCCTGAGCGAGGGCTTTGCTCTGCTCGGGGAGCTCGAGAGGTTCCTAGAAGCCAAATCCTCTTGCACTATGATGCATCCTGGATCTCAAGTGCATCCTTTGGGCCACCAGTCTGCTGTCTCTGAGACAGAACGGAAGAAAAGGAACCCAGCCCGGGCTGCTCAATATCTTTTTGCCAGTCCTCGAACCCAGGCCAGTCTTCGTGATCCGGCCTGGTTCTGATGCCTCGACATCGACACTTTGGTCAATGTTTACGCAAACATAAATGCACTCATGTAGTCTTTTGTTTTCTCCCTGATTAAAATGTGATCATATTGAATAATAAGTGGTTTCATAAATATGAAATCGAGGCTAGATTCAGGGTAAATATACTAAACTTCTCCTCCTCAGCTGGACTTTCCATCTCACATTAGGGCAAATGTTACAAATGGGGTCACTCAGTCCTACAGCACCCATGTAGGGCACCTTTTCACGTACTCAACTAAAATGCTAAAGATTTCATTTTCCAAAACCCCTTGTAATTAGGACTTCCCATGTGACATAGCTTCTCCCAGGCAGACCCACCCTGTAAGATATGAAAGATAGAAAGGCCAACAAGAAGCAGAGTCACACAGCCCCTCAGACACACGCAGCCCTGGGGTCACTAGGTTTTCTTGTGGCAATTGTTGCAGGGGTCCTAGTGTCCAGTGTCCAGCTTCGTTGTGTCAAATGCAACAGAGAACGTTCTATTTACATTCAGCATATCCTCCAAAACTTCTTTCCTGTTCACCACGAAGTTTTGCATTAATTTTCTTATTCTGATCAATCATAGCAAACTTGACCTTTTTGAAGCAGGATGCTTTCTGGTACCTAAGGGTCCTGGAGTGCTCCTTTGCTGGGTGGGACCTTATCTCTAAAGCCACCACCTCTTCAAAGAAGTGAGACACATATGGAAGAGTTGAATGCAAACTAGAGAAAATTGGATTTTTTTTATTTTCTCTATTTCAACTCAAAGTCACCTTAGGGTTAAGCCTGTTGGAGTGCAGATTTGTGAAAGAAACAAAAATAGCGATCACTTGCACAGCATTGATTACTCATGTATCTAAAAATATTTAATGGGTGACTATGCTAGATTAAGGGGTATAATCCCTCCTCCTGAGGAGCTCAGTTTAGTGAGGTGAAAATACAAAAAAAAAAAACAAAAAAACAAAAAAACAAAAAAAAAAAACAGGCATTGCTGAGTGGGAAGACCAGAGTGCAATGACTCTTAGGGACTCAGAGAAAGTTTTCCCTGTGGAAGGGACATCCATGCTGACACTGAAGACTAAGTCGTGGTAGCCAAGCAAAAGTGAAGATGGAAGGGCTGGAAAAAATAGTTTTAGGCCCGGAGGTGAGAGAGTCAAGAGAATGACTCATTCAGTGTTCAGTTCAAGCTGTCCAGAGTGTTGGGTGGATGTTGGTTGTATCAAGGTCAAAGCAAGATCTTTTGGCAGACATTGTTTGAACTTTATTTCAATTTGAATGGAGAATTTTCAGGCAGAGTATTTTGGTAGGGAGAGAGCAAGTATAAGCACGATGTGAGAGCCAACAGGAGAGCGAGCAGAAGGATGCTGGACACCTGGAGGCAGGGAGGGAAGAAAATATTTCAGAAGAGATGAAAAATCCATGAAGGAGCTCCTGGGAGCAAGTTTGCACAGAGGTAGTCTCAAACTGTTCGGGGAAGACATGGACTCCAGAATGTTAACAAGAACAAGAATGTCTCTCATGGCTTTGTAGAGCCACCATGTGATATCGCCCCAGGAGAATGGAGGACCCAGTGAGTGCTCCCTTTGCAGAACTTGCCCACTGGGGGACAGAATGCAGTATCCAAGAGAACAGGAAGTTTACAACATTTTCCCAGTAGGAAGAGCTGGTGCTGCCTCCAGGCCTGGCTTGTGGTCCCTCGCAGCCTCTCCAGGCCCCTGCTTGCTGCAGCCTATCTGAGTGACTAGTCAAGGGAGAAAGCTCCCCTCTGAGCTTCGAGAAAGGAAAACTCAACACAGGGTGCTGAGTGGCAGAATTTATGGCTCATCGACTCTCCATTCTCTATTAAGATAAATGTCCCCACCATGGCTCTTGCAAAGACCTAGTCCATGCCACTGGATAAAAAGTGATGTAAAATTAAAAAGCTCTTTTTCAAAGATCTCATTCCAGAAAGCCCTAAAGCCAAGCAAAATACGTGACTACTTCCAAGATGAATGCCTCGCCTGGCAAGCTTTCCCAATCTCCAGCTGTACGTTGGGGATCCTTGTCTCAGAGCATTAATTGACATTTAAATCCAAACTTTATTGTGTCTTGTATGGAGAAACACCTCCCAAATTTAAAAGGAAAAAAAAAATTCCCTTGCATACAGAATGCAGTAACAACTTTGGGTCTAAGAAGTTCCAGAATGTTTTCTTTCAATCCCTGGCAGTCCCAAGTGAAAGGGTCAGGCTCTATTTCCCGGCCAGAACATAAATCAAGAATGCCACACTTTCAGGGAGCTTGCCTTGGGTTTGAATTCCAGCTCAGTCACTTACTAACTGTGCACTCTTAGAAACTCACTCACTTTCCTGAGTCCCGATGACAATAATCCTTCCTCTTGGAGTACTTGTGAGGCTTAAAACAACAAAGCAGTGCTAGTGCCAGGCACAGGACTCAGTTCTCCAACAGAGCTCAACACACCAGGGTTGGCTGTTCCACCAATGGTTATTTCTCTGCCATGGGAAAACCTATTGACAATGGAAGATACACAAAGAACCTGGAAGGTCATACATAGTTCATTGGGTTCTGATTCCCCTTGGCCCACCAGCTTTCAGAGGTGCCTCCCTGGTGATGCTCCAGGAAAGACAAATGAGTGGAAAGTCCAAGAGCGAATAACTAGCCAAAGATGGGAAAGTGACTGGTCAAGGGAAGGAGAGTGACTTGTCAAGGGAGAAGCTAGCAATCAACAGATACTGCTTGTTCCTTACCATAAGTCTTAGTCAGCTTGGCTTCTATAGCAGAATACAAGAGACTGTGCAGCTTAAACAATGAGAATTTATTTCTCACAATTCTGGAGGCTGAGAAGTCTAAGATCAAAGTGCTGGCACATTTGGTTCTTGGTGAGGGCCTGCCTCCTGGCTTACAGATGACTGCCTTCCTGCAGATGGCAGAGAGAGGAAGCTCAGGTGTCTTTTCCTATTCTCATGAGGACACTAATCCCATCATGGGGGTTCTACCTTCATGACATTACTTAAACCTAATTATATATCTCTCAAAGGCCCCACCTCCCGTTACCATCACGTGGAGAATTAGAGTCGATAGTTTATCGTTCTATTTCACTCGTGACTCTAACTAAAAGAGTAAGGCATGATTGGACCTTCAAAAAAATATAGAGACGAAAATGCTTTTCCTGTTGTTTTTTTTTAATTTGTTTATTGTATCTTCCTTTTATTCAACACACATTTATTGTGTACCCACTATATAAGAGGCACTATGTTTAGGACTGGATATGCTAAGTTGAACAGGACATAATTCCTACTCTCTAGGAATTATCAGACTATGAAAGAAGATAAAAACTTGAATGATCGTGATGTCACACTGCTTTAAAAGAGGTACTTTTCAAGAACCCGTGGCAATGGAGGATGGAGCAGGAAGAATTTCTTTTATTCGTTTGTTCGACAATGACTTCAGAAGGGAGCTAAATTCACAGTTATGTCTGAAGAATAAGCAGGAGTTTGCCAAGTAAAGAAGGTGAAGAGGGCATTCCCAGTATAAGAGCTCAATGTGCTCAGGAAACTGATGATAGTTCCATGTAACTGGGGTGTGGGTTGCTTGGGAAGACTGGTAGGAAATTGTCCTAATTGTTCATTGCTGCGTAACAAATTACCACACAACTTAGAGGCTTAAAACTATCATTATTTTACTATACCTGACCATTTGTGAATCAGAAACCAGGTCAGGGCTCAGCTGGAAGATTCTTATGCTCCAAATGGCATCAACAGAGGTCACTCATTGATATTCAGCCGGTCGATGGTCTCATGTATAGAGTCCAAGTGGATTTACTTACATGTCTGAAATTTTGGCAAGGGTGGATGAAAAAGTTGGGCACAGCCGAGACCAGCAACAGAGCATCTACACCTAGCCTCTCAGGATAGTTGGACTTGTCACATAGTGTCTCAGCATGCCCTGAGGAAAAAATAAAAGACCCAAGACTCAGGAAATGAAAACTGACAGTTCCTTAAGGCCTGGGCCAGAAACAGGCAAAGTGTCACTTCCACTATATTACATTGGTAAAAATAGTCACAAAGCCCACCCAGAAACAAGAGTTGGGCACAAAGACCCCACTTCTTTATGGGAGGAGTGTCAAAGAATTTGCTACAGAGATGATTTGGGGGGAGAAATTTAGGGCCAAGTTGAGAACTATCCTAAGGATTTTATATTTTATCCTGTTAGCAATTTGAGAGAGAGAGAGAGAGAGAGACAGAAAGAGAGAGAGAGATAGAGAGACAGAGAGAGAGAGAGAGAGAGAGACAGAGAGAGAAGACAGACAGACAGACAGACAGAGACAGAGAGACAGACAGAGAGAGAGAGACAGACAGAGAGAGAGAAAGGCAGAGAAATAAGCTTATTAGAATTT
The DNA here is from genome assembly GCF_000325575.1 of Pteropus alecto. Lineage (NCBI taxonomy): Eukaryota > Metazoa > Chordata > Mammalia > Chiroptera > Pteropodidae > Pteropus > Pteropus alecto. The sequence continues at coordinate 5,175,199 of NW_006439568.1, read as the reverse complement.
TTTAAGGACGAGTACTCCTAAATTATAGTAGAAGATGAATGAAAAAAGAGAGTCTGTTGACCAAAAGACCTTTCAAGAAGCTACTGCAATGGTCCAGATGAGTTTGTTGCTTCTTAATCCCCAGCAAACCCTGGGGGCTGTTAACAAGGGAGGAGGAAGGACCGGCCGGTAGCTAGTAACCAGGTGTGACCAACACGATCCACAAACAAGATTTGGTGATCACTGGAATGAAAGGAGAAAAGAGGAGCAAAGAAGGAGTTGCAGACATCGCTAAGGTTTCTAGCTTGAGAAACTAAATGGACGATGATTCTATTAATAGAGATAAGCACCTACTCGTAGTTTATTATGTCAAAGACTCACTGCTCTTGGTGCGTTTATTGCTTCTATGATGACCCTCAGCCCTTGTGAATGACTATTTCTTATTCCCCCTGC
>NW_006439568.1:5171427-5174720 GCF_000325575.1 Pteropus alecto | reverse complement strand
AACACACACATATAAAAAATTTATGTGAAATTCTCTCTGCTCCCAGCAGCTCCGCACAGACCCTTACTCATGCATATTCTCTCTAAACCTGTAGCTGCCCATCTCTAAGTTCGCAGAGAGGTTCAAGGACGGCTGCAGACGAATCAATCTGCGGAGCTTATTAACAATAAAAGCCAAGTTTCTGGTGGCTACTCCTGCAGATTCTGACACCGTGGACCAGAGAGGCTTGGGAACCCCTGTGATAAAAGATTGATTTCACTGGATAGCGACAGTAGGTCATAGAAACACAGAAGTGCTAACGGAAACGGAGCCCGGCCCTGTCGGAATGCTTCTAAACATCCTCCAGTAACACGAAACATTCAGAAACGTGGAGCTTGGCGTTTGATGAGAAACAGGACGTTGTTGTGCTGGATTTTTTTTCTAGTCTTTACTTTAAATGTGATCTTTTATCAGAGGCACATATGTTTTCTATACCATCACATGTGGCTGCAGTTAGGCCAGGAAACAAATTCCCTACTAGTTGAAAGGTTTGGCCTCTCTTTCACGCCCACCAAGCATCAGTTTCTATCCCCTGTTAGGGAGACCCCAGGGAAATAATTAATCAGCCTGCCTGCTTGCAACACTTCCAGGACTTGGGTCACAAGAAGTGCACGGTTTCTAACAGATGGCACAGCAACCGCCTGGAGATCTTCTCTGTCCTTCAGCTGCCATCACCTCTGATGTCAGCAGTGCCTGGCTGGTTACTTAAGCCTCCTCTCCACACAGATCTGTGGCTCTAAGGAGGGACCCCCTCCCTCATGTATCCCCAGGGCTTATCTTTGGTCTTGTTGGACAATTAATGTTTTCCTTCAAGGCCCAGCCAAGCAAGTACGATGGGCAACGTCATTTATTCATAGCCTGGGATCAGGCACAAATTGCCTCCCAAGTGGCCAGGCCCCATTAGAAATTAAAGGAGGCCTCGAATATTGTCCTATTTTTAAGATCCCAGAATATTAAAAAATGAATAATGGTCGAAGCAAGGTAGCGTATTTAAAGTTCCATGAAGATGGCGTCCTCTTCCATTTTTATCAGTGGGACTGCCTGCATAAAATCATTTGGAAGGACTATCAAAAGTCTGAAATTTGTCACATGACTTCAAGGCCTGGGTCAAGTAGTTCTCCTGTCCAGCCCCAATTCATCTCCCACCAAACTAGACCTCACTTAGAACCACCAAGGAAACCCTATAACCAGGAAATCAGTGGTTCAGGGAGAAGAGAGAACACTTAGGCAGGAGACCTGGGTTCAATTAGGTGTTTGGCTGGCGACTCAAAACTACCCTACCCATTACTCTTAAATAAAAGCTTGAAAGACAAAAAATAAAGCATTTGCCTAAGAGGATTTGCCTTCCATTCTCTTTATTTTTTGAAGAGTCTAAGATATATTTTTAATGACAAGCTATTGGGAAATGGCCTGTGGTCGGTGTGCATGGTATCCTATGGGGAGTGTGTGAACCTGGGGGCTGCCTCGCTAGGCAGGGGTTCCCCAGACAGTCTCTCATCGTCTTATCCCTTGCTGGTAGAAGCCCGTGTGCCAAGTTGATTAGGATGATTATCATTATTCCCATTGCAGAGGTGAAGAACTTGAGCCCCAGAGAGTTTACATAACTTCCAAGGCCATACACTTACAAATAACTGAATCACGACTCAAAGCCGGGCCTGCCTTACCAGCAGCCTGAACACAGCCCAGAACTGCCCAAACTACGGCGATGGCCTCCCAACTGGCCTTCTTGCTTTCCGTCTACCCTCCCCAACTCCACCCCCAATGTGTATTCACATTGGAGCCAGAGTAGCTTTTCTAAACGCAAATCTGACTATGTCTCTCCTATGTTTAAAAGCCTACAGCAGCAGTGCCTACACTTCCTAAAGAGAAGAATCGATCTGCAAGCTTGTAAAAAATGCAGGTGCTCAGTAAGATCCCCTCTCATCCTGATTCAGAATCTGATTCAGAAAGTGGTTTTTACTCCAGCCAAACATTACTGGGCTCAAGCATCTGTATTATTGACAATCACCCCTGATCGTTCTAAGGCAGGTGGTCGGTAGCCAATTGATCGTATCAAAGGCCCCAATTCTTTGCCCCTCCCTAGAATCACAACCAGTACCATATGACTTTGGCATCCCTCTCACTAAAGTGGTAGAGTTTACTTTCCCACTCCTTGAATCTGAAAGAGCCTTGTAACTAGCTTTGGCCAATAGTATATTAACAAACATGGCACAAGCAGAGGATGAAAAAGCACCGGAGTGATTGGGCTTTCTCCCTCCTGTGCTCTGGCGTCCCCATGAGAACTGGCCTGCCAGAGGATGCAAGACACGGAGCAGAGCTGAGTCACTCCAGCCATCCCAGCTGAGGCCATGCTAGCTTAGCTGACATCAGGCCAACACCCACACATGAGAGTGAGCCCCGTTGGTATCAGCAGGAGCCACCTAGCCAAGCCAAACATGTGAGCAGTCACTGTTGTATGTAGCTGAGGTTGCTTATGGTTGTAATGCAGCATATTTGTGGCTACAGTAATTGATTTTACAGTATCGCATCCAACCTCCTCAGTGGAGCATGCAAGATCTTCATATTCTAACTCTACACATTTCCGCATCCTCTTTACCCAACACTATTTACATGCAGCTGTGCTCCAACCACACCAAAATACTTTCAGTTCACCAAACGAACGAGGCTGTTTTACATTTTCGTGCCTTTGCACATGCTGCGTTCCTTCTGCTTAAAATGCTCGCTCAGCTCATGGGTCTCTTCCTCTTTCATAGGGTTTCCTCGAATGCTCAACTCGTGGCCCCCTATGCTTAATGCAGAACTCTATTATAAAGTTTAACTCTTAGTGTGAGATTTATTTACATTAAAAAATGCTCTTTATGTAGTCTTACGTATAAAATAAGAAGTAGGTCGTATGCATGGTTGTGACACCGGTGCTCAATAAGTGATCATTCAATGAATGGCTAAATGCATAAAATTGCGAGAGAGCTGAAAAGGGACTCCAAGAACTATTATTGGCCCATGGGCTTGAGCTGGAGAGGCATTAGTTCAGAACCTCCTTCATCTGTCAGTGACTTCAACTAATCAAGAGAGATGATCAATAAAGTAGCTTGGACCCCTGATCAGTGAGTACGTGACCTACTGCTTACAAGTTATGGATTTTTGACACATTTTTAAACTGTGTCCCTGGAAAAGCCCCTGGATTTGAAACAGTAAAAGAGAATGAAAACCAAAACCCAGTTTGCTTCTTCTTTAGTACTGACCAAGTTCTCTAG
>NW_006439568.1:5138985-5171399 GCF_000325575.1 Pteropus alecto | reverse complement strand
CAGCAGCCACTCAGCCTCCAGGTGGAGCCAGGACAGTCTGCACCTCCAGTGACTTATCCCGGCCTCCCAAGGGCTCCAAGACCTGAGTTCAATGTGGAAAGGCAACTCTCCAACCATTAATTCAAAATACCTCTGCTCCTATGCTTGAGGTTAAGGAATACGCCTCCTGATAATCTTTACTTTAAAATATAAAGACAATGAGCACTTTAGTTTCCCAGATACTATAGACTAGATGTACAGAAATGTTCCTCCCAAAACACAATATCTAACAATTATACAAAAATATTCTAAAGCATCCTTTTTTAAAAGCATGGTTTCATAAGGGGTAATATCTAGGCTTCAATCAAAAGTCAAAATCAAATAGAAACACAATTATAAAAGATAAATAAGCACTGACACTGGGATTTGCTCTAACGGCAGCTGCCTTCAACGCTCAACTTGAACTCTCAGCCTCTGGTTGCCTAAAACACCTCAAGAGTAAATTCTCCTTAGATAAATCCACTATCAGCATAGGCCTCAGAGAATTCCCACAGAACAAGCCCCAAGATACATGAGTTTACAATAAAAAGATAGAAATAAAAATAAAAACATGAGAGAAAAATTCACGACAGTATCAACAGCTGGCAGTATTAGACCCACCTACCTTGAAAGGCTCCAGATAACAGAATTAGTATTTACAGGATGTAAAATAAATATGTCTCAATTTTTTATAGGAAAAAGTAGACTTCTTGAAGTCAAGAAATTTTGTATGTTTTTGTTTATTGTTGTATATACTTTGTATATTGTTGTACTCTTTTAATGACTGGAAGATTAATGGCCCACGATAAGCTCTCAATACTTATATATTGAACATATGACTGATAAAGAAAAAATATTAAAATTGATGGGCAGATTTAACAGCTACAAATAAAACCTCCAGAAATTAGAATAATTGAAGTTAAAATTCAATGGATAGGCCATCAACAGATAGATAAACAAAATTATGCTAAGTGAAAGAAGTCAGACACAAAAGATCATGCATTGTATGATTCCATTTATGTGAAATATCCAGAATAGGTAAATCCATAGAGATGGAATGCAGATTGGTGGTTGCCAGAGGCTGGGGGAGGGGCAGAAGAGGAAATGGGGAGCAACTGCTTAATGGGTACAGGGCTCTCTTTGAGGTGATAAAAATGTTTGGAACTAGACAGAGGTAGCGATTGCACAATATTAAAAATGTACTAAACACCATCGAATTGTTCATCTTAAAATATATTTATGTTTAGTAGTTACCAGAGGGTAGGGTGGAGGGGGAAGAGGGAGGTCGATGGGGTAATAGGAGTCAAATATGTGGTGACAGAAAGAAATCGAACTATGAGAGGTGAACACACAGTGTAAACATATATATGCCTTACTGCTAAAGTGTACAGCTGAAACTTATTGGATTTTGTTAATCGATGTCACCATAAATAAATACATAAATAAATTTTAAAAGCCTTAAATAAATAATATGGATATATATTTATGTTATGTGAATTCTACTTCAATAAAAAAAATGCAACAGATAAGTTAGCAAACTGAAAATATATACGCAAGGAAATTACTTAGAATGCAAAACAGGAAGAAACAGAATTGGGAAAGATGAACTAGAATTCAAGAAACAAGGAAAAGAGAATGAGAACGCCCAACAAAACTCTAACCTGAGTTCAAGAAGAAGAAAACACAGTCATAGTCCTTTTCATTCTAACTGCTTTCATTTCTTATAGTTTGGAGTGTATTTACCATTTTATGCTCTGAATTTTTCACAAATTATAAGTATAACTCATGTGATTACATGCTTCTCAATTATCATTTTGCTGGCTATATAACATGGTTATATAATAATTTAATAAACTATTCTCCTATTGTTTAGACCAAGGTTCAGCAAACTACAGCCCATATGTCAAACCTCACCCATCCTGTTTTTATAAGGCCACATGCTAAAAATGATCTTATATTCTAAATGATTGAAAAGGAAATCAAAAGAACACTATTTCATGACTTGTAGAAATTATATGAAATTTGAATTCAAGTTTCCATAAATAAAATGTTATGGAGACACAGCCACATCTATTTACTTACATTTTGTTTATGGTTTCTTGCATACTATAATGGCAAAAGTACTTCATGAGCCAAATAGTGCATGGCTTACAAAGCCTAAAATATTTACCATCCAGCCCTTTAAAAGAAAAGTTTACCAACCTCTGGTTTAGACATTTGCAATTTTTCACCATTAGAAAACAATACTCCCATGATGCCTTCATGAATAACTTGTTTTCTTTTTGATTATTATCTTGGGATACACTCCCAGAAATAAAAGTGAGCCAGCGGGTATGAGCATTTTGATGGGTCTCTATATGTGATGCCAGATTGTTTTCCACAAGGATTGTACCAATTTCCACTGGCCCCGGGGGTGTGTAAGAATGCCAGTTTCCTCTCACTCTCCTCTGATGACATTGTACCTCAACCCCAGAATGCTCTGAAGCTGTATCTGCTCCCATCTCTTGGACATGACCACATGTATGACTGCATTTCATCACGATCCAATCTACAAGGCAGACGCCTCCCTCAGGCACTCGCTCTGTAAAATGATGGCCCATAACTTAAAATTCTCATGACTGAGGTCTGTCATGATTGTTTTCTGAGACAATGAATACAACTTTGGATCATCATTATCTATATCATCATGAGATAGACCCAATTCATGAGTAGGCTCATAACTTCAGTTTCTTGGATGTAAATGAGATTCAGGAGATGAGCATTAAGTTAGAAAAAGTCAGATGTTCATCAACCCTTCACTTTTCCTTTCTATATTCTTCCCTAATACTGTCCCTTTCGATATGGCGAAATAATGTCCAGCATGATATATTTATTGTTCAAAGTCACACATCTAATTAATAACACATGTATGACTTGAATCTCTTTCAAGGGTTCCTGCCATTATCCTCTGCAATTGATCAGTATGATTAGTGATTCTGAATAAATTAAGCTCTCCAACAAGATTTGCTTTCATTACATACAATAATAAATTAACCCCATAGTGGCCAAATATGAAGGGCTAAAACACTGATGAGCCTCAATTTTACGGGTCCATATAATGTACTTGAGCAGTCCTAAACGCACAGAAGAGAACCCGCTGTTAGAGATAATAAAGGAACAACTTCTCTCTTTACATCTTTGCAGTTACTGGCATAATACGTCTAAGATGACGAGGGTGGGCCCAGAGGGGATGGGGAGGTGACAGGCAACCCAGTTTCTCAAGTATGTGGTCTCTCTCTCCATAACATGGTGCTCATAATAGTTCTTTCTTTTCATTTTCTATGTTGAAGATGGTTTAAAACTTTATGTTGTCACAAACCAGCAGAAGCACCGGCTTAACTTTCCCAATTTGTGTAGCTAGGCTTGTCATATTCTTTGGACGGTTCTGCCATGTTTCCAAAAGTCGCAGATGTTTTTCTAGCAGGAAAGTGAGTACGTTTACCTCCCCACTCCACCCCCATAGTCCCGCCATCACTAGGCTCATGTCCTCGTACTACCTTGACAAGATCTGGAAGGAAATCAAAGGAAAGAACCACTCTACCCCTGCCCGTCCCTGGCCCCAATGCCTGCCTGCACACATTCCTCCAGCTTCTAGACTGGCACTAGCAATCACAGGCATGTTTCTGCTCCAATGACCCCTGACTTCTGCATGAATCTCTTCTGAAATGTGTCCAGGAAAGGGAGCTGGAACTGTAGATTTAACATCAGTCGTCATCGTACAGATTTCATTAGAAAACCCACTTGGAAAATCTTTCTCCCCTTCCAATGAATCTGTACACAAAGGCAGCAATTGAATCACACACACGGAAATCAAAGCCTGGATTATTGAATATCAAAGCTCACCATGGGGCACCCTCAGCCCTCCGACCTGCTCTTCACCTCATCCCCGGCTCTGCCTTTCTTCTGACACCTTCCACCTGGACTCCCAAACCTCCCTCCTGGACTGGTTTCCCATTCATAATTAAAATCAGAATGCAGCTGGTTCACAAAGAGCCCTCAGTAACACTGACTCAGTGACTATTTACTGAGCACCTACTATGCACTAGGCATTCTGCCTGTCTTTGAAGATATAAAAATCAATGAGACCAAGTTCCTTCAGACAGTCTAGAGTCTAAGAGGCAGATACTAAAAAAAACTATAATTTTTTGTAAAGTTACAGTGCAACTTAATAAGGAATATGTCGAATCCTAAATCGTTTTGCTTTTTCTAACATTAACTGTGTATGTGATCCAAGAGAGCTTGAGCTTTCAAATTAAAAAAATAAAAAGCATTCGAATTTTTGCTCTGCTATGTATTAGCTATGTAAGGAAAATTACCTCATTTCTCTAGGCTTCCATTTCCTCATATTTAAAATAGACATCAAAATGGGAGGAAGTTAAGAGAATCTGTATAAAACTTAAATGAAGTGAATGCCCTTTTTAAATTCCAAATGATATAATTGCATACACCAGCCCAGAAGTTCTTCAAGGCCAAGGACTGAACCTTTATTCACCACTGCAGCCCCAATGCCTAAACACAGTGCCTGGCACATAGCAACCACTAAATAAATGTTTGCTGAATAAATAAATAGGCCAATGAATCAATTAATCAATCAATTACATTTATTTAACCTTTCCAAGCCTCATCTTACAATCAGGAGTCAAAACTAGAGAACTTCTCTGGTCTCTTCCAATTCTCATATTTTGATTCTTTTTTCTCCTTTTATCCTTAGGCTAAATTCCCAGGGAAACTGACCACTTAGCTTGGACCATGTGGAAACATGTGGAAACATGTGCTTAGCTGGAAACATGTGCTTTCACTTGTTGCTATGGTTAATTTTATATATCATTATGGAGGATATTTTGGGATGAGATTAACAATCAAGTCCATGAACTTTGAGAAAGCAGATTGCCCTCCATAATGCAGTAGATCTCATACAAGGCCTAAACAGAACAAAAAGACTAGCCTTTGGAGCAAGGGGAAATTCTCCAGCCTGAAGGCTTTCAGATTGGAACTGGATCCACCATCGGCTCTCCTGAGTCCCCAGTCTACAGCTGCACAATGAACATTTTGGACTCACCAGCCTCTATAATCACATGAGCCAATTCTTTATTTTAAATCTCTTTCAATATTCGTGCATATCCTACTGGTTCTTTGTCTCTGGAGAACCTCGACTAATGTACTGGTCTTGGAGACACAGTGGTCATTGCTGTAATGTGCACTGTAGCTTCAGGAGACTACGAGGGGCTTGCTGATCACAACCATCATACTGAGAACCTGTTCAATTCACAGAGCAAGTAAAAAGACAGGACTCTAGGTGTAGCGGAGGTCCTAGGTTAAGGCCTAAGCTCTTCTGTTCTCATGAGCCGCACATACCTGGAGGATGGGGAGCAGGGGCCTGGCAGCCACCAGTCTATTTTGTGAGAGACAGAGAAACTTCTTGGAAAGGGATTCACCATCTACATCAAGAGAGCCAGTCACACAACTTGGTCAAACAGAAATGTGTCACCTAGGGTCAGAAGAGCTTCTGAGGCTACCTAAGAGCCTCGTCTCAGTTGGGTTCCTACCTGGGACCTCCAGGAATGTGCATGAGAGCTTTTGGGATCGGGGTTGCAAGAAACAAAAGGGCGATTCCCATCCCTAATCTCACTGAGCCGCAACACAAGGCTGCTGTGTGCCAAGACAGAGTGACAGGGAGCAACCTGAGGGCATAGAAGAGGAAGTCTCCCCACTCCGCTGGGGCCCACCGCAAGGCTTCTGCATCCCTGCTATGGCCCTGAAGGCTCGGCAGGCTGAGCAGCTTTGGCCAGCCCAGCAGTGGCCACAGTGAAGTGACTTAGCCTTTGAGACCTAGACTAGGGACATCAGAGGCCAAACCAGAGAGGGGCACCAAGGAAAGGGCAGGTGGCACACACGGCGTGTCAACGGGAGTGAACTCCTCACCACGCAGGAGCCACCGCCAGCTTCCCAGAGGGCAGAGGCGATTCTCAGAGGTTATGCGTGACCAAGGGAGTCAGAGCCAGAAAAAAGGACTGTCCCAGCTTTTCCTGTGACTTGGTTTTTGTCGTCTCAGGTTAGAGCAACCCAGAGCGTCCAAATTGCAGCTATTTACTCCTACATGTGTTAAAGGTGAATTCCTGGGAGCAAACTTGTTGTCATGTGAATTCCGTACCTAGGAAGTAAGGGCGAAGTAGGAGAACCACCCACCCCCACTCCCCGCATTGCCTGGAATGTTTCGTGGGTGAGGCTGAGAGCCAGAAGTCCGGTGTGGTGGCAGAGGAGGGACCCAGAAGGGTGCTGGGACAGAAAAGATGCGGCAAGACTTGAAAAGTAGCTGCATGCGGGAGGAACCTGGAGACAGGAGTGGAATCTCATGGGAAAAGGACCTGAAACCATTTTACCTTGACCTTGAAAGGCAATGGGCTGGATGTGCCAGTTTTCCAAACTTCTTTGAAGAAATTCAACTTTATATCTCTAATAATGATAAGGATTTCAGGGATACTAACGCCACAAAGCACAGGGTGCCTCTGCCCACCCGCCTCCCAGAGGAAGCCAGGCATTGCTCTGCCCATTCACGCACAGGCCCCCAGCAGCTGACCGCTGGAAGCACAGATCTGAAGAAGCGCATGCTCTGGACATAGCCCTCTGAGCTCTCATCTCCACCGTCCAGCGTCAGACATCTGGGCTTTCAGGAGAAGACAGACTGCCAGGAGCAGTTAGCTGGGAAGCTTTAATCGACCAAGAAGCCACAAAGCCCAGCTGTCCAGCCAAGAGCTGAATCAGAGCTGATTCTTGCCTGAAGCCTGTTCAAACAACAGACTCCCTTTCATTCTTGAAGTAGAAAGGAGAGCCTCTCTCAGACTTTCCTCCATTAATTTCTGTGCCCTGTAGAAAAGAGGAAGTCTTTCTTTTCCCAACAAAAACGAAACCCTCTCCAGGCATTCGTGCAATAACGGAGGCCAGTTCAGGCAAGGCTCGTGGTGGGCTGTGATTAGAAGCCAGGGACTCACAAATGAGTTCATTCTGCTCATTGCAGACTGCGTTCCCTGAAATATTTTCTTTTTCTTCCAGAACAAACCCTCTTCCCCTGAAAAAAGCAATGCCACGGAGTCCAAGGGCCCACTGAGAGACTGGCCTGTTCCACCTTCATTTCCCCACAGTGTCTACACAAAGCCCTGCTCGGGAATGTCTGTTGTATTGAATTGAATGAAAAAGAACAGAAAATGATCCAGAAATAAAGGAGATGCTGCTCCTTTCCTTCTTCAGAGAGGTAAAAGCCTATGTCAGAAGTCAGCAAACTTTCACTATAAGAGAACTGATAGTATTTTAGGTTTAATGGGCCTCAGGAGCAAAATCAAGATATTATGGGGGTGTGTTCATAACCCAAAACACCAAACTTCCATAATTTTTTTTCAGCCATTAAAAAAATTTAAAAACCTTTTGGCTCTTGAGGGTCACACAGAACAGACAGCAGGTCTTATCTGTCCTGTGGGCCACAGCAGCCACAGCTTGCCACGCCCCCCCGCTTATGGCCTCAGCTCCTCCACCCAAGGGCCATCCATCTGCCTTTGTCACGTTTAAATGTCTAACTTACTGAGCTTTGTTTGATCAGGGCAGAGGAAGGGGAGAAGCAACGACCTGTCATCAGTTGAATTCCCAAATCATTAAATGTTTTTGCTCAACTCACGTTCAAATAATAAGTGCCAACAGGATCAAAAAATATGGTAGCTGAAGGAAACTGGACTCCGGGTGGTAATCGTACAACAGAATATATAGATGTCAAATTATAATGTACACCTGAAAATTATTTAATTGTATTAACCAATGTTACCCCAATAAACTTTAAAAAATAAATAATTGTAAGTTTAGAAAAATTCACATTTAAAATATCTGCAATTGTGTCAAATTGAAATGAAATGCTAAATAAGCACAAGTGTTTTTATTTCTTTTTTATATTTATGCTTTCCATTAAAGAATAAATTTGCTATTGTTTTGACATTGTTAAAAAACCACATTAAAAGCAATTTATACAACGATGTCAAATTAAAATGGAATATTACAAAATAAATAAATAAATAAATGCCAACAGCCAACACACACAAAATTAAATTTAACTTCTGATCCATACCAGCTGAAACTATTTTAAAATGTATATAAAATGACTGGCAAACGAGGGAGTTTTTACCTACGGAAGGACACTGATATTTTGAAAGAACAGGGGAAAGGAATTACCCTGAACCACATCCATAAATTATTAAAATAAAAAATAATGACCAGGTCAGGTGATCTTGCCCTTTAGAATCATACACACTTGGGTTCAAGAGGTGACTCCGTCCCTCATCGCCTGTGGGCAAGTTACTTCATGTCTCTGAACTTCACCGTCTTCCCTAAAAACTATCGTATTGCAGAATTAAAAATAATATGGGCCAAACAGCAGATTCATAGACATTTTCCAAGTGTTAGCCATTATTTCTATTAGGTTTTTAGCAATGAGGACACTGGGTAGCACTTGGCCTGTAAGGTGGCGGGTTAGACACCTACCTCCACAATGGAATGCGAGAGGGGGTTGGGCAGCTCCATCCTCCCCACCAGTGTCCTGGTATGCCAGAAAGCTCCACGTTTCTCAGTACTTCAGATAAAGGCATTAACAAACAAGCTACAGCTAAGCATCACTGATTTTAATGCTATCTAAATTAAAAAAAAAAAAAAACTTTTATTTAAACAATCTCATATAATCCATACTGCAACCCTGGTTGGCGATTGAGGCAGATGTTATCTCTATTTTGTAGGCCAGAAAACAAACAAAAATTGGACTTGGAGTCAGAAAATCTGAGGCCACATCCCAGATGTGCTCTGTGAGTCATGTGACCTTGAGTTTGTTTGACCTCTTTTAGCCTCAGTTTCCTTATTTTTAAAATGGATACCTGGTAAGATGAGAGATTTTTATTTGAAATGCCCGGCACAGCATCTACAACATGGTAGGGGGTGATAAATATTAGTTTAAACTACACGGCGAGATGACAAGAATCAGACTTAAACGGTGTGCAATGACGTAAGCTTCTTCAGGCCATTTGTGGTCAAATGAATCAGACAAGATGACCTCAAAGTCTCATAGTCTTTGCAAAAATGGTTGGTTCTCAGGGGGTTAGTAAATTCTCTAAGGCTCCAAATGCACACAATTGCTGCCAAATCCCAGAGCCTGCTGACCCACTGGAATGCTTTGGTCGGATAATTGGATAGTCTGGGATTCTCAGTATTCTCCCCTTTTTCCATTCAAATCTGGAAGACTGGTGCTTCTGTATATCCAGTGTAGTCTAACTCCATTAGTGACCTGCAACTCAGATCACTATACATAAAACAAGTCAGGTCTCATTACATAAAACAAACACCTGATCTTCTCCCAGTAATATCTCACAGGAGTACATTTAAGGTATTACTCACCTATTTAGCAAAATTTTCCTGCGAACCTACTCCATACCAGGTACGTACTGACACAAGAGTATAAAAATGCACAAGACACAGACCGTGATGGTGGTCTAGTGAGCTAGACAGATTTGTTCCCAGGTACAGTGCAATATGGTAAAGGTCACAGTAAGAGAAATATTGAAGTGCTATGGGAATAACTAACTTTTCCCAAAGAGCCAAAGATTTCACATAGAAGAGAGCATCGATCTGGATTGTAAAGGCTGAGTAAAAGTTGGTCAGGTGAAGCAGACGGTCGCCAGAGAAAAAGAACCATGCCAACAAAGTACGAAATGCAGAGGGAGATAAGACTGGGAAAAGTTAGTCATGAAGAGCTTGATATGTGGAACAGATGATTTTGGCTGCAAGTAACAGAAAATTCTAACTCACAACGGTTTAAGTGATAAGGAAATTTTACTTGCTTATCTGGCGGTACACACACCCCAAGTTGATGGATTCAGCTGTTCATCCAGCTTCTTATTCTCATCAGCTCTCATTAAGTTATGCTGCATGATAAAACAACTTTAAATTTTCAGTGGCTTACGATAACGAGCACATATGTATTTCTTGCTCACAATATTGTCAATTGGGCTCAACTGGTCTCTGCTAGACTCAGCTGGGCTTGACCCAGCTCAGCAATTCTCGGCTCTACCTAGCACTCATGTCTGATTCTAAAGCTCAGGCTGCAGGAGTAGCCACCGCGTAGGCCATGCTGTCCCCAAGGTGGAGAGCAGAAGCCAGAGAGTTCCAGCCACCACACAATCACACTTAAAGCTTCTGCTCAGAAAGGCAAATGGCATATCTAGTCACAGCCATGAGTGAAATCATGTCACTAGGTCGATGCCAAAGTCAGTATGGCCAGGGTGGGGTGGCAATAAAGAACTGTTAAGTAGTAATAACCATAGCAATACAAACGATCACCATCAGCAGGATCCTCAATTCCCTCTGCCTCTCTGCTTCGCCATCCGCAGCGTTGGCTCTATCCTGAGGCCGCCAGTGGAACTGGGGCTATTGTCTTCCTTGTTCCTCTCAGCATGGAATGAAAGTTCTTGTTTGGGGCCCAATTGGTCCATTTAAAATTATGTTAGGCCCATGGGTCAGTGACATTCACCAGGGACTGTCATATGCAGGTTGGGCCAAACCAATTAGGATCTATCCCTAGAGCTAAAGATGAGGCCAGCCATCCTGAGTCCCTGAGAAGGGGACAAATAGTTAAGCAAATCAATGTTTGGCTAGGAAGGAAGAAGCAGGAAGGGATGCCTTGTAGGCTGACAGCTTCCAGTGCATCCCAGATATGTGTGTTAATGACGAGAGTTTATCTGTAACACACAAGGAGCCTACAGAGTAGTGAGGTGACACGATCTGATGTCGGGAGGTATCACTTTCTCTCTTCCCTCCTGCACTTTGACCCCTTCTCAATGTCCAGTGCTCCTCTCATTTAAATGTTGCTCTTTTCCCCAAGGTTCTATCTTCAGGCCTCTACTCATCTTTCTTAAGCTCTGACCAGCTCATTTTACTAACAGGTCCAAGTCAGCATTAGCGACACTGATGTCCCTCGTAAGCTCCAGGTGGCTATTTGCAACAGGGTGGTGGTCTAACCCACCTCCTCCCTCTCTTCGTTACTGGCACCCTACTCACCCGGATGCAGAATCCTTAGAGAGGCCCCAGACCATCTTCTCTTAGCCTCCACAATCGATTAGTTTCCTAATCAGTTAGTCTTTTCTGCCCTTGAAACACCTCTCTGTGTCTTCTGCTTGCCCAGGATGATTGCCTCTTACCCGGATTACTACAGTAACATCCTCAGGGGGCTCCTTGCTTCTTGTTCCAAGGACAAGTCATTCTTCACTCTGCCATCAAAGGGATCTTTCTAAAATAGATCTCATTTTGACCCTTCCCCACCTAAATGACTCCTCGCTATGTCCAAGTTACAGTCTACACCTCTGAGCACGAACACCCTCTGTGATTTTGCCCTGCTTACCTCTTTAATCCATCTCCTGTCACTCTCCCCATAAAAGTGCCCACGGTCCAGCCATATGAACACACTGCAGCCCAGACTTCTCGCACCTCCAGGCACTGTGCCTTCCCTGGTACGATTTCCTCACCCGCTTCTTACACAGCTCACTTCCTTCTAAGCTGCGGCTCTGGCTCCTCTGTGCTCCCAGTGGCCCTTTGCTCTCCTCCATCATAGGAATCATCAAGATATACTGACCTGTGTGCTCACCTGTTTCCCTTGTAAACCACCCCAAGAAGGCAGGGACTTCATCTTGGTCATCTTTGCATCCTCAGAACCTAACATAGACCTAATAATACACACACATGTGCTGAATAAATGAATGAGGCCCAGAGAGATTCGTTTATTCCCTAAAGTCATTCATTTGTTCATTCAAAAAATATTAGTTGGGTACGTACTATGTGCTAGGTACTGTTCTGGGTGTTGGGGATGCAGGATTGCACACTGCTATAAAAACCCTGCTGTGACAAAGCTCACGTTCTAGGGGACTGAGGAAGTTACATTCTAGCAGGGTTTACACTGGAAACACAGAGACAGAGACAGAAATGGATCCTAAAGCATGAATTATTCGTGCTCGCTTCGGCGGCAAATATATTAAAATTGGAATGATACAGAAATTAGCATGGCCCCTGTGCAAGGATGACACGCAAATTCGTAAAGCGTTCCATAAAAAAATAAATAAAAATAAAGAATGAATTATTCAATCCATTCGTTTGTTCCTTCCTTCATTCATTCATTTCCCATTTAATGGGCAACTATTCCCTGCCAGCCACTTTATTCAAATGGCAAATATATTAAAATTGGAATGATACAGAAATTAGCATGGCCCCTGTGCAAGGATGACACGCAAATTCGTAAAGCGTTCCATAAAAAAATAAAGAAAAATAAAGAATGAATTATTCAATCCATTCGTTTGTTCCTTCCTTCATTCATTCATTTCCCATTTAATGGGCGACTATTCCCTGCCAGCCACTTTATCCAAATACCACACACACACACACGCACACACATCACATCACATACTGGTTTAGTGTCTATCTCCTCCCCACCTCGATTCCCCCCAAAAACTGAGCAATGGGATCTGCTCAGTAAATATTTGTTGAATTATGACATTTGGATAGAGAATTAACTAAGGCTGGGCAGCAAGACATAGTCTGCCTCTTCAATATATCCTGATGTATCTCAATTTGTAAGGAAAAAGTTAAAAACAAAAGTAATTGCTCAATAGTATCCGCCATTCTTCAAGGGCTCTTGTTTAGAGGACAGAGGCACTGCTTGCTAGGTCAGAGTTTTTTCGGCAAGCAAGGGCACCCGTGAACTATGCGGAAGCTTCATCCACCTTGTTCCTGAGTTCTGGAGCCAGTCACACACTCCAGCCTTCACTCTCAGAGGCACTACGAGAGCCAAAAAGGACAAGATGAGCCAAAAAGGCTCCTTCGCACAGAAGGTAGGGATCCTGCGATGCCTGGAATGGTACGTGTGGCCAGCATTGATGGGGCTGAAAGTCCTCCATGGGGACCCTGGTCTCTAGGGGATTCATTCCGAGAGGAAGATTCCTGAAGTTCCATCTTCTTCCTGGAAACTCTAGCACAGAATTCTGCCTGTCCCCAAGGGTGACATACATGCCATTGTGATCACGTGGATCCCCATCTGGGATTTCAAATTCCCTTTTTGTGGGAGAAGAATGACTGGGTGATTCTCCCAGCCCAGGCGCTCTTTGAAATTGACCAGAAATCCATATCTAATCCCAAATTCCTCCCTAGGGCGCCTGTCTTTCTTCCGCAGTTGTTCTGTCATTTTTGGAGTAAGGGACTAAGCATCAGGCAGTCTTGAAGAAGAGCTTGTGTATTTCTTAGAATCAAAGGCTTTTAGAAATGGAAAGAACCTTAACTTAAAGATCTACGACAGCCATTATTTACTCAACGGATGAGAAAACCAAGCCCTAGATGGGTTAGTCTGTGGAGCTGCCATAACAAAATACCACAGGTAGTGTGGCTCAAACAGTGTAATTTATTTCTCACAGTTTGGGAGGCTGGCCATCTAAGATCAAGGTGTCAGCAGGATTGGTTCTTTCTGTGGCCTCTGCCCTTGGTTTGCAGATGGCCACCTTCTCTCCTTATCGTCACAGGTCTTTCCTCTGTGTACATGTAGCCCTCGTGTCTATTTGTCCCTATTTCTTCTCCTTATAAGGACACCAGTCAGATTAAACGAGGGCTCAGTCTATTAGCCTGATTTTAACTTAATCACCTCTTTGGAGGTCTTATCTCTGAATACGGTCATATTCTGAGTTGTCAGGGGTTAGGGCTTCAACACAGAATGGAGGGGGCCACAATTTGACCCATAACCCCCGGGATCTTACTGGTTCCCAAGCCTTCTCACACTGTCTTCTTCTCAACATCTAGGTCTCAGAGAGGCCTTCTCTGGCCATCAGATTCAATGTCATACCCCTCACCCTCTTTATCCCCAAGGCTCTCTTTCCTTTTCTTCACAACCCGTATCATTTTTCACCATGAGAACAACCACGGATAAGGCTGCAGAAGAAAACGCAAATTCCTTACCTTGGCTGACAAAGCCGCAATAGGATGTAGCACCTGTCACCTTTTCTGGAATCATCTCCATTACTCTCACCCTCTCCAAACAATCAGGACTTCCTTCTGTTTCTTGAAATTACATTCCCACTTTATTTCCATCTGTGGGCCTTTGGACTTGCTGTTCCTTTGGCCCAATATGCCTTTTCCTCAGATGGCTTCCTGTCATTCAAAGGTAGTCATTACTCTGATCTCTTTAAAAGGTTTTCTGTGACCAGCCATTCTAAAGCAACCCCCAAGTTACACACATAGTTACACCAACACATCTGAACTTTCTACCTTGCACTCATCACCGCCTGATTTTCTCCTTGACTTGGTACTGTCTGACTTTCTCTCATCTTCGCCCTTCACTCTGCACCCAGAATGTGACATGAAGACAGGTGGCTTTTTCTCTCTTGTTCCCCACCATATCCTATAAGCGTAGAGGGGTGTCTGGTCTATTGCACATACTCAAAAAGTTAATAGAATAAGTAATAAAATGAATGAATGAATAAATGAATGAATGATGCATTAGACCGGGATTTCTTAACCTCAGCATTATTGACAAGTTTAGGCCAAATAGCATTTTGGTGCGGGGGTGGGGGGGAAAGCCTGTCGCATACATTGTAAGATGTGTGACAGCATCCTTGGCCTCCACCCACTAGATGCCAGGGGTGCCCATCTCCCCCAGTCATGACAACCAAAACTGTCTCCAGATATTGCCAAACGGACTCTGTTGGGGGAGGCGGGGCAAAATCAGCCCACTTGAGAGCCATTCGCTACACCGTGAGCTCCCAGAGAGAAGGAACTATATCCAAAACCATCAGATATCTCGTATCTGCACGTAGATGCTCAATAAGTATTTTTTTAAAGAAAGATTAGGTTCACAAATTGTTAAAAATAGATCAAGAAATGTTCCAGAACCCATTCTCTCAATAGGATTTGGCCACTTACTATTTATGGTATCTTAACTAATTGACTTAACTTCGCCAAGTCTCTGCTTCCTCATCTGTTAAACAGAAATATCAAAAATTCTTACATTGCAATCCTGCTTTCTAAACTCTAAAGTATGATACAAATGTGCAGTTAATTACTTATTGATTCCCAAGCTGTGCATTTTTACTTCACCTCTTGCCTGAAATAACTTCAAAAGAGATCATTTCCTCCTAATTGCCAAAGCCCTGGGTTAGTATTTACCTGACTCCTTTCCTCTCCAGAAGTTGGGGGCACTTCCTGGATTTTGTAATGTTCAATCCCTCCCTCCCACCTTCTTCCATATAAGTTCAGACTCACATGTGAGGTCTCCATCTCAAATAATTCTTAAGAAAAGGTCTACCCTGAGTAACATTATCACTAGGAGACCTGGGTTGTTTGTTGATGCTTCTACTTCACAATCTTCAGAAAAAGTATTTTCCCTCATAAATATGATCATTCCTTCAGGCCCCACTGATATCCTAATCTTCCTTCAAGAAGCTTCTAGGCAGAATTAATCTCTTCCTCCCTCTTCCAGTGATACCATCTTGTTTTTATCTCTAGCATAGCACATCTCAAAGTCCACCTTGAGTCAGAGTTGTAGATGGATCTTCAATTCTAGCCATATTGCAAATTCTTTGGGGAGGGGTCGGGTACAGGAGTTAGGAGCTAGGGAGATTATAACATGCTCGCCACCTCCCTCTGACACTAACCACATCCCAGAAGGAGAAAGAAGTTAACTCTCAGGAATATGATCTCCTAGGAATCACAAAAGTACGTAAATCTGCTTTTAAGATTAGGAAAGACAAGCTATATTTCTATGAATTCTGAAAGAGTATCATTTACATGATGAATTGGTTATCAAAGCAAAAAATAAAATAAAATAAAATGACAGGCACACACATAGACAAGCTACGAGCGCCATCTCATGGAGAAGCCCACCACTGCCTCATCAGCGTACCCCCTTTCATTCTCGGGTCTCATCCAAGGACGTGAGTGAGTTGAACAGTGAGGGAGCAGGGACACCAGCATCGTCAACCCAATTCTCTGACACACATAAAGGCTGCTGGCCCTGTTGCCTGCATGTCACGGTCAACAATGATGTTCACATCTGTCAGTTTCAACTCTCCATTCTCTTGTTTGCCTAGATCAGGACAGCAGCCTCAGAAGCAACGACAGACGAGGTCTGAGATGAATCTCGCTGCCTGTTGTCGATTAGATTGTGCTGAGATGAACCTGGGCTCACCACGTGGCCTCTAAACCAAAGAAGCCTTGACTCTAGCCCCTGTACTTTACTCTGGCCATTCCCCAGGCCCAGGTCCTGTCTTCCCTGGACCTAAGCTTTCTGAAAACTCAACCCCGATGTAGCTTATGCTGTCTCCTCCCTGCTTGGGCCCTGCTGCCCAGAGTCCCAGAGTGCTGCCAACCTTCTGGAACTTTCTAGTGTGAGAGGGGGACCTCACTTTCAAATTGGATTGCCCTGTCCAAATACACACTTGCACAAACACACGAGAACTTGCCACATCCTTTGGGCACCCTGGGGCAATTGCTCCTGCCAATTGGCTTTCCCCAGCGCCCACCTGCTCTGTCCAGCTCTCTCTCCATTGCTAGGGCCATGCCGTTACAATCTCAACGTGCCTCGCATGTGAGTTACAGTACATCCATGCAAGTCAAAGACCCCAACGTGCCTTGTATTCATCCTCTATCCAATTCATGATAATGGAGGGATCACTTGAGACCAGTAAAGGGAGAGTAGGTATTTTCGCCCAGAAAGTTGTTTGGGTCCAACAAGACAAACTTTATCACAAAGTATCTGATGAAGAAATCTTGCACATAATCATGAAGAGGGATGCTAGAGTAAGCATCACAAACTCAAATACCTCCCAGATTCAGGAAGGTATGTGAATGAATGGCATGGGTCATGCATGAGATGGCCCAGCCCCCAGCCCATGGGTAGTGCATGACCACTGCAATTGACTTTATGTGGCAATTTGGCTGGGCTATCATGCCCAGATAGTTACTTAAATATTATTCTGGATGTTTTTGGAAGGCATTTTTTGGACGAGATTTACATTTAAATCACTGGACTTTGAGTAAAGCAGATTTCCCTTTGAGGTGGGCCTCATCCAATCAGTTGAACAAAGACTGACCTCCCCCTTGCAGGAGGGGATTCTGCCAGCAGACTGCCTTTGGACTCAGACACCAACTCTTTTCTGGGTCTACCGACTGATGGCCCAGCCTACAGATTTTAGATTCGCCAAGACACCACATGATGTAAGCCAATTTGTTAAAGTACACACACACACACACACACACACACACACACACACACACACACACACACACACACACACACACACACACACACACACACACACACACACACACACACACACACACACACACACACACACACACACACACACACACACACACACACACACACACACACACACACACACACAAACACACCTTGTTACGTTTCTCTGGAGAATGCTGAGTAATATACCCACCCCAAGGGACCAGCTATTACTCAGATCCAGCTCATCCTGGGGACCAAAAAACTAATCTCTTTAGACCACTGACCACTATCAGCTGATAGGCCAGCAGTCAGGATGTCTGAGCTAGAACTAAAACAGATAGAATTAGCGCTACTCTTGGACAAAACTACAGCATCTCCGCTCATCCAACTCAGAGACATCATATCCTCCTGCTCCCACACCTCACGCTCACCCACTCTTCCTATTCTCTCCCTCTTCTAGCCACAGTTCTCTGAAAATAGACAGCATAATATTTACACAGGCCTGGAACATAATCATCACAAAAGTCCTGTGTAGTAGACACAATTTTCCTCCCCCATATACAGATAAGGAACAAGCTAGGAGAAGTTCAGTAACTTGCCTAAAGTCACATGGTAATCAGAAGTGTAGGCAAAGAGACCCTGGACTATCTGAGTCCAGAGCTCAAGGCCTACCAACTTGGCTTACAGGAAACCCTCTGAAAAATCTCTATTTTCAGAAACTCAGCCTCTGTTCATCTCCAAAAAAGATAACATCAGCTTTCTGCAGCAAGCCAGATGTACTGTCTGTGTTCACCACATAACACAGGCAACACACCTGTAAAACTCACTGAGTTTCTCCAGCAAGATGATAACTTTATCACCACGGTATAACCTGAACATCCTCTACACAGCTAAAGCCAGAGCAGTACATCTAAAGCTGAAATTCGGTCCTGACACACCCTGTTTAAACCCTTCCCGTGGCTTGAGGACCTCCTGCCTCTTGTCAGTCTTTGCCCTGGGAGACAGAGTGGGGTTGACTCTTCAGATGGAGATGAAGTGGCCATACCACAGGGGAAAGGAGGTGATCCAGAGACACTGAGCGTCTGGCTGGGCCAGGTAACCCATGGAATCTGGGGAGATTTGAAAGAGAAGAGTGGGCACCCATCTTTCTTGGTGATCCTTCTTGCTAGCTAAGAGAATGGACTATGGCCTGGCTTCTCTGTGCCTTTTCCAATCTTCCATATGTGATGTGACATCTCTCTTTTTCCAGGAAGATAAAGCCACCAACCTCTGCCCTGCACTTCCTGGAACACAGACCTGTACACAGATCTGGTGTCTCATTGTAGGTGAAAGTTTACTCCCGCCCAAGCCATTTCTCAATCTGACCTCATGTGGGACATCAAGAAGCCTCCAGGTCGGCTCCAGAGTGATTTTTGGCAAGAGGAGGAGTAAAGGAGTCCAGGCTTTCTGCCAAATCCTGTTCTTGTGAAAGATCAACTAGCCCATTCTGACCAGACGTATAAAATCGTCTATAATAAATGTTTCCTGAAAATGGCAGGGGAGTTTTTCCATCTTTACACGCTCAGCTTATAAGAGAGTCATTGAAGCACAGAATTAGTCATGCGAGCTGTGGAAACCAAATTTCTGATCAAGCCAAAAAAGAGAAGAAACGTTCTAAAGCTCTGTTCCCTTCATCTAAGTTCCTTTCTAGTTGCCGTCAAGGTCAAAGATCAGTTTCATAGATCTGTCTGATATGTTGAGATGAGATTGCCGCATAGTCTAATTGCTTGAAAAAAGATGACTTGATGGAGATATTCAGTAATAAATGCAGCCTCGATGATATCGTCACTTCCATCTCCAGAAAGAGGCCTGGGAATCAGAATACGGGGCTGATGGGGCCCCGAAGTCCTCTGAAGCAGGAGGAGACTCAGTCCCTGGAGGTTAAGTAACTTAATTAGGAGAATATAGCCAGTTATGAGCAAAATGAAAATCCTGAAATCCTGGTCATTTTTCTTTTCCATACACCAGCAATCTTCAGATTGGGCTATATTCACCTGAAGACCTCCCAAGACATACACGGCACAAATAAAATAGTTTTAGAAAAAACAACTTTCAGATCCATAATTATCAAGTGTGTATTCTCTTATATAATTGATCTATATGAAAAAGCGTCTTGGGGTAGCAAGCCAATTCTCCTTTCCCAGCCGCCTTTCCCATTTTTCACCCATTCTGCAAAAAAAAAAAAAAAAAGACACGCTTTTCAGCCGTACAAAGTATGAAACAAACCCAAGGTACCCAACAAAAGGACAATTTAAAATTTGGTGTCTGCCAAACCTCTATTAATAGGGAAATACAGCCTCATCTCATATTTATCATTTAGAGAAGCATTTCCAATAACATTTTAAGTTTATGATCAATATTTATTAAAATGTATAGTATTTATACATATCTTATTTTGATCGGTTGTGAACTGATAATAATTATAATGATAACTCAATCCAAATGAAATTTATTCTGAAACTTGGAGCCTTGGAGTTACAGGAAATAATTTTTTTCAATGTGGAAACATTTTTGTTGCAGAAAGATTTTATGGGTTGATCTATAAAAGACCTTCAAACATGAAAATGTTACAATAAGAGACAATTCTGTGATGGAAGAAAAATGGAAGTGTGATTTTTAAGGTAAAAATATGTGATATAGAATTTCCTGCCACTAAGTAAAAGCCAGTTCCTGTGGATTTTTTTTTTTAATTAGATGATTGAGAAAATCCTGATAAAAGAGAAGACTATGGAATTTATACGCTACTGGATTAATTTAAAAGACTGATTTATTAAAATTTTCAAATATTTATAATATATTAGAGGTTTTATCCTTTGCAATTATTTAAACTTATGAAGAAAAACTTATAAGTTAACTTAAGAAATATATAAGGGGATATATAATATTTCAAAATACTTTTAAAGCATAAAGGAGCAAAAAACTTTGAAGACCATTGCATTTTACTTTCTTTTTGCATGAGCGTGGACAAGGTAGTGAAGAAGAAAGACTCTGGCCTGGAATCTATCTTGCTATTGGCTGAGGATGTCAGTCTGAGTGGTACAATTGTAAGCGACCAGCTAGACGCGTAGCAAACCCATTCCCCCTTCCTGGAAACAGTGACGAACCACATTTCCAACACTCTGCATCTAGGTAAAAAAGGTCTTTCCCACTCTTATAAATTGGTTTATCTGTTTAACAAAGTTGAATACAGCAAGTCTTCGGGTACCATCATAACACCAATGAGATGCCACAGAAACTTCACTCTTGTCAATATCAATCAGCCTAAGCTGGTTTCCTAATACATAGTTCCACCACAGTTCCAAAAACCTAACCTTGATGTTAAGAGAGGACTTATTGTAGATGTGAACTTGCCTTTAAAGATAGGGCTTTCCCAGACAGAAAAAGTTGAAAATCACATGGCATCACATATATGTGGGATATAAACCTAAAAACAACAAATGAGCAAGACAAACAGAGACTCATGGACATGGACTATAGGCTAGTGGTTACCAGAGGACTGTAGACTAGTGGTTACTAATGGGGTGGGTGGCGGGGTAGACAGGGTAAAGGAGATCAAATATAGGGTTTAGGAGGAAGGTGAAGTGGGTAAAGGGGATCGAATATATGATAGCTGAAGGAAACTGGACTTTGGGTGGTAAACACACAATAGAATATACAGATGTTAAATTGTAATGTACACCTGAAAATTATATAATTGTATTAATCAATGTTACCCTAATAAACTTAATTTTAAAAAAAAATTAAAAATACAGGAAAAAAAAAAGAAGAAAGACAGTACATCCCTGTAAAAAAATTTTTTTTTTAAATAAAGATAGGGCTGTCTCAGAGCCTTCAGTATGCTAATATTTAATTAAAATCTCTAGCAATTTCCAAGCTTATATGTTTATGGGGCCCTTTTCTCTGAGTAGATTTTTACATCTACAAAACCCAGCTTGATTTCTCAGCAGCCTCTGAAGATGCCCCAGGCTGTCTTCTCTCCAGGCCTTTGCTCCTGCAGCTCCTTTCAAGGTGAATGCGCCTTCACTCTCTCAACTCCTCTCTCCATGGGTCTAAATCTTCCCCATCCTTCAAGGATTAGCTGTTCACCTCTTCCATGCAGCTTCCCATGGAGGCCCCCTCCCAGCCCCAATCTGAGCCTCTGTGCTCTGCTTTTCACTGCTTCTCCATTAGAGTTCTCCTCACATTCTCCCTTGTTCAATTCCGCCAACCATATCTTATCTCCTGCACTAAATGGTAAAGTCTCAGAAAGCAAAAAACAAAGTATCATTTATCTTTATAGCTGCCCCTCCCCAAAAAGAATATATCAAAGTATATGCTCAATAATTTTTTTAATGATTGACACCTCAAAGTATAAATCAACAAAGCTGAACTTCCAATGATCTGACACATATGGTCTGCCTTTTCCATTTATTGGGTGACCCTAAAAAACTCGCAACATTCAATATACGCTGGTATGCCATGTGAAGGCCAAGTTTCCTTAAGCAATCGCAGGCAAGTAATGCCCTGGAATATATGGGGGGAAAAAATGTCATTGCCTCATTATTTTAGCTTAATATGTTTCTGGCTAAGAAGTAATTTCATAAATCACAAACTTCTTTCTTAAGGCACCGGTAGCCACCATACAAAATGTACTAATGAAGAACTGTCATTTGAAGCAGCAACAAAGGCAAGATCAAGTTCTGACCCATGCTGAGATTTTGGAACAGTGGGGCTTTCTGCAAGCCAGGTCCACATTGCGGGAGAATGTTTGTTCTGGCTCTGACCAGTATTCGAAAGGAAGAGCTCAGATTTTCCCCTGCCCTTCAATCAGTGTAATGGTTTAATGAACGATCTAATTCATCAACCCAGTTGGCATTTACTGAGCAGTCACTATATGCCCAGCACAATCACCTGTGCCTGCTTGTTGCTTTTTTGAGAAGGGGAATTCCAACAAAAATAGTCATATAAAGAGATATGCAAAAGGCCCCAGTGGCAGAGGCTGTCACTTGTCTATAATAACCATTTTCCCCTTCCTCATTAGAAACAACACCCCAATTTTATTGGGGAAAGAAATGTGCTCAGCTAAAATTGCAAATTTCCTGACCTCCCCTTGCAGCTAGATTTGGCCATGAGACTAATTTTGGCCAAAGATGGTTAGCAGGAGTTTGGGGTGTTTCTGGGGAAGTTGCTTAAAAGGAACTGACTTAGCCAAGAATTTTGTCCCTTTTGACCTTCCACCCACCCTCTGTCCTGATAACCTGAGATGCTGCTATAACAGCTGGCACTCAAACAGCCACCTTGGACCATGAGATGACCTTAAGATGGACACCTTGGAGAAGAAAGATGAAAAGAGTCTGGCTCCTAGATGATTCTATAAGGCTTTCACACCAGCCCTGTCGTGCCTACCTCTGGTCTTCCTTCACGTAAGAAGATAAAACCTTTAAAATAAACACTTGTTTGAT
Source organism: Pteropus alecto (assembly GCF_000325575.1). Classification (NCBI taxonomy): domain Eukaryota; kingdom Metazoa; phylum Chordata; class Mammalia; order Chiroptera; family Pteropodidae; genus Pteropus; species Pteropus alecto. The sequence goes on along the minus strand of NW_006439568.1, from coordinate 5,148,569 downwards.
GGTTTAGGTTATAAAGAGCCAAATTAATTCTTGGCCTTTGAACTTGACAGGTTCATGGTCCATTACACCTCAGCCTGCACATTAAAGCAAATCTCAGACCAACATTGCCTGCACCAGGGACTTGACTCAAGCTTCCCCATGCACTCTATATATTTAAACTTGTTCTTTTCCCTTGTTCTGGGATTGCTTCTTTCCCCTGCCAGCTTCAATAGCTGCTTTAGGCCCCTTCATTTGGACAACCACCTGGGTTCACCTGCCGAGTCCTAGATTTTGGCCTTCTTCATGGTTTTCTTTCTCGACATGCTGCCTTGGTTTTGAGGTCCCTTGTTGACTCAGGTGAGGAAAACTCTCCAATACAGCCCACAGCACCGCACAAACCCCAGACCTTTTGCCCAGACACCACGTCAGAAGAAGAAAATCTAGAGGTAGGTGCCGGAGCCACTACATACAGTGATACGAGTTGTGCACTGCACCATTCTAGGGAGCGCCATTCACGTTATAGTCTATCGTGTATTTCTTCACTAGAGGTAGGTGCCGGAGCCACTACATACAGTGATATGAGTTGTCACTGCACCATTCTAGGGAGCGCCATTCACATTATAGTCTATCGTGTATTTCTTCATGGTTTATGCTACATAAGCAGCCCTGTCCTCACTGCTTAGGAGGCACAGGTCAGACTGGAGCTAGCAATATTTTGGGGTCCATTAGCCCATCTGGCATGGTGCTATCTCCCTGCTGCTGTGATTCCCTTACTGCTAATAATACCACATCCAAAAGGCCCAGGAGACAACCACAAATGATGCAGCTTTCTCATACTCATGCTGCTATGTATAAGGAAAGCTGACTCCTATGACGGCCCCTTCCCCAGCCTGGAAAGAGTCAGGTATGAACAGCTGTAAGGTGGGATGTTAAAGAAAGTCAATTTTGTCATTCTTAGGGATAATAATAAATATATAACTATCATAGCACATTTGTCTATGTTTTATCATGTCATACTCACAACCTGCTCTGAACTAGAAGTTATTTTTAGTACAATTTAATAGATGAGGAAAGAGAGATTTGGAGAGATAGATGACTTTCCTCAGATTGTTCAGTTATCTAGAAGGAGGAACAAAGCCATGTTCCTCCTACCACATGCTCATGCATTAATGGGAGTTCATCCTTATTCTCACACCCATTTTGTTATTAAGGAAATTTGGAAAAATAGATAGCTTCATAAATTTGCCCAAGGAACATGGCAGAATCTGGATTTTGAAACCAGATCCTTTCTGAGTCCCAGCTTCCTTCTCCTACCAGCGTGTTATATTTTTTAACTCACTCTTGCTCCCATGACCATCAACCTAATTCATCCAACCCCAATTCCATGGCTTCTTTTGTTCGACTGTGCAAAGAGCATCCCAGACATAATTGGTGGGAAACAGAGAAACAGAGAGCTGTCCGGGCAGAAGGATAAACATCTCCAAAGGGCCCGAGCCCCTGAGCATCAGGAGGAAGGGGTACCAGGTAGAGGATGCCAAGAACGGAGGCTGACGGATATACTGGGCCAGACCAGGCAGGCCTTGCAGGCCAGGTGAAGGCACGTGTACTTTAACCAAGAGCAGTAGAGAGCCATCACAGCAAGGGAGCTGACATCATCAGGCTGTCACCTTAGGAAGATCACTTCGACTGCCATGTGATGAATGGAATGATCAAAGGCAGCACTGAAGGCCTGGTGTGAATCAGGAGGTGGCAATCCCAGTAACAGTGGCAGCTGGAATGGCTTAATTCAAAGAATATCTAGGAAGTGGGATCTATAGGACCTGCTCGTAGTTACATTAACTTGACACATGCTCTTGGCACGGCCTCTCAATCAAAACCCTGCGCAGAGCTTGGAAATTGTTCCAGGACCCAGTCACCACTAGTCCTTCTCATCAGAAAGAAATAGCAGACTTCTTCATCAGCAAAGGGCACATGTAACTTCCAGCTGGTAGAACTAGATAATAACCAATCAGATAAAAATGATTCAGGAGTTTAGAAATACACTGCTGTGAGCCGAATCAAAACAAATCGAGGGAAAAACAAGTCTATGATAGGCCTCCATGCCCGATGACATGCCCTGTTTCGGCTACTCAAGGCTTCAGGTGAGTAATAGTGTTGTGTATATGGGGTGCTATTTAGTGACCCCATAATTTATCCTCCAAACTAGGACATTTTCAAGGAGAATGAAAATGGCTTCTATCAATATGACATCAGGACAACAGACAGGAAACTGGGAATTTTCTAGCCAAACTAAGTCTTAGAATTGTTCTTCCTTTTGGCTGCCTGACATTCAGCACCTTTCCCCCTGTTCCCCCGCCCCCCCCCCCCACCACACACACTCACACACACTCACATACATACACACAGAGGGGGTTTTTTTTTGTGACAACTGCCCATGATGTCCTCCTGAGGACATCAGAAAGAAGGACATCACCTCTCTCCAATGGTAGATAGTCTTACTAGGACAGTCAATGCAAGTGCCAGGGAGTGAGCCCATGATCCAAGGTAACCCAGTTGAATCCAAGACTTTGAACTTGACCAGAAATGGCACAAAAACATAAAACACTAGGAAGAGTTCATTTATTCCAGCAGCATCTGCCAGTGAGACGCTGAAGCATCCCTGCTTCCCAGACCTCTGGGACCCTCATCAGACCTGTTCTTTTATAAATCTGTTTTTCAGTTTATCCCATTGATTCTGTGAGTGATTCTGAGCTACCTGATGTCCTTGCAATAAATTCCTTTTCTGCTGCTAAAAATTCTGATAGAATTACCATAAGCTTTAGCACACATAATTCTGATTCAAAATTCCACATATGGCATTCACTAACTCTGTGTCTTTGGCTTTAGTTTTCTAAGAAAAATAATATAATGCATACCTTATAAACTAGTTGTAGAAATAAATGAGATAATATATGCCAAGCACCTGGCTCAGTACCTGATTCAGAAGTAAGCTATCAGTTAAAATTAATTTCTTTCCAAACTTGCTTCTTCTCAGCTAAAATTCTGTAGATTTGGTTTTTATATTTCACATCAATATTCACAAATAAGGTAATTAATAGAATGATTTTAAGTTTGTTCAAGCCAAGCTGAATCATGAGGTCCAACTGAGATTCAGTTGTGCTTCTGAAAAAATATACAGAAAAAAAAAATAGATGAATGAAACAGACTGTGTGTAAGTTCTCTATCAGCAAGGATGGTCTAGGTTATGCCACAGTAACAAACAACCCCAAAATTTCTGTGGCTTTTAACAACACAGGTTTATTTCTTGCTTACCCTTCATTTTCATTATGAGTTGGTTGAGGTTTCTGCTCCAGGCCATCTCTACCTAGTGTGTTTGTCAGAGAAGACCAAAAAGACAGAACCAATAGGATATATACATAAAGAAAAAGAGACTTATTTTAAAGAATTTGCTCACATGATGGTAATGAGACTAGCAAGTTTAAAACCTGTGTGGGCCAGGCTCGTAGTAGGCTGGAAATTCAGATAAGGTTGATGTTGCAGCCTTGGGTCTGAATGCCACGAGGCAGGAGGCTGGAAGCTCAAGCAGGATCTCTATGTTGCAGTCTGGAGTAGAATTCCTTCCTCTGTGGGAAACCTAAGTCTGCTCTTAAGGACTTCAACTAATTGGACAAGGCCCACCCCACACTATGAAGGGTAATCTGCTCTCCTCAAAGTCTACTGATTTAAATCTTAATCCTATCTAAAAAATACCTTCACAATAACATCTTGACCATTTGATCAAACAACTGGGCCTGTAGCCCAGCCAAGCTGATGCAGAAAATTAACCATCGCTACCAGGCTAAAGAATCAGTCACCATCTCTAATGTTGCCTGTCATTGTGGCAGAGGGGAAGAGAATAAGACAAAGCATACTGGGTCATAACATTTTCTCCCAGGGCTGATAGATATCAGTGTCACTCACATTTTATTGCCCATAGCAAGTCACATGGCCATGCCTAAATTTAATGGGATCGGGTAAGTGAAACCCTACCACGGCCCAGAACAGAACCAAAATATTCGGGAACAGCCTTAACAAATACCGCGGCCCCATAATCTCACCTTCCTGATTTTTAAAAAGAATCTCATTGCCTTGGTCCTCTCCTTCCTGACTTTGCTGATAAAGCTATCTGCTTTCATAGGTCACAGAGATTCCCTTGAATGAACAGCCATTAATATAAGCACATCTCATTACACTTTTGATCATGGGCCCTCAGCCCCTGAGAATCTAATCAGAAAAGAATCCGCGAGGTTGTGAAGTGTCCCCTGTAAGAAGCAGCAATACTTCCTACTCTGTACATCATTCTGGAGTCTTCGGTGCATTGAGAATCCTGAGACAGGGGGTTATATTTCTTGACAGAAATAGGCAGAAATGGGGCAGATGGAAGCAGCATCTGAGTTACCATTTCTGAAAGGATTTTCAAACATCTTTATCCTGCTCCAGGACTTGTGCCAGATTTCCCTCCTGTGTTCGTCTAGAGGAATTTTCACAGACAATTGATATAAAATAAGGATCTGTCTCTTGGTGCACAGTCAGCTAAGAAGTAGTCTCTTTCCCACCTTCTGCTTCCAAAAAAGTAGATTGGTCAATTTATTTAATCCTGCTGAGGCAGCCAAGCCTAATTAGCATCTCTGGTCTTAAGTAATTAGTGCTTCTCTTAAAAAAGAAAAGGAAGAGATCAGCTGTAACAAAAGGTATGCAAATGTTGGGCGAATTGTGTTTTTTTTTTTTTATTTGACCCCTTTCTTGGTCATAGGTGGCCCTGATGAACAAATGAGAAGGGTCGATAGAACTGATTCTGGTGCCAGTGTGATAAGATGGCAATAAAGTCTCCCCTTCATGGGGGCGTAGTGCAGGTTGCATGAGCTAAGGACTTAGCAAGGGCCACCACCTTGCTCAGTGGAGCACGAGTGTTTTCAAGGGCTGTCCTGCTACTTTGCTGCAGGTGGCCGTGTGTTCAGGGCTCAGCCCCTAGCGGCAACAAGCCAGGGTTTAACTCCTGACTCAGCTACACGGCGGTCATGGGACCACAGGCAAGTTACTCTACCGTACGCTGCTTCAGTTTTCCCCTCTCTAAAATAGAAACAAGCGTAGTAAATACCCCATAAGATTATCCTAAGGGTGAAAAACTGATATAAACAAAGCACTTAGCAGAGTAACTGGCCCAACCATCTACCTGCACAGTCAGCACTATCAGCCATGATTAATAAGGAAATTGGAACCCTGGTTGGGCTGTGGTCCCTCTGCTCAGTTCTTCTCAAAACTGTGCTCTGCCCGGGAAGCCTCAGTACTCCCAGAGGAGGAAGGAGAAAGTGAGACCAGTAGGGCTTCTCTCCTCCTAGAACCAGAAAAGTCCTACTTTTATCTGTTCCAGAAATTGAGATGCTGCACACAAGTTTATTATCAAAAGCGTGCTCCTGGGGAACGATATTTGAAAATCTGTTCTTCCATGTCACTCCTCACTTTCTCGTGCTTGGATCAGATCATGGGAAGTGAGAAAAACAGAAATAACCATTTATTCTTGATGCTTTCATTCATTCATTTGTGTGGTGTTTTGGTTTTTGGTTTTTGGTTTTTTTGACCAGGGGTCAGCCAGGCCCCAGAGTTACAACCATGAACAAATAACACAGTCCCTGGGAACATGCAGGTGACTTTGCAGCAGGAGAGATAGATGAGGAAACAGGCCGCGTTGCCCAGAGTTTGGAATATCATGCGAAAAGACATACATAATACTGAAAGAAAAGTGTCCAAATGCCTTTGAGATCAAGAGAGACTTGGGTGTGTAAATTGAAGCCTGAAGGTGGAAAGGAGAGGAAGGGGGACAAGTTTTCTAGGAAGAGGCCCAGGGGGGTGAAAGAACATGGTAAATTTAGAAAAAGCAAGTCATCCAGCAATTAGGAAATCCAAAAGGAGGACAAAGAAGAAACGCAGTGCCCCCCAAAATGAGCAACCAAGACCCAGCTAAAGCCTTCCTATCAGGATGAATGCTTCATTTGTAAATTCACTTAATAATTCCAGCCAAGGACCTGGCACCCCAACATGTCCTTTCCAGAGAGCAGATTTCTTAAAGGTTCTTGGTCTCTTAGCAAAAAAGACATTCCCGCTGCTTAGGGTTAAAAGCACAAGTTGAGAACAGGCAAGGAAGGGTGCCTGGGAGAACCCACCTGAGAAAACACGGCCGCAGTTGGCACAGATTTCTCCTGCCTTTCAAAGGCAGAGCTTCTGCCACCAGCTTCCTGAGTGATGTCACTGAGCCATTGTGAGGAGGCCTTTGCGAGACTTTTGAAGCTGACTCTTCCCCAGAGCATAGGCCGGGCTTGGGAAATAGGCAATTCGCTGGTTGACTCTGAGCTTCTCCGAGCAGGTGTGACAAGTGTGAATGTTCTCAGATGGTGAATGAGGCCATGACTAATTCTCACTTCACACACCCAGGAGCCAAGCCAAGAGTCAAAAGGTCCACTTCTTCCTGCATCCCAGTGAAAAGCAAATGCAGCCACCTCTCAGGCAGGAGCTTGGGCATGAAGTCAAGGGAGAGAAGTGTCGTTATCCTAATGGTGTTGAGGTAATAGTAATAATTACAATAAGAGTGATAACTGCCATTTACTGAGCACATACTCTGTGCCAGGTGCTGTTATAACCACTTTTGCATAAATTGAATTCAGCTCAGAAACTCAATGGAGTCATTAATAAATACTAACCCAATTTTACAAAAACAAAGGAGTCCAGAAAAGTTAAGTTTAGGTGGATATGGGAGGTACAAAACAACAAAGAGTTTGCAAAAGCCGTAAAACCAAATAAACAATGTCATACATTCAAATAAAAGCATTTTTATCAGAATTGACTGTATAGACCTCAGGTTCCATACCACACAGAGACCCACCCAGAGGTGTCTATATATCAGGACAAACTGTACTCACATGAGCAACTATAAAAGTCATCAGAGAAGCTCACGAGAATGCTATGGTCCCATGCATGTCCAAGTAGGGGAGAGAGTGGATGGTGGTTGGAGGGTGGCTCCTGGGGACTCCAGGGCAGACCTGCAGGACCACAGTAGACTCTGCAGCCCCCGTTTCATCTCAGTTTTTACATTTATTTTATATATTGGGCTTCTACATGTATTTTCACTTGCAGAAACAATTCGGATCAGTTCAATTCTTCAAACCATCGCACCAAAGGGTAGAGAAAGTACAGAGGAGAAAGGGGCGATGCAGCAAGAATCGGGGACGGACAGAAGAGCATGGCGAGCTTCCGGCGTGAACTTCGAACCCACAGCCCACGTGCCACCCCTCTCCATGCAACGCCCCCAGCAGACATCGCTAGTAGGACGTGTAATTCTTTCCCAGTCTTCCCCCAAGACTCAGAATTCTTTTGTAACCAACACTCAGACATCAGAAGTGGGACATTATAGCGCTCAGCAAGAGAGTATGGGCTTTTTTCTGTAGACAGTGGAGAACCATATATTTTTTTGACTATCGCCCCTAAAGGTTCATCCAAGTCTGAACAATGATATTGGGATGGGACTGTGCATCTTGTGACTCTGAGGCCAGGCCTCACTTGTAGGCAGACCTCATCTCCCAGAAAACGTCACGAATGACTCCCTAGGTTCCCCGATCTTCCCTCCGACAAGGCCCAGACGATAATTTAACCAGTGGAATGAGCCGTGAGAGAGAACGTCCACCACATCCGGGAAACCAGCCTGGCAGTGGCTCTTTCCATTCATGCGCAGCGTGAAATATTCCTGTTGATTACATTGGTGCTGAAATTTGGGGATCCAGGAGTGAACTGGAATAAAAGCATAAGCGTCGCAGCCCAAATATGGCAGGCGATAGGGTGCGGGGCTCTCGTGGAGGAGGCGTAGAAAGCAGGGCGATACCCACAGTAAGTAAGGAAAAGGGACTGAGTTCGATACAAACTTCAGTTACTCCTCTCAGTAGAAAGAACATGATCCAGAGATATAAATAACATGGCTCTGCTATACACAGCTGTGTGACCTTGGGCAAATCACTTGACCTCTCTGAGCCTCAGCTTTCTGATGTATAAAATCTGTGGGATAATAAATAGAGTGATGACCTGATGTCTACAGACCTTTGCTACTAACCGGCTACGTGGCAAGCCAAGTCATTTGCCTCTCGGCACCTCAGTTTTCTCATCTGTCAAATGCGAGTTTTAAGTGAGAAAATCTTTAAGGATTCCTCTAGAGTTTATAGGCTAAGAAAAGATTTGTCCCACCTGGCTTTAATGTCTATCATTCTTCTGCACCCCATCTTTAGTGCACAGAGACCATGAACCCCTTCTTTGTCTGTGCCATTTGGATCTATGTCACCACTTTTAAAACTTCTCTAAGCCCCAGGACACTAAATATGTTTCGCTGAGAATATCTATGGCATTCTTCCTTAAGGAAAAGCTGGGATCTAAAAAGAAATAAACCCTCTACAATAAAAACTAAACGACTTAATTAGATATCATAGAAAAGATAGAACTTTGTATCAGATTTTATTACAGAAAACATAGAACAGAATTTCCCCAAATACCTGCAGCATGCTTGCAAGCTGTTCAAAAACAGAAAAAGTGTTCCATGGCACAGCGTTAAAAAATAATGATAAAACGAAACTGCCCAACATTTCACAAATACATCTATCCTTGTAAGATTCGTTGTCAAAACAGATCATTCTATCTGTCTCAACAAGTCAGGCTGTCCTAGTGAGAACCACGTTTTCAATGCTTGCTGTGCTAGAAAGAGAAGCAATCAAGGTTGAATGGCCTTGCACTGAAATACCAAAGTGGTTAAGGCCCCCTGGTTTTAGAAAGGAGGAGAAAAAAAAAAGCCAGAGAGGAAGGAATAGCCTTCATTCACTAGATCTGGATTTCGAGCCTTCCCACGTGAAACCAGAGCAGCCTCATCACCGGGCTGGCGTCCTCTGAAACTCGTCTGCTCTGCTCCTAAGACAAAGCCATATGTCAGCACAGGCAGGAGCCAGAGGGGTCCCAGGAAGCGAGCAGTCCCGGCCCCACTAGTGTGGAATTCACTCCACAAGCCCTAGTCGTGGCCTGGGCGCTGCCACCAAGAGAGGAGAAAGCAGAGCTAGGTGGGGTCAGAGGAGCCAGCACCCACCCCTCCTGAGGGCTGTGGTAGGAAATTCATGACCTCGACTGCAGCCAGGGTTTTTCCTTTGCGTTTGGGTCCCCCTAGTGGAGCAGCGAAAGTGCACGGGTTCAATCACGGGGGAGGCCTGTGAGGAGATGGAACTGCTGGGCAGTTAAAACCAATGGCCATGAAAGAACTTGAAGCTGCCTCTGCGGCCAAGCGGCCAATCAACACGCAGTTCACTCCTACTGTTTACGCAGCAACGAGGGCGGGGAAGTGCAGGGGAATCTGGCTTCCAGGTGGGCTTGCCCATGGCGATGCGGGCAGCTGGGTGGATGGGGAGAGCCTTCCCCTGAAGAACCAGGGGGTGCACTTTTCCCCTGATGGCAGCTCATTCCTATCATGAAGAAGGTGACTGTGCCCCAAATACGCCCAGTTTGTTCTTCCCAACAAGATAAATCACTCTACCTACCCGGGAGCCGAG
>NW_006439568.1:5127030-5138959 GCF_000325575.1 Pteropus alecto | reverse complement strand
CTTCCCTAGCGTTCCTTAGCTCGTTGCTCTAATTCAGTCAGCTTCACTGCTAAGTCCATGGTCAACCACGGTGTGGCCACAGTCTTCACAGAAGATCACCAGAATATGAAGCTGCATCTTCAGTACCAAATGCCACTCATGGGACCCCAGCGGGTGACTTAGACATTGCTTCCGGAAGGCTCTGAAATATATCAGAACCAAAATTCAGTCGACACCAAGATGACTTCAGAACCGAGATTAAAAATTCATTTCCTGCGATTTCCCGAATCACAAAGTGTACAGTCGCACTGTCTAGCAGAGCATCTCCAAGACTCAGCGGTGAGATTAAGGACTGCATTCCAATACTCCAAGAATAAATTGCGTGAAGACACCCAAATAATAGAATGATTACAAACTAGAGTTGTCCCATTATCAAATTCTTAGAATATAATACACCTTAAAAAATTAAATCCTTTTGACAGGTAAAATCTAAAGATGTTCAAAACTAAAAAAAAAAAAAAAAGGAAAGAAAAGAAAAAAAAAGAAAATTTAAATCCAAAAACTAATTATTTTGTCCTCGGGTGTTAAAAGCCTCATCTCCTTGCTTTCCATGATACCGGGCACAAATATTTCCAGCACCTGACACAGTGCCTATGACCACAAAGACATTCAATATTACTTTGTTTCATAAATTTATGAAATGAATGGGCGGATGTTCACTGGACCAACCTAGCTACTGTTTCATGGTAAGAACAATCAACCAAATGGTAAATGATGTTTCTGTTTATCCTTCTCTCGATAAAGATAATTATTTTAGGAGCTGCTTCTTTGATTATAATCACTAGCAAATGACGCCAGGCTGCTCAGCACAGCTCCTGGCAAGTATTAGATATGCAGTGTTATTTGGATGGGATTCTAATTTCACAAATCTTATATTAGGAAGAAGCAATGAGCATGATCAAAACTTTGAGCCATCTAGAAAGCTAAAGCTACTTGGTTTTCTTTTTTCAGTTTAGGGAGGAGGGGACTGATTTTTATATCAGTAACGAAGAAAATGAAGTCGGAGCCGTTTGCATCTGCTTGCCTCTCTCTTTGGACCATTTTAGCTCCAGCCATTCCCTATCACCCTTGCCCTCTGTGCGGTGTGCTCCACAAAAGCTTCATCCTTCTGCCCTGGCAGCTGCCTGAGACGGATCAGATGCTTATCTTGGCTAACCCTGGTTGGCCACGGCAGGCATCCTGGTCCCCTCTCCACTCCCTACAGCCTGTGCGGGGAACACCATGTCAGGGAACCCCAGGAGCTAACTCTTCCCAAGTTGGTCAGATACAGCCAGATCTCCAAAGAGTCAGTCACGACACTCTGATGCCTTCTGGTCTTCTCCACCCAGGGGTCCCCAACTCACATGCCATGCTGCCCTTTCCAGTGTCCTCAGATTCTTGAGTCCACACTTGCTCTTCCCACTGCTGTGGGTAAAGCCCACCACTGCTGCAACCCAGGGTCAAGGCATCTGTCTCCCCAGCTCTCCAGCCAAGCTGTTTCCCTGGAGAGGGTGGTGTAATCAGCAAGTAGGAGGTGTCTCGTCTCAGCAGACGGCATGAGCTTCCTCCAACTCTGGAGCTCCGTACCCCAACCAGCCACCTCTCCGCCCAAACCACGCCCTTCCCTCCTTTCTCTAGAAAGCCCCCTACCATCCTTTGCCCAAACTTCCCATCTTCTCCTCTAATCCCAATACTGTCTCTACTTCTCCAAAAGCCCAGGGTTGACCAGATAGCTCCTCCCTGATGCTCCCACAATAGTTTGCATTTATGTCTTGATCAGATTCCTGGAAATTAACTTCGAAATGGAAGTTCACATGCAGGAAGTTTAGTGATGGATGCTCTCAGGATCAACACCTGAAGGAGTGAAGGAAGCAGGACTAGGCAGAGGGAGAAGCTGAACTGTGACACAGTCACATGAAAGCTTCAGCCCAACCTTTGAGCGTTGACCCCCTAAAACATGGGGCAGGCCTTTGTGCCTAGCACTGTCCGGTCACAGGCTGTGCCGAGGGAAAGGACATGATCTTGAGCGAAGCTGCTTTCTTCCTGAAGAAAGACTCAGCTGAGAGTCGCCAGCAGCCAACATGCTCAGAAGAAAGAGAAGAGAGCCTGGGTCCCAGAGGGAAATCTCAATGACACACCCTTCACTGCACACTTACTGCATTAATGCAGCGTCTTCATTCTCTCTTTTGTTCGATAAATATTTATCAAGTGTACAAGATCCTGGAGATACATCAGTAGGCAGCTCTCACAAGGTTGTGAGCCTGCCAAGGGCAGGGACCATCTTTTTCTCTCTGTGTCTATGGTTCCTGCTCCTGGTATACAAGGATCGCTCAATAAACAGTTGCCGAATGAATGACTAATGAAGGGATTGCAGAGAGCCTAGTAAATAACACTTCTTTCTCCACCCAGGTTCAATATCATTGAGAAATAGACAAAATCAGATCTACGGAAGGCAAAATATAACCTTTATCAGCAACAACACGTCTTGCTAGAGAATGTGAATTCTATTTGTGGGAACGGATAGAAGATAGGAAATAAGTAATAGGAAATTCCAGAATTAGGCAGACATTCCCGCCCAGTCTTGGGCAGTGTTCGAAAACCAGAGCCTCACTCCCGAGCATGCGGGAGGGGCAGAGAACAGATTCTAAGAGGTGGAAAAGCTGAGCTGAGAATGATACCCAGCTGTTCTCCCACTAGTGATGATTAGAGATGAGTCTCACTCCTCTACCTAGAGTAGGGACAGGGAAAGGCCAGAGCGTTAGCTCAGGGGAACCACCTCCACAGGTAAGGACGCACCAGGACTGGGGAAGTTTTACCCCAATTAAATATGTACCGACCAGACCGAACACTGAGAGCTTTCTGGCTCAATTCCGGTTATCACAAAGGCCGGTTTCATCCATGAGCCTCCCGTTTGCCTGAGCCAATAAACCCCCTTGCTGAGAAGCAAATACTAGTTCGCCTGCAACCCTGAGTTCTTACCTAATATAAGGATAAGAACTGAAGAAAAAAATTAAACACAGTGATAGAAATTCACAGTATAATTCATCTAGGCTGGAACCCACTGGGAGTAAATTTGGAGTCTGTGATGGACCCAGCAGGTGTGGTTACTATGGAAATACCGCTGCTCTAACTTCCTGTGCACGTGAATCTCTGGCACGAAGCCCGCAGCCCAATGCCAGGGAGAGACACCTTTGTGACACCGATAGTAAAACATTCTATAAGGTTCGAAATCGGCAGCATTCAGATTTGAATTAAACAAAGTGACTTCGGTCTCTGTGTCGGGATGAACAAAAGTGGATCTCTCCCCAGTACTGTTCTGGCAACAGAAGGTGCATAACTCAGTCCCAAAAGAGTGAGAAAATTAAGTTTGCGCAGGGACTGGGGCAGAATCGTGGCTTCTAAGCAAGGTCCCAAGCTCGAGAAAAACCCCACTTACGGACTCTTGACAATGGCTGCTCTGCTCACAATTAAAGTTGGCAAAAATTCAAGTCGGCTTTGGATTCAATGCTCGGGAAAAGTAGGTAGTTTCACAGATTGTTTGCTTAAATGTCAAGCTCCTGCTTTTATTTCTCAGCGTTTTGGGAGTGTTCACATTTCTGCACTTTGAATGACAGCTGGAAGAGGAATATCTAGGGTCTAAACAGCTCCCTCAGCTCAAATTAAATCAAAGCCAGGGTGATGAGACCTACTAGTTCAAAAGTTCCCAGTGGCACACAGCTTTCTAGAGAATTATAGACAGAGGAAAGCGCACACCCTTGTACCTTTGGGCAGTGGGCAGAGATCATTAATATGAGATGCGTATTAATAAAATTCAACTTAGGACGTCACGTATTTCTGTCCTTGCAGTAAAAGACTGCGCTGCCATCTTCCCTCAGCACATTCGCCCCCTCCGACACCTGGTTCTAACCCTGACTATGTCTTGAATTAGCTCACCGACCTTTGGGTGCATTGCTCAGCCTCTCTGGATTCCTCATTTCCATTATTTGTAGAATCCCCTGACCGCAATAGCTCAAGACTCTTTCTCTTCTAAAATATTATGCCTGTGATGTAGGAGTGTCTACCACTGAGCATAACCTCTGGTTAAATGAAGCAATGAATAGGCGAGAGAAGTGTGATTAAATGAACGAATACATCATCCCTGCACGGAGGCTCAGTAACTTGTGAGGAACGTCTGCAGCCATAATGCCATTCCCAGTCGGGTCTCTGTGAGAGAATTCCTCTTTAAAGCTCTAAGGCATCCACTGTACGTAATGAATTAACTTCTCTCTACCCATCCGCAGTGTAGTAGTTATGTACCAATTCTAGGAGATTGGAAAAATAGTCACTCCAATCGTTGTCTGTGTTCTACAGTCCAGTTGAGAAAAGCCATATGATTACTAAATAGCCAACAAACTTGTCAATAAACCAGAATTTGCCAAAAAGCCCAGGAGCATGCTAATACACCCCACCCTATCCCCAGTCCTACACGTGCTATGAGATCTGGAGTCTGGCCCACCCACCGGCCCCGCAGCATGGTACAGAGAGAAGAATGTGGGCTGAGGACACAGAAAGTCCAGGGTTCCAGTCCTCATTGTCCCACCCACAAGCAGTGCAATCCACAGCAAATTATTTGTCTCTTGGGGCTTTGGTATTCCCCCGTTGTCTTAGTTCAGGATCCTCCAAACGTAGACCCTAAGACGAGGACTTTAATGCAAGTAATTTATTTGGGAGTTGATCCAGGGAAGTATGGCATAGCATGGGTTTCCCGGCTTTGGCACCGTTGACATTTTGGGCCAGATCATTCCTCATTGTGAGGGGCAGTCTTGAGCACTGTAGAGTGTTTAGTGACATCCCTAGCCTCTGCCCACTGGATACTAGCAGCATCCCCCCTTCAAGTTATGATAACCAAAAAATGTCTCCAGACACTGCCAAATGTCCCCTGGGAGACAAAATCGCCCCTAGTTGATATCCACTGGTAGAGTGCTTATTGTGGCATATTGCTCAGATGCCCCCTTAAGGATTCATTACCTCAGCAGCTGGGAATATCAGATGCTGATCACAGAGGCCCATGGTCAAAGAGACCTGCCTCACCTCAAGTTATTCCCCTTCCCACACCCAGAGTAGCCCACACCCAGTGACTAGTCATTACAGGGGCACAAAGGCCCAGCTCTCTTTCCCCCAAGACAGGGCAACCATACAAGGCCGACCCCGTTCCGGAGCTTGCTGTGGGAGCGGCAAGTCCCCCAGTGCAACTGCGTCATGATTTACCTTCTCCCTCTGCCCCGCTCTGCTTCCCTCACTTCTTTACAGCGATGTTCCCCAGCGCCCTCATCAAGAATACTACCGCATGCAAATCTCCATCTCCGAGCCTGTTTCCGAGGAACTCAGGTTAAGACTTCTTGTCGAGAGGTGTCCTAGGAAGCAGATTCTAAAACCGAAAACCGGGAGCTGGATCCCTACCAGCTAGCTAGCAATAAGTTACCCCATCACTTGCAGTAGGTGGAACGCCGAGAGACCCAGCCTGTTGGAGTTGCAGTTGTTAAAAGAGTCACCTGTTCTGAACTGGATGTGATGCCTCTGGAAGGGAATGCACTGGCTGGTGAATATATAAAGCGTTTGAGAGGCACAGGGCAAGAGAAGTAGTGATTATAAGTACAATGGACTCAGATGGTTGCTGCTGGGTGCTGTAAGCGCTCTAGAGAAAGACAATGAAAGGCTGGGGTGATTTGTCATCATTAAAGGGGTGAAAGTCAAGGGGCCTCCTTGGCAGCAAGTGAAGATGATCACATCTCCTGCGGCCAGAGGGCAGGAAAAAGCACACATCAGACCCAGGACTGCATGAGAAGGTAGCAGAGCCTCATGCAAGGTTGGAATCCCAACTTCAGAGAGGCTGCTGCATCCAAATTACAGCTCTGATTGGGAAGGAATGGGACCCTATCACTTGAGTGTAGTGGGGACAACTTGGCCAACACACTAGAAATCCCGAGCCATCAGATCCTCTGGAACCCTCTAGAACCCTCTGGAACCCTCTGGACCTGAGAAGTAGCCCCTTCCTCCTACTGCTACTAGCACAATGGAGGCGTGAAGAGTGGCCGTGGCAGCAGGGATGGAGACCATGTATGGAGTCAGCACTGTGGGCTCCCATTCCCCGAAGCAGACCTAGCTTCAGCCCCTGCCAAATAACCAATCTGCCAGCAGTAGAGACCGACGCCGAGCTCCCTGTACAAAACCTTATCTTTCCAGGCTCCCAAGCAGGTTACACTGAATAAAATCGACCTATATTCCAGGTGCAGGTTTGCCATCAGAAGGCCATGGCCGGCACCTCTATCCAAGGGCTGTCAGAGAGATCTTCGGTGAGAGCCACTGAAACGGATCCTGCAGTCTACTGTTTCAGTCCAAGGAACTCCAGGCCACTTCACAGCAATGGGCAGAGGACTGTTGGATGCACAACTTCTAATTCTGGGTCTAATTCAACGAAACAGCCAGCCTCACAGAGCGATAGGGAGCTGTGAGTATCATTTAGAAATAATACCAGCCCATGATCAAGCTTACTCCCTGGGCCAGAGAACACCTGCAGTCAGAGAGACAAAGATGCAAAACTTAAGACTCCCTTCCCATGGGTGGAAACTGCCCACTAGAGCTTCTGGTGGCCTCCTGGGTGAGTGACAGCTCGTGGGTGGGGCAGAGACATCATCTGCTAAACCTATCTGCTAACGGGTGGTGATAATACACATCATAGTGAAAATTAAATAAATTTTCATATGTCGAAAGTCAGAAAGAAAGCAGAGATTTAACAAATATATTTTTTTCCTCTCTGCTGCTTTTTTTTTTCCTTCACGTAGGTAAATATAAAGGAAGGGAAAGATTTTTAAATCGAATAGCAATAGGCTCTCCTAGCCCCTAAAATGTAAGATTTATCAGTGCATACACACACACGAAATGTTATCGAGGCATCCTCTCACAAATACTGAAGAGACAGTTAACAAATAAATGATTTCTGCAAAGCAGCACTCCTAATTCACCCAACACAGATAGCCCCTGCCCTTGCAACTGAGCAGTCAGCTCTTTGCAAGGCTGTATCATAGCAACAGTCAGCCAGAGAACTTCCAAGAGTATTGAAGCATCCTTTTGATGGCTACAGGTGCCCTAGCAGCAAGATGGAACAGAAAGAAAATTCCCAGCTGGCTGGTCAGAGTACTGTATCTCAGAGGCCTGAATCGACCATAAACTTGATGCCTGATCTTGGCCCATCTCTTGATCACTCTGAGCCTTGATTCCCTCACCTCGAAACTGAGCACTTGGACTATATTTATATGTTCATCCATTTAACAGATATTTGCTGAGCATCTGCTAGTTGCCAGGCTCAGAGCCACCGTTCAGGGGAGGTGGAGAGGAGGTTGGACAATCTTCCAAGTCTTTTTCAACTCTAGCTAGGCACTCAGAATGGCACATCTGTAGAGATACAGAAGCATTTTTCAAAACTAGCATCCCCCACAGGCCGTCCCGATGCCATCTCATAGTCAAGCTCTTGATGTTAATGACCCCCTTACACATCACCTTTCTTGGTAAAAAAAAAAAAAAAAAGAACACAGTTGTTCAGTGTCCTCCCCTTGACCATGGGGAAGAAGTCATGGCAGAAATGAGCAAGGAGGCGAGTGCATCTCACCGGGCTCACTGAGTCAGCAGGACTCCCGGCTCCCGGTTTGGGGCGCCTTGCCCTCCTCTCTTTCCCAAGGGGTGTGCTCCCTCTGTCACTGTGCCGGCTGCAAAACTGACCAGCTTTTTCCACAGTCCAGCAAACTGAGCTTTGGAATCTCACTTGTCCCCTCAGCAAAACATCAGGCGAAAGCAGAGCAGTTGAATGCAAAGGACAGTTACATAATTTGCCCAAGTCCCAACACAAAAACGCCACGTGACTCTGCTAGTTCACCTCTTCCGTTCCGCCCTTTTCCCTAGCAAGCCCAGGAATGTAAGCCCACGCCTCGCAACCAAGCCCACGTGCAACCTTTTAGCAAGTGAGGATACTTTCTTTACGTGCTGGGAGACAGCAACATGGCTCCAAAACGAAATTCCTTTTGCTTATTACCATATTAAGAGGTTTGAGATTGTGAGATGAGGGATGGATGGATGGATGGATGGATGGGGAGGTAGAGAGGGAGAGAGAGAGATCATGGATGGATGGATGGATGGATGGATGGATGGAGAGGTAGAGAGAGAGAGAGAGAGATCACTATATATAACTTATATATTTATACGAAATACAAATTGCACCTCCCCGGTGGTCCTCATTTTATTTTCTATGCCTTATCTAAACTTATTCACGAGTCACATTTCACAGGGGAGCAGGGACTCACCAGTCAAACGCTGCTGAGTCTCTTCCAGTGTAAAACAGCGCCTTTCCCAGCTGGGAGGGAAGGCACAGATTTTCAGCTTTCTGCCTTGTCTGCTGCAGAGGACAGCTCTCAGCCCATGGTGACCGGGGAGAAGCATGATGAGTCTTCCCTGGGAGGCGGCTGGGCTGGTCCACGGGAGCCCTGCATGGATGTCTCCTTGGGCATGGGGTGTCCCTTCCCAAGGGACAGTAAGTGACCACCACTTCCTGAGGTCTGTGCTCATGGCCGTTTGCCTCCAGTTGAGACGTCTCCAGATAATTGGTCCTGTAGCCAAGCTTCAGGTTCCACATCTCCACCATTGCATTAGATCCTAGGGCTGCCATAGCAAACTATCACAAACTAGATGGTGCAAAACAGCAGACAGATATTCTCTCACAGTTCTGGAGGCCAGAAGTCCAAAATCAAGGTGTCAGCAGGACCTAGGGCTCCTCCCCAAGCTCTAAGCTCAAGGGAAAACTCCTACCTTGCCTCCTGCAGCTTCAGGTAGCTCTGGCCTTCCCGGGTCTGTGACAGCATCACTGCCATCTCTGCCTCCGTTTTCACATGGCCTTCTTCTCTTCATCTCTGCATCTCAAATCCCTTCCTGCTCTCATAAGGACACCAATCGTTGGATATAGGGCCCACCCTAAATCCAGTATGATCTAATCTCAGGATCCTTAGCTTGATCACATCTGCAAAGACCTTACTTCTAAATGAGGCTCCATTCACAAGTACAGGGGTTAGGACTTGGACGTATCTTTTGGGGGCCACAATTCAACCCATTATACTTTCCGAGGGCTCCCTGGAATCTCTTACTCCCCTTAGTGCATTCAGAAGCCTCAGCAACCAGGAGCGCTGTCTTCTCTCACCTGTTAAGACACCTCCCTCAGCTGTTTCCCACCACTGCCAGGTGCCACGACGAAGATGAACTTCTCTATAAGGCTCGTAGTCTTGCAAGGCGCATCCCAGGATGCCTGGACAAGAGTTGCTTCTGCTGCGAGATGCTTAAATGCTTGTCTGGAGTTTCTAGCAGACCCTCCAGCTGCCTGCTTCTCTGTCCTTCCTCAGCTACCTACATTCAAGTCCATCTCACCCCCTCCCCCCTGGGAGGAAGGTAGTAGAAAAGGAAATGAACTCAAATTCAGAAAACTTGAGTCTGAACTCCAGGTCTAACATCTGTTAACTATATGACCTTAGGCAAACCATTGCCCCCATCCTGAACTCTTTCATGTCACTCAAGTCAGTAAGCCCCTTCCCACCGGAGGAAAAACTTGATGCAGTCTTCACCTTGCCGCAGACCCCAGCTCTCCCAACACCTTCGCCTAAAGGAGAGATGGGCCATCCCCCAAGTCCTAATCCTGTCCCCCTGCCTGCTTCTCATCCTGGTCTTATGAGCCACAGGACTGAGCAGTTGCCTGATGGCCCCAGCTGGATACTGGACCATATTCTCAGCTGATTATCCATCCTCTTGTCAGAGTCGTCCAGGATCAATTTGATCATGCTTCACATCTGAGTTGTCTCAGGCACCACTGAAAGTCCCATCAGCACATGAGACTTCTTTTCACACCGCCTGTACCTCTTCTAATCAAAACCACCTCCCACCCCTCATCTCACCTGGAAACCTTCCCACAGAGCCCTGCGGAACTCAGGCTTTCACCGGCTAGCTCCCCTTCATCCTCAACCCCTTCTCTGAATATTCCTACCACCTTCCCTCACTAACTAAAACGGAGCCAGTCCCTAGAGATGCCAGTTCTTCCACAGCCCTCTCAAGTAGAGATGAATTTTTTCTTCCATAATCCTTAAACCTTAGGTATCCCCTTGGCTCCCCAATGCTCCTTCCAACCAATTTCTCTTTCTCGTTTCATTTTTAAAAAATGATAAAATAAGATATAAGTAAACAAAAAACACCTCACCACCTTGGAAGTTTAATTGCCCGGCTTTATCATCCTTTATCCTCCTGTCGCTACCTTCTCATGATCCCCAGCCCTTCTCCACAATTTATTAATGACTTCGGAGTCTGGCTGTCTCCCTCTTCACAACTCCTCTCGCCGTCATTCCTGGTGCGTGTAAAATACCACAAACGGCCCATCCAACGGGGGCCGGCCTTTCGCTTCCTTGACTCCTTAACTCCAGCCATCTTTTCTTGCACTCCATCCCAGCTACCCATTCGCACGAAAGAAATTAATAGATCTCTATGCCGACTCACGTCGAGCCGCGCAGGCTAACAGTTGCTGCATGTCTATTCTGTCATCCGGTCAACCACCAGATGTGGAAAACTCTGACTATGTGCCGGGCCCCGACACAGTAATGACTCGGTCTAGCCCTAATGAGTCTGGTGAGAGAAGCAGACAGATGTTTGCCACATGGAGAGATGAAGCGTTCGTCTGCGTTTATCCTTGGAAGCGAAGGTCACTGCCCAGGAGGACTACAGAGGTGAGGCTGATAGAGGGAGTGGAGAAGGCG
Source organism: Pteropus alecto (assembly GCF_000325575.1). NCBI lineage: Eukaryota > Metazoa > Chordata > Mammalia > Chiroptera > Pteropodidae > Pteropus > Pteropus alecto. Next base: position 5,128,127 of record NW_006439568.1, on the reverse strand, counting down.
TTCCAGGGGAGGCACCTGTGCGCAGAGTTTTGAAGTGTAAGCAGGAGTTCAACAGGAGTATGTGAAGAAAAGGGGTTTTCCTTACAGTAGCTTATACAAAGACACAAAAGTGGACTGAAGCGTGGCGAGCGGTTTGCACGAGTAGAGTGGAAGCTGTGAGGAAGGCAGCACAGAGGTGGGATAGAGAGATGGGCAGGGGAGGAGAGTCGTCGAAGGCCTCGAATGTCACGCCAAGGACTAGCATGAAAACATTGGGAGCCATGAAGGACTTCAAAGGAGTGGGTGCCCTAAACACTGCCCTAGTTCATTGCGAGGTTGAGAGCCTCCGAGGATGGTCACCAGTAACTCCCTGGCTCCCTGGACACACAGGATGTTCCACCCGCCAAGAAAGGGAGCCTCTTGACTCTGCTCGAACCTCGCCTGGCATCTCGATTTGCCTCGCCCTACAGAGTATGACAGAAGTGCTGCTGTGCCAGTTCTGGGGCTAAACTTCAGGGTCCCTGGCAGCTTCCTCTCTTGCTCTGAGAAACCAGCCACCTTGCTATAAAGAAGCTCAGATTCTTGAATGACAAGATACCGTGTGCAGAGAAAGAGGCTCTGGGGAGGAGCAGCTCCGGGTGGATGCAGCTGGGTGAGCGGATCCCAGCGCCCATCACGTGGGGCAGGAGAGCCACCTGGCTGAGCCGTGCCTGGGTGCTTGACCCGCCAAATGACAAGAAATTATAAATCATTGTTACTTTAAGCCTCTAAGTTTCTGGCTGATCGGTTATATAACAAGAGACAACTGAAACACATTTCATTTCATTTTCAAAAGAAACCCCACAAGGAAATATTATTCCCTCTTTTACATGTGAGGAAAATGATGCTCAGCAAAGCTTTAACGTGCTCAAAGACTATTCGGAATTATAAGAGACATCCAAGATGGAACTCAGGTTTAACTCCTCCCTGGACGTGGAGAGCAAGCCTAGTGTTCAGCTAAAACGTTGGATACGGACAGCCTCTATTCTGATAGGTGTAGTGTCTGTTCCAGTGAGTCACGGCCTATTCTTTACTAGTTATTAAACATCTGGAACACTCCCCTTAACTGGGAGGACATA
>NW_006439568.1:5114832-5126980 GCF_000325575.1 Pteropus alecto | reverse complement strand
AGAGGCAAGAATGACAACCATCTTTTAAGAACATTGAGAGCGTCTCAAGTTTGTAGAAAACACCTCCAGCCTTGCTCTCTTGGCCTTACCAACCAGGCTCCCTTTGAATGTATCAGTGCTCGAGGCCGAGACTCAAGTGACAGCTGGTCCTCCCTCGTCTCCATGGCGAATCGCACGCACAACCAGAAACGGTGGGCAGCAGGCACGCTTCACAGGCCAAGCAGACACACGCAGTAATGGGTGCACATTTTCCTCCCTTTTCTACTTCCCACCTTTTTCTCACTTTATTTCATGGTATTTGCTGCCAGGTTTATTACTGTTGAATGCCCCTTGGTGTATTATTTGGGACGAAAATCACCTCATTTAATTCAATGGATTGCTCTCGGAAGTAGATTTTCTTTCCTGCACTTGATGCTGGACAGGAAACAAGATGCTTCCCTTTTTCCCAGTTCTACTCCCCTGCCTAACAAATGTCTAATGCGCTCACCATTTCTGGAGACTTGGCCTAGAGCCTGAAGGGAGAAAAACAGAGAGATGTCGGCACACGTGTGATCCCCACACACGCACAGAAGAAAAGGCAGCGAACCAGTGATGCTCGGGTGATTGTATTCACGTTTATTCATCTAGACTGAGCGATTCCAAGAGTAAGGTACAAATCCTTTGGTTTCATAACTGTCCCAACAACACCTTTCTGTCCATGAGAACTTGCCTTACAATGCAACAAACAAAGGAGGAGCCAGACTTTGAATCAGAAGGACAAGTGAGCTCTTCCCAAACCGTTCCGATAAGACCTGACGCTCAGGTCACCAGTGGCTTGTCAGGGTCACCAGTGCGTGCATCTAGCCAAATCCAACAATGGATTTTAATTCTCATCTTATTCAACATTTCCACAGCAGCTGAAGCTGTCAATTCTTCTCTTCATGAGACACTTTTCCCCTGGCCTCTAGGCTGTCCCACACACTTCGTTTCTCTCCTCCCAGCCTGGCTCTTCCCTCTCTCCTCCACGGGATTCTCTTCTTCCTCCTGCCTTTGTGTGTTGGCACGCCCCACACTCGTGCCCAGCCTTCTCGTTTCCTCTGCATGATCTCATCCAGTCCCACAGCTTCAAAGGCAGCCTATGTGCTGATGACTCCCAAATTTTATCTTCAGACCGAACGTTTCCCTCATTAAGAATCTCAAGCCCAACATGTCCATGATAGGATGCCAAATTTTTCCCCTTAAAACTGCCCCTTCTTCAGTCTTCCGCAACTCATCAAACGGCACCACCACTCACCAAGGCAATCAGATCAAAACCCTGGAGAATTTCCTAACTCTTCTTCCTTTAAGACTTTCCATTCACTTCATCGGCAAGTCCTCCCAGATCTACCCTCAATCTGACCTCTTATGACCACCTCAACTGCTATCAGCCAAGCTTCATTTTTGCCTTGACCATTGTGATAGCCTCCTGTGGTAGAGTCTGCCACAGATTCTGAGTATTTGCTACTCCATTTGGGGGACGATTATACTTCCCCAGCCCCAGTGATGCCAGGCTTAGCCACATAACTCGATTTGGTCATTGAAATGTGTGTCACTTTCAGGCAGAAAAGTTCAGAATCAGCAGGTGATTCATCATGATCTGGCAATGTTCCAGATGAAGCCACTCCATCACCCTGTTTCCTGGAGCGGGGATGATGTGCAGCATCATCCCAGCTTGACTCTCATGTCACTGCCCTCCCCCACCACCTGCCTAGGAAATTCTCCACACAGTAAACAGAGTGACATTTTGAAAAGGTCAATCAGATCGTGTCATTTCCCCACTCAAAGTCTTCCAAAGCCTTCTCACTCGACTTAGATTAAAATCCAGCCTCCTCGCCTTGTGTGTCAACTTGACTGGATCACAGGATGCCCAGATATCTGGCTAAGCATTATTTGGGTTTATCTGTGAAGGTGTTTCCGAATTAGCATTTGTATCACAGACTGAGTAAAACAGGTTAGCCTCCCCAATGTGGTGCGCCTCATCCAATTGGTCGAGAGCCTGACTGGAACAAAAAGGTGAAGAAAGGGAGAACTTGCCTTTATCTGACTGAATGGGCTGGAACACCTGTCTTCTGCTTTTGGACTGGGATTTATGCCACTGACTCTCCTGAGTCTCAGCCCTCTGGACTCAAACTGAATTACACTGTAGGCCTTCCTGGGCCTCCAGATTGCAGACAGCAAATTGTGGGACTCCTCGGCCACCATAATCATGTGAGCTAATTCCTTATTTTATATATATATACACATATATATCAGGGTCGCGAGCTTGCCTACTGTGAATCTTGGAACTTTTCAGCCTCCATGATAAATTGGGTCAATTTCTTAAAATAGATATAGATAGATAGGTATATCCCATTGGTTCTGTTTCTCTGAAGAACCTTCACTAGTACATTTGCTTTCTTCCTATTTCTTGAATATCTCAAAAAATCTATCCACTCCACAAGAAGACACAGACATACTGATAGCAGAATTCTCCTGGAGAATCAAACCAACCAAATCACCTTACACCTTATACATCCCCTACTGAATTCCACAGTTGACAAGTGCCACCCCACACACAGAGTTTCCAGTTTCCATGTATCCCATTTTAAAATGTGAGCATTAGCCAATGATCACCAGACCGCCAAGGAAATTCTGTAAACTGAAAAGCAAAAACAGAGGCCAAAATATTAAGGAGGTGAAGCAACTTGTAGAAAACTATGCAGGAAGATAAAAAATTAAAAGGAAACTATCATTAACATCCTCAGAGAAGTAGGAGAAGTTATTGTATTGTATTTACTAATAAAAATGACATATCAAAAAGGAAACAATTATAAAATAAGAGAGAGTTCTTAGAAATTCAAACTATGAAAGCCAGAATGAAATTTTTAATAGAAGGGTCAGAAGACAAAGTTAGAAAAATTATTCAGAAAATACAGTGAAAAGTCAAAAATGTAAAAGATATGACAGAAAAGAAACTTTAATAGTCTAGCATAGTAGCATTATTCACAGTGGCAATGGAAGCAACCAAAGTGTCCAAAGGACCTCAAGATAATCATGCTAAGCTAAATAAGCCAGACAGAAAAAGTTGAAAATCACATGATATCACTTATATGTGGGATATAAACCTAAAAACAGCAAATGAACAGGACAAACAAACAGAGGCTCATGGACATGAACTATAGACTAGTGGTTACCAGAGGGTAAGGAAGGGGCAGGTAGGTGGGGTAAAGAGGGTCAGATATAAGGGGGCAGGGGGAGGGTGAAGTGGGTAAAGGGGATCAACTATGTGGTAGCTGAAGGAAACTGGACTTTGGGTGGTAAACACACAATAGAATATACAGATATCAAATTATAATGTACACTCAAAAATTATATAATTGTATTAACCAATGTTACCCCAATAAACTTAATTTTTTTTTTTAATCTCAAAATCAAATCCGTCTAGGAGTCCATCATCTGAATAAGTAAAGTTTCGGAAGAGAACATGGAAATAGCTGAGAAGAAAATACAAGAAATAATTCCAGAAATTACCTAGTACTGACAGGCGTGAGTTTCTAGATTGAAGAGGTGCATTAAATATCCAGCAAGTAGATAAAAACAAATCCACATTAAAATTTATCATTATGGATTTTCATAACCATAGGGACAAAAAGGTTATTCTAAAAATCAGGATAAGTATGGATTTATCAATAGCCCATTAGAGGATCATGGAGCAATGACTTCAGGGTTCTGCAAAAAAATCTTTTCCAGCCTAGAATGACATACACGACCAAGCTAATAATTAAATGTGAGAATGGAATACAAAATTTCATACATAATAGTTCTCAAAACATTCACCTCCCATACACCCTTTCTCAAGAAGCTGCAAGAAAAATCGGTCATCCAAGTTAGGAGATAAACCAAAAAAGAGAAAGACACAGGGTCTGGGAAATATGAGCATCAATCCATGAAGAGTCAAAGGAATCTCAGGAATAATGGTGAAGGATGATCCAAGAAGGAAAGCTGTGTACTTAGCCTAGAAAGAAATAGTCGAGATTGGAACAGCTCAGGAGAGCACAGCAGAGAAGACCAAAAAGATGGCCTTGTCGAAATACCCAATGTGAATGAATGTATTGAGAGGAGCATTAAACAATTGAGGAGAGAATTTTGGGTAAATTAGCAATAGGAAACAAAACAAAGGAGGAAAAAACAATATAACTATTAACTCCAGGAAAACCTAAAAGCTGTACTATAAAACAAATAGTACTATAAAACAAAATAATCATGTTGCAGCTGTAAAAAGTGCTTATAGAGACAGGATAATATACACACTAAATATTAACCTGAGGAAAATTATGAAATAACAGAAGTGAGATTATGGGGGTGGGGGCAGGTGCATGATGGGGCAGGGTAGGCATGGTCAAAGAGAGCTGAAATAGTGGGAGGCTAGCAGGTAATGCCTGAAGCTGGAAGCATTTAAAAGAAAGGAACATTATAAGCATATTATAGAGATAAGGAGGTAATATCAAAATGACCAAGTAAAAAAGTTAAACATGTTGATTCTAGAAAGCAGGATAATGGTGGGATAGGGGGAGCTGCTGGTTTTTAATGTCCCTTGTGAAATTTTTGACCCTTGTTATGGACTGACTTTTTGCTCCCCAAAATTTACGTTTTGAAACCCTAATCCCCAAAGTGGTTGGAATTTGGAGTCGAGGTCTTTGGAAGGAAAATAGGGTGTGGTCCCCATGGTGGGATCAGTGTCCTTATAAAAAGAGAGAATAGAGTTATCTCCCTCTCCCACCCCTCTCCCCACCGCCCCCGCCACCCCATGTGAGGACACAGCAAGAAGACAGACCAGAAAGGAATTATCACCAGGAATCTTTCAATTCTGCTGGCACCATGATCTTGGACTTCCAGTCTCCAGAACTGTGAGAAATAAATGTGTGTTGTTTAAGCCACCCAGTCTATGGTTTTGCTATGACAGCCCAAACAGACTAAGACAACCCCTAATCTTATATACGTGCATAACTTTGACGAAAGTGAAACACCAAATTTTAAAATGATCACGTGTCAACAATAAATTAAAAGGACGGTTTTCATCTGGCTTACCTTTGTCATGTGCACACATAGACTCACAGGACTATTTGGGCAATACATTTTGCAAAGCATCTAAATGCATGAAAATATTTCAAGGAAGTGTTAATGATGGCCCGGGCCAATCTGTCTTTTGTAAATAGTTCTCAGAAAAGTATACTAATTAGAGCTAAGATAGGCAAATGATACAACAGCCCATCAATCAACTGCTCGCTGCTCATCTTTTGAACATATAGCAATAGATAGTCAACATTCTGTGTTGGGGGTAAAAAACAAGATACAGTTCCTGGCACTAAAGATTTTACTATTCAAAGAAAGACATGGAACATAAACTTCTGTAAAGTTAAATAGCAGTACAAATTTATAAGTCATGTCGTATTAAAAAGTAAAACAATGCCAAAAATATAACACATGACTTTTGCTAAATAAAGGCCACCGACTATGGAAGCGTGATTGTTTAGCAGAAAGAAAAATCGTGATGCGGGGAAGGGATTTCAGAGGAAAGCGATTAGAAGTAGGTTTTGAGAGATGGGCTGGGCTTCAATGAATGGGGGAACAGGAGAACTTGAAACATGGATCCAAGAAAACAAGATGTGGTCTTGGCACCGTGAAGAGATGGCTAGGTCTAGAGCCAAGGTATTTGAATGAGAGTCTGCTAACCGATCTGCAAAGGCAAAGGTTTAGACTTGGCCCGAGGAAATCCACTTATTCAGAAAAAATAATTCCATCACCCACGTTAAGGCCAAGAACCCAGCCTGGTGTTCTGCTGGGAGGTTTTATGAGATCTAAAACCCCAGAAGTAGTTCCTGATCAATGTTAAAGGCCAAAATTCCCTATAAACAGCAGGTACCTCTGAGCAAAACCATTAATTGGAGCATTGCCTTGATTCTATTGTGAATAATGAAAACATGTTTGTGAACTTCTGTAGTTTGATGAGAGCATCAGGGTGTGATTTATTGAGAAGACTATCCTCCATGGGAACATAGCTATATAAGCCTTACATCTTTATAAAGTTCAAACACATTATCTCTTCGATGGCTGAAATAAACTGAAATGACCTTGGTTCAGACAAATAGATAGGACAGACGCGTAAATTAGCAAAATTAGTATTCTGACATTTACGCGGCGCTTAGATTCCACCATGAAAAATATCTAGGTCAGTGCGAAGCCAGAAGCGTTTTCTATACGTGACTACCACGAAACAAACCTACACACATGGTAGTCACTCAAAAATAAATCCCTTGTTTGACGTGTCGGTAATTAAGAAGGTCCTGGGGGCAGATATAAGAAGACAGAAACAACATCAGAAGACAAGGCTGTTGAGCAGTTTATACGCAGCTCCCCAAGAGCAGGCAGCTATATCCACCACTGCCCAGAAGAGGGCAGGCAAGAGCTGCTCGGGTGCAATCAACCTCAGGAGGACACCCAGTTGGCACCAGTCCTCCACGGAGAAGGCCAGAATCATCCCAGGACTATTTGGTGAAGGAGGTGGGGGAGGGGGCAGCAATGGTGGGTAACAGAGACCAAAGGCAGCCAAGAAAGATGAAGAACAAGGCCAACAAGAATGATAGAGAAGCTAGAAAATGGAAAATAAAGACAGACAGCTGCCAGGGATCAAAAGGATCTAGGCTCAGGAAGACAGAAGTTCTGATCATGCCACTCCCCGGCTCAATGCTTTCAACGGATTGACACAGTCTTGGCCAATCATATTACTTCATCCCTTGGTCCACGGTGATTGGTTCAAGGAGTATCCTCCAAACCAATCAGATTTCTCCCCTGGAGTTATTTTTTTTAACCTCCCATTTGGAGTCAAAGGGGTAGCTCTCTCTTTTTTCCAGGATTGGAAGCTGTCAGCAGAGGTTCCAGAACTGCTAGTACCATGTCCCTTGCCCCTTTGAGGATTCCGAGAGACTAAACTAGAAAGAGACAGAGAATCTTGACACTATGCAAATCCCACAATGCAGTTGCACTGGATCAGGGCTAGGCCTGCGTTTAACTGCTTGTAATAAGAGCCCAACTTCAGGACTTAACCAAAAAGGAGTTTCTTTTTCTCAGTTAGCAAGCGATCTAAAGACTGGCAGGTGAGCCCTGGTACGCTGGCCCCATGATGATCGCAGAGACCCAGCATCCTCCTACCATTGTGCTCCACCACCCTCATCACCTGGCTCTCCTTCTCATCTCCCAAGATGACTGTTGCATCTCTGGGTGTCATATCCACATTCCAGATAAGAAGGACAAAAAGTATGTGCCAACTAAATATATCCCCTTTTGTGAGGATTTCCAGAAGTCCCACCCTGTATGCTTCCATTTATATCTCAATATTCAGAAAACAGTTACATGGCCCTCTCTAGCTGCAAGGGAGTCTGGAGAGCTGAATGTTTTTAATTGGGCACATAAAGAAGGTAGAAGGAAGGCATATTGGGAAGGCAACTAGTGGTGTCTGACTTGTTTGTCTATTTAAGTCCACAAAGCCTCCTTTTTGCTTAAGCTAGTTTGAGGTAGGTGTTTATAAATTTCAGCAAAAATGTCATGACTAATACGCCTGCCAAATGCCATCACCACCACCTGATCCGACTACATCAGAATAATCTTGCCTTCAATTTCCAGTTATAAAAGGCGCTTTTCCCATAGCAGCCTGTGGGAGCGCAATCTCAGGAACAAGGTTAATCCCTCAGACAGCCAAAGGAGGCGGAAGGACCCTGCCAGCGTGACTGCTGGAATCAAACTCCCCCTCCCCCTCGCTTTACCTGTAGAGGACTAAGGAACGGCTGTCTCTAAAGCCATCAGCACCACGGACTTCTACCTCGTCCCAGAACCCAGCAAAGCTACGCAGGGCTAGTTACTGGCAGGAAAGTGGGGAACAACAGCCCTATTTGCCACTAAAACACTTACATACAATATGGTGCCTGCACATGATGGGACACTTTGTAGCAATTAGAGAGAATAGGGTCGCTGCGTCTTATGGATGCGAAACACTTTTCAAAATACATTACTAAGGTGGGGAAAGCAAAGTGCAAAATGGTATATATATAGGAGATAATCATTAGTGTTAAAAAGAAGAAAAAATAATATGTGTGTAAATATTAGTATCTGCCTGAAAGATCTCAGAAAGGATATAGAGTGCAAGAAACTGGTGCCTTTGGCTGTCCCCGGGGTGGAGAACAGAGAGGCTGCAGAATGGGAGGGAGGCGTTTCTTCCTATACCCTTGAACCTTTTTGAATTCTGGACCTTATCAAATGTATTTGCACCTATTTGGATCTTGTGAACCTATCTGAACAAGAATAAAAACACATTTCTTTAAGTAAACACATTCCTGGTTTGCGGTGGTATGCCTGGTGTTGTGTTTTGTTTTGTTTTGCTTTGCTTTGCTTTGTTTTTCAAGGCAGAACAACCGGAAGAAGGAAATTGGCAGCCAGGGCTGGGAAGGAAAAAAAAAAGAAAAGAAGAAAATTAGCATCCATTTAACAATAAGATAGAAATAATGTCTTTGGATTAATGACTGCTTTTCTTATATTATTCTCCAAGCATTTCTAGACTTCAGCTCATTCATCTTCTCTCTTTCTCTTCTACGAGGTGTGGAAAAATCGATACAATTCCTTTCAGCTGAGGTGAGAAACAGCTTGAAGAGCTGAGTCTTGAGGCCGGCCTGCGCCTGCATGCTGGAATCGGGCCGCCATGCCTTTGCTCAGGCCATCGCTTGTGCCCGGAATCACCCCCTTCCGCTCCTCCTCATTCCCAGAAGCCACGCCAACATGCCTCCTTTAGGCCAGAGATTGACAAACTTTTTCTATAAAGGGCCAGATTGTAATATTTTAGACTTTAAAGTCTCTCTTGCAAGTCCTCATCTCTGCCATTAGGAGGCAAAGGCAGCCACAGACAACACATAAACAAACAAGCGTGCATGAACCATTATCATTTTCTTTACAAAAGCAGGTCATACGTGGGATTTGACCCCTCTCCTGGACCCTAAGGAAATTCGCCATTAGCTAGAAGTATGTTCTGTGCTGTATTGTCGACTAGTGGTTTACACCTCTGTCTTCCCCCGGAAGCAAACTCCTGGGCAATAAAAACTGCCTTTTAGTCTCTTTTTAATCCCTATCCACTCACCTGAAATCCACTGAATTTGCCTAAGGTCACTCAACCCACCTGCCAAGGAGAGAACCTGGTTTAAAGCTTCCTCTTTTTTTCCGGAAGGCAAACAAGTCTTTCATACCCAACACCAACCGTTGCACTTCACTTGACCTCTACGAGCTCCGAAAAGCAATATCCTTGTCTGTTCCAATATCCTCCGTTCTCTGCAGAGAAGAGAGGCTCAGAGTAACAATCAGAGCACTTTCTCTAAATGTTCGGTAAAGGGCCTGGATGAATAACTGTTAAAACTCTCAAATTTAAAAGCAACATTGAAGAAGCTGCTGTCACCCCACCTCCTGTGGCCCACCGACCCCATCCCTCACACACTGCTCCGCTGGTTTGTGGTTTAATAATACCGTTTTGTTGCTGTTAGTTTTCTGGTCCACATTCAACATTCGATAAACACTTATGGAACAGCTACCATATGCCAGGTGCTTTGACCGTTTTAAAAAGACATTCAGGACAGAAAGAGAGAGTTTACTTTCCACCGCATAACCTTTAGCACAGTTTGAATTTTTTGCTATGTACATTATTGCTTTCGGTGTATGAATATGTTAGACGAGACCACCGAAGGGAGTTTTATGTCACGTTTTAAAATGTATATTTCACATGTGAGGCCTTTCTGAATGTGATGATTGTGGATTTCTAACAAATATTTGTTGGCCGGCCCTAAGTCTAAAGAAAAACAAATAGTTTTGTTTTGAGTTTGGAAATCACAGAACTTTATTAAATGATCTTACCTTCGCTTTTTAGATTCCTTTCCAGCCTAATTGTCTCTATGCTCCCAAAGTCTGGAGCCTCTGTGTTCCGAGACTTAGAACCCCAAAAGGGATCCAGCCTTTCCTTGGTCCCTGCCCACCATGCTCCACCAGGCTCCTGTCACTCCCTTCTGCTCAGGAAGGAGGACTCCAGGAAATAATGGGCTGCCGCCCCCTGCAACTCCTGAGTCACTCTAACCAGGCAGGGCTGCCCTTCCCCTGGATTCCAGTAGGGGGAGAAGCTGTTTCCTCTGTCAGTTCCCAGGGCTTCCCCAATTCCCCAGCTATTCTTGCAGGGGGTGTCCTGGACTAGGAGACTCTGCCCAGAGTCTCAATCTTCCATGTCCCCCCAGCAATAGCAGTGCTGTCCAGACTTCCGATGCTGCGGTAAATGCGCAGAGGTGAAATCCTGAAGACTATGCTGGAAGCTAACTGAGTCTCCCGCCATCACTGCCACCTGCCTTCGGCCCCTGAGGGCTTGAGCGAAATAAGTGAAACGTATGTTTAGACACACAGAAATGCTGAGTGAAGCTGCCACCACCCCTTCGAGCCACTGGACTTTTCTCCTTGATTCAACTGCCCCTTCCCTTGGCTGCCATCCCACCTTCTAGAGCCTGGGCGTGACTTGAAAAGTAACTAGTGGGACTGAGGAACTGAATTATTTTATTCCATTTTAATTCATCTAAGTTTAAAAACAGATACTTAATTCAGGTGTTGGAAAACTTTAAGTACATTTTGAACAACATGAGCAGATCAATCCATTTTTTTCATCTGTAAACTTTATAAAATCAAAATACACATCAAGTATTTTCCGTGGAAGTTTAGAGTCTGGATTGAGAGGTGCTGTAATACGTATAAAATACATATCAGCTTATGAGTGCTTAGCACAAAAAAAAAAAGGCACGATATCTCATTCATAATGGTTTATATTGATTACATGTGAAAACGACAGTATTTTGGATATCTTGGATCAAATAAAATGTATTATTAAAATTAATTTCACCTGTTTGGTTTCCCTTTTTCACATTATTAACGTTCTAGAACCTCTTCCCATTTTCCTTTCACTGGGAAACTAGCCAGGAACTCCAGCTGTCTCCTGGCAGGGCTGCCTTACTGGTATGAAGAGGCCGGAATCCTCAGAAGAAACTGCTCAGTCTCTGAGGCTCCCTGTGACAAAAAGGGAGAAGACCGTCAACAGGTAGAGCAGGTCTGACTTGGTGTGGAAAAGCCAGCCCTGACGCCAGGGCTGCACCACGACCAACGGGACCCCTGCAGGCCCACAGCGGCCCTCTCCTGGTGACCTAGGGATGATAAATACATGTTCCCGGCCCTCCAGGCACACATGGCTTAGTGGGGAGGGCTCTTACAGTCCAAGGATAAGTCCGATGGCCTGGTACATACAGGAGCATCTAACTCAGCCTGGGGAAGCAGGGCACTCACTCCAGATGAGGTGGCACCTGGGCAAAGTTAGAGAAGGCCCAGACCTCTCTCCAGCTGGCCTAGTACTGGCCACATCTAAATCAGAAAGATGAACTTGAGCATCGCAACCATCCTCTGTGCCTTGGCTTCCATCCTGCAGAACAGGAGGCTTTGAACAGGCTACTTAGAATCACAGTTATTGAAGGCAACTGCCCTTTTCTCTAATAGTCCTGGCAGAGAAGTGGGGCTCCAATCAGGCCAAAGGCCAGGCCTTTCCTTTTCTCCCAGAGAGCTAACGCATGCCCAGCACCCCAGCCCAAGTCCACTTGAAACGCCAGCCAAATGCCCGGTAAAGACGCACAGCAGGGAGGGCGGCCAGGTGGGACGAGCCAGCCTCCTCAGCAGGACCAGCCCTGGGGGCTCAGCCTTCCGTGGCCCCTCGCCTTGGGCTGCATTTTCTCTGTCTCTCGGGAGCAGCTCCGTTCCCGGAGGCTCCCAGCTGGCAACATGCAAGATGGGTTTGGGCACGTGGGCCCAATCGCAAACGCCAACAGGATTAGAATATCCTGTAAAATGCTTTCCAGACTTCTGGTGACTGAGTAAGACCTAGAATGCTAGACAGGAGAGGATAGAGAGCCCTGTCCCCAGAAACCCAGCTCTAATCCTGACTCGGCCAGCAACCCACCCAGTGCCTTGAAAATAATACCACCACCACCAACACCAACAATAATAGTAATAATAACGACGTGTGTTTGCCCCCCTCGAGCCA
>NW_006439568.1:5092338-5114279 GCF_000325575.1 Pteropus alecto | reverse complement strand
GAGTCTCCTAGACAACAAGAGCTGGCTGCTTCCCACTTCAAAGTGAGGGGTGAGATCACAAAATCGTAGGGAGGAGCCAGGTTTCAAGAGACCAATCCATCCACCTCTGGAAACTTGAAGAAGCTGGAGAGGCAGAGAGAGGGGTTGGTGTTGGGTAAGGACCTGAGGAGAGAGATGTCATGCCTGGAAGTCCTGCTCCTGTGGGGGCGGAGCTCTGTCTTCTCATCCAGAGCCGAGGCAAAGGGGCTTCAATGAGACCTCTTTGAAGGCTCGATGCATGGAACATGGGGGACTCAGCAGACTGAGTTCTGACTCACCCTGAGGAATCTAAATGGCCAGAGACTATGGCCAGCCAGCTGCGCCAAGCATGGAGTGAGGAGTTGCTGTGTCGAAGGTGGTTTGCTTTCCCCAAGTTGTGTGAAAGCTTCCTGTGAAACAGAACTATTCTAGGAGGTGTGCCGCCAGGTCCTGGAGCTGAGGGAGAAATCGCGCAGGAACCATCAGAAAGGACACAAGCTCCTGGCCAAGCGAATGTCTGGTGCCCACCAGGAACAGGGGGAGGCTGGCTTCGAAGGACCATGAAAGAACGCAGGAGATGGTGACTCAACTGGCAAACCCGGCTGATGGCTAGGACAACACCAGTCCAGTAAGTCTCTTCCCACCGCTTTCCTTCTCTTTCCCCCTTCTCAATTCTGGAGGCGCCGGAGAAAGCCCAGGAAGTGTGGGAGCAAATCAGAAGCACCAGGTGAAGAAAGAGAGACACGACACCCCTACACTCCTCATTTCAGGGGCCAGCCCGACGCCACCGAGCTGGGAGAGGGAAGAAATTCTCACGTGCAATGAAGATTGGAGGGGTTGAGTTCTTACTCTGGAGTGAACACATTGATTAGTAAATGGAGACTAGGTTTTTGAAAAAGAAGTGACTGGATGACTTTTTCTTAGATAAGAATGACAAAAGAAGTCTTGGGACTTGCCCCAATTTCATCAAGGAGCAGGATAAAATCTACAGAACAAGCTCGACAGAACAGCAGGAAACCATGAATACAATTCACTTCCACTGCATTTGACAAGTCTCTACTCGTCCAGTACGACGGCGCCAAATATACACAATTTCAGAAACTGGGCTCATTCTCTATATGGCATTTAAATCTATTTTTCCCAAGGACTAATATATCATGAAGTTTTTCCCTTGGAAGAAAATATTCATCTACAAGTTGAACATCCCACCATATGGACATGCATAATTTATTTATCCAATATCTATCCAATGTTTGCTCTTGCAAATCATGCTAAAATCAAATATCCTATGCATAAATCTTCATTCACGTATTTGATTTCTTCCTAAGAATAAATTCCAAGGAGTAGACTTGTTAGATGAACAGGTACAAAATATTAAGGGCTTTTTAACCTCTACCATCAAAGAGGCACAGGGTCCACGCACATATCTTTACTGAGTAGAATTGAGTTGTCCAGACCAGCTCTGCAGTGGCTGAGAACTTCCCACAATCTCTATAGCTTCTCCGAAATGAGCAGGGAAACTGATTCGGGGAGGTTCTTCCCACACACCAGTATGGAAGGGGAGTGAGCATCATACCTGAACAAGCCCACTCTTTTCTGCTATAAAACACATACAGAGAATCCGTGGCATAACCCTCATGTAGTGCCTCACTTCCTGCATCCCTCCTAGGATTAATCTCTAGGTGAGGAAGCATGGAACATGGTCGAAAGCACAGATTCTGGAGTTATTGGAGTTGGTCCCACATTCTAAACATGTTACAAAAGCAAGTGTGATTTAACCTCTGTGTCCATTCATAAACTTTCTCCAATGGCTGAATCGTGTCCCCTAAAAATTTGTATGTTGAAGTCCTAATCCCCAGAACCTCAGGATGTGACTATATTTAAAGAATCGGTTTTAAGAAAGGTAATTAACTTAAGTCAGGCCATGATCCAACATGACCTGAGTCCCCATGAGAAGAGGTGATCAGGATACAGACACAAACGGAGAAAGGACCATCAGAGGAAATGCCATCTCCAAGCCAGTGACAACAATCTCAGAATTAACTGGTCCTGATCTCAGATTTCCAGCCACTGGAACAGTGAGAAAGCACATATCTATTGTTTAAGCTATCTAGTCTGTGGTGTTTTATTATGGCAGCCTTAGCTAAGTAATATGCTTTCCAAATTAGAGTCATTCCTGAAAGTGCTTTAAAAAATGCCTGGACTTTAGTAAGTGCTCAATAAATGGTGTAATTCGTTCTTATTTCTGTGCTTATCTTTAACAGAAAAACTGACGCTAGATCAGATAAATGAGTGGTTCTCAACTGGGAATGATTTTGCTACCCAAGAGATCTTTGGCAATGTCAGGGGAGATTTTCGGTGGGCACAGATTAGGGGAAGGGGTGCCACTAGCACCTAATGGGTAAAAACCAGGGACGCCTCTACACTTCTATGCACAGGACAGCCCCCAACAACCAAATGTCAGTATTGCTAAGGTAGAGAGGCCCTGATCTCAACAAACCCCGCCATTCACCTGAGTGCCAGCTCTCATGTCTTGATGAGCCCCAAATCTCTGGTTTAAAGAATGCCGCCTTTGTTGGGCATTTCCCTCTGAAGTCATCTGGTAGACCCGGCAGGTAGGCTTGGCTACATCCCTGTCTAGCACTCACAGTGTGAGATGACAGAGAGGAATCTAACTACCAGATATGTTAGCAGGCTTCTACTACAATGACGCTGCCTCACAAACAATTACAAATGTGCAAAGCAAACAAAATCAGCATTGAGAGGCGGCTAGGGTAGTCCTGCTTCAAGCTGTGGGTCAAGTCCAAGTCTGCTTCATGCATGTCATTCTGGAGCCCAGGTTGAAGGGACGGCAAGAACTAGGCATGTTCTTCCCAACAGCGGAAGCTCCCAGAGGGGTGAGCAGGAACAACAGTGCTTCCTAAGGCTCAGAACCAGCACATTGTCACTTCAGCCCACGTTTCACTGGCCAAACCCATTTGTGTCTCTCTGTTACCAATAAAATAAAATCTCGGTCCCTTAGACTGCCTTCCACCCTATATTGGAATCAAATAAACTACAATAGATAAGCATTTTTTTAAGTCTTTAGCAGAATACCAAAGGCCTTCATCGCCCATCTCTGCCATCTCTTTAGCTTTGCTCTGGCTGTACTTGCAGCTCCCAAGTGAGTCCTTCATACCATTTCACACCAAAGGGACTTTGAAGATACTGCCTGTCCTCCCACCCCTCCCACCTGGAATGCCCTTTCCCCATCTGCACTTGAAGAATTCCTATCATTCTCCAAGTCCTAGTTCACGTGTCTTCTTTTCTCCCCAGCCCAACTAGAGCTAAATTTTTGCTCTGGCTCTCACTCAACATAGAATCCTCTGTCAGATCACTTCTCACATGCCACTGTCCTTATCACTGAACACTTAGTGAGCACTCTGATGGCAAAAATAGTGCCCTATTCATTCTCAGGTCCCCAACACCCAAGAACTCAGTATTTGCTGAATTAATGAGTAAGCAAGTAATTCGGTAAATGAATGAATAAATGAATGAATGAATGTTGTGTTCCATTTCTAGTATGTATACTTCTCAGTAGTTTACTCAGACAGCTAGTTGCCTCCCAAAAGCCATTCCTCCTGCTTCCTTATGAATTAAAATCTGAATTTTAAACAGAGAACATTATCATTTGTTTCTCAACCTCCCTTATAGCAGGATGTGCTCACATGGCTAAGTTCTAGCCAATAATATATAAGCAGAAATGTTGTATGGGATGTCCTAAATGGCTTCTTAATGGGGACAAGACAGATCTTCCATTCCTCCTTCCTGCTGCTTAGAATCCAGATGTAATGGCAAGAGCTTTAGCAGCCATCTTGGACCATGAGGATAAAAGGCACACAGAGCAGAAAGATAGGAAGCTTATGGTTCTCTGAAAATTCATGGATCTGCCTTAGCAGCCCTGCGCAACTTACCTCCAATTTTTTTTACATGAGACAATAAACACTTGTATGTTTTAGCCATTGTAGTCGAGCCTCTTATGTACATACAAACTAAAGCATACTTAAAGCATACTTCCCTGAGTCCTCACTGGGCGAGCATATCTTCACCTCAGTGTGTTATACATTCACTTTCCTATCAGTGGTTCTGGCATTCTCTACACAGTCTTAAGGACTGGAAAAAATGGTTTTGAAAAAGCCTCTCCCATCAAACTCAGTCTTTGCATTAGGGCTGCTGACTTCTTTCTACTGAAAACAAAGCGGGAAAAATGTAAAGTTTTATCACTAAAGAAGTGCCAGGAAATTTTTATCAATTCAGTTACCAACTCCCTGATAACAGGTAAATTCTGTCACCGTTCTCCTGGGCAATATTAATATTTTACATTTTGAAACCAAAGTCCGTGAGCACAGCTGTTATCCTCCACTGCTTCTCTAAACACCCCTTCATTCCACATGGAGGACGATCCTTTGACCCCCACCCTCTCCCCAGGCCTTAGCGCTCACGCCGGTCCTGTGTGCACGCATGCTGACCTGATAGGAGCCGATCTCCTCTGGCTGCCATTCAACCGTAGGGCTTCACAGCTTCACGTGAAATTCCCCAAGTTAAAGCCCCAGCTCTCTCCACCAGACTCCATGCATGAAGTCCTTTAATCACGTGCTCTAATTCCCTTATCTACACCTGCCTCACACTAATCCAGTATCTCTGTGGAACAATTAGGCTTCCAAATAGAGGTAATTTCTTCCACCACCCATTCTCCCCATGGCCAATAGCCTCATAAAGCCATAAAATGGGGCAGAAATCATAGAGATCATCCAGAACAGTGGTTTTCAGAGTATTTGTGTTTAAACCTGGAACTCATTGTTCATCTGAAATCTCTGGGAAGCCAAAAATGCAAAACGGATAAAGGAAACGGGCAGGAGTTTGGAGAGAACCCAGAAATCTGCCTGCTCTCACTCCCCACGCCTCAGCAATTTTAAGGGAACCCTCAGAAACCCATGTCTCCAAGTCTCGATCTGTGCTCTTCCTTCTTCCTTCATCCCCAAGGGCGGCTCCCCCAGGTGTCTGCATGGATCACCCCCACACTCCAGTCAGGTCCCTAAACAAAGGCACCTCCCCCAAGAGGCCTCTCCTGGCCCCTTATCCAAAACAGCCCCAATCCTAGTCACAACTTTCTTTCAAGCCACATCAGTCTCCTGTTAGTCCAGGTCCTCTAGGAAAAAGACAGCAAGATGGGATAAGAAATGCAAAATTTTATCAGGGGAAACACGAGGGAACTGGGATCAGCTGGGGGAGCTGGTCGGCTGCAGTGAAGGTCTGCTCCGGAGCGAAGGAGAGAGGAAAGGGGGGAGGGGAAGGAGGAGACAAGGAGGGAAGAGGGAAGGTCTCAGACTACAATACACTTCTAAGGAAACTCAGCAAAATCTTCATAGAGCTTCAGAGAATACGCGAACCAAAGTTCCCTGTCAATGGGCTCTGCATCTCTCTTAGTGTCCCCGCCATGCTCTGTCATTGGCGAGAAGTAGCCCCTGGGAAGCACGGTCCCAGGCAAACACAGAGATGGATTTCAGAATGCAGCTGCTGGGGCCCTTGGTCACTCAGCATCCTGCAGCATGAGGCCTGAAAGGCCCCTTCTCGTGGCCACCATGTTTTTTTATAGCACTCTCATTATTGATGTTTACTTAGTGTTCATTTGTTTATCGCTGTAGACAAGCTGAAATGTTAACTGTGACAACAGGGACGTGCCTGGCTTATACACTGCTGTTATCTGCAGCTCCTAAAACAATTACTGGCAAATAGAAAGCACCCAACAAATATTTGTTAGATAGATGGGTAGGTAGATAAATGGATGAATGGACAGATGGATGAATGGGTGGATGGATGGATAATATAAACTGCAAAGGAGTTATAGCACGAAGGAAACAGTGTTTGTGATCAAAGAGGAAACAAGAACTATCTTTCTATCCTGGGTTACAAGGAGCACGGGAGAAATAACAGACTGAAATTGAGGGCGCTTCAAGCATGCTGTTTTGTTAGAGAAGAGACAGGATTCAGGGATGCCATAGAGGTGAGGGAACTAAGCCAAGAGTTTGAGGCTATAGAGTAGTTGGTTGGCCATGGGTTGTAATTTATCCTGGCTGAGGGACTTATATGAACTTTTCTGAAACCAAAGGGAAGAAAACTGGTGGCCATGAAGAAATGGAAATGTAATCTAACCTCCTTTCCTTAGAAAACACCTACATCCACACGCACTCAGATGCTGGGTCTCTTTTGTGGGTGGTCATTAATGACCTAGGTGTAGTGTTTTCACCATAGCACCCTCCACCCTCCACGCCCACCCCGCACCACAACTTCACTGTTGCATAAGTCATTTTCCTGGCTGCAGAGGTTCTAAACTCTGAGACCCAAATCACTTGGAGATCTCCACTTCACTATCTAAATTTCAGAGTCAAGAAGATCTGAGATTAGGACTTCAGTTAGCATTGCTGTGTAAATGCGAAAAGTGGTATGGCTTTTCTGTGAGTCAATACTGAAGTCCAAAGGGATTTTCCTCCCTTATTAGTAAGAACAAAACAGCCTGAAGCCCATATAAGAATGTCTGCCCTTAGTTCTAGGGGGTTGCCAAAACGAACGAGCGTCCTATGATATGACAAAATCAACTGATTTGTATTACAAACCATAAAATTAAATGTATGTACTTAGAGGACTGGGGCTGCCAAATGGATTCTCCAAAGTAACTTCCTTTTGATTCATTGCACCATTTTTAGCCATAGCTGGTATCACGTTCTAAACATTTCAATAAAAATGGAACCTCACAAACCTCTACAAAGCTAATGGCAACCTTCAACTCTGAATAATAGAGTTTAGGCAGTAACTAAGGGCTAAGGGATGTCCAAGGGGTTTGATGGGTTTGAGATCATGGGGGCGGCTATCATTTCTGTTTTACTGACCCAGGGCACGGGGTCAGAAAAGGGGGCTCAGGGACCCAAGCAGGATGTGAAAGATGCTCAGCATGGAGGAGGGGGCTGTACGTGCCTACCACTCTTCCCCTCTTCAACCAACACGCCCCACTATTATCTGATATACATGCTGGGCTTTGTGTACCATTTGAATAGCCCTGGTCAACTTCACTGAGATGATGTAACATTCGTATCAGATCCTTCATTCCCATAAATCCCCAAACAGTTACGCATAATAAGATTCACTGTCATATTTCCCACTCCCCAGCATTCTGGAGCTATCTCCTAAATGAGACACTGTCTGGCACACACCATTTTCTGTAGCTCTTAGTGAAAACATTATGGAAAAATAAATACTTCCGTGAACATTTACTGAGTTCCTACTCTGTGCTAAACACCAGGGATACGACGATGAGTATATGATCATCCCACCCTACAAATAAGAGAATAGTAGAGGAGAAAAACACAAGGCAATGTGAACATAATATATCAAATCATTTTGAATGTGTTCAGCTGCAAGTAACAGAATACTCTGCAAAATTCTGACTTAGTCAAAAAGGGGTTATTACCATATCTCACATCTTAAAAAGGCTGAAGGAGAAAGTTCCCGGGCTGGTTGAGCAGCTCAGGGATGGCAGCGATCTGCTTCACCTTCTCTGCGATTCTCTTGGCTTTCCCTTCATAGCTACAAGACGGCTGCGGCAGCTCTATACCTCACTCCTCACAGAACGACATCCAATAGCACAAATGAAAAGGAAGAGTGTTCTCTGCATCACTCTTTTGTTGTCATGGAGGAGAATCTTTCCCGAGACTACCTTAGCAGATTTTCTATTCAATCCCTTTGAGCAGGATTGGATCACATCCCAGTCCCTAGGTGCAAGGCAGGCTGGGAAAGAAGTCTCAGGTTTTTCAGTCTTTGCTGAGAGAGGTATATTCTGCCAGCAAGTAAACAGGAAAAGGAATGGTTATGGTTTAGAAATCAACATGGTCTGCTGTGTATGTCAGGTGCAATGACAGAGAAATGTGCAGCCAGCTGTGGGAGCATGGAGGAAGGACACCTATCCCATTAAAAGCAGGATCCCTGGAGTTGATAATACCTGAGATGAATATTGAAAACAAATAGGCTTTAGCAAAATGAAGATGATGATAGAAAGAATGGGTAGACAGAGGTTCCAGGTAAAGGAACAACGTAAGCAAAAGCGTGGGATGGTGAAAGATGTTGGCATTGATTTAGTATAACTACAGCATCTAATGACAGAATGAAATGAGTCTTGAGAAGTGTCAGGGGCTTGGTCACAAAGGCCTCCTGGGCTGTGTGCAGGAGCTTGAACTTGCAAGAGATTGCAAATTTGCAAATTTGGAGCCTGGAGGTCAAATCCAGCCTCCGGATATGTTTGGTGTGGCAGTCACACAGTGTTTTCATTCTGGATATAATGGCTGGAGGCATGGCACCTGATCTCCAGCTGAGCCCCCTTCGATTGGTCCTCTTCCTTCATCTACATCATCTGCCTGTTACCTCAAGGCTCTTGAGTTTGGCTCCCCTGAGTAGGCTCTGGGGAGCCATCAAAAGGTCTTAAGCAGGGAAGTGGCACTGCCAGTTGAACATCTTTGGTCAGTCCCCCTGGCAGCAGTGAGAGAGTTGTCTTTATGAAGACCTCACTGAAAACAGCACAAGGTATATTTTTCAGGACTCTTGGCTGCAGGTGTCAGAAACATAACTCAAATCTGTTTTAAAAAGAATATATTAATTCACAGAACTTTAGAGTCCAGGATTAATTTAATCTTCAGATATGCTGAGATACAGTGGTAACATGATGACATGTCTTTCCACTCTGCTTCCCCATGTTTTGACTCTATGCTCAGGCAGCCTCTCTAATTTTAACATGGAATGGACTGTACTTTCAAATGTAACTAAAGTAACATTTCATGAAAATGAAGAACTGCAATGTATTCACTGAATTGGTAAAGTATTGGACATTGATGACAATACTTTGGTGGGGTTGTGGGGACTGTGGGGTAGTTAATAATGGGTTGGTAGAAACAAATTGTAGATAACCTAAGAAATTTGGCTGAAAAGAGAAGTAGAAATAGAGAGATTATAGAGAAAGATACAGGATCAAGTTAAGATATTTTAGGGTAGAAAGGACTTAAGTTAGCAGGTAAGAGGGGAGTCTGAAGATAACAAAAGAAAAAGGAGTTACTTCTTTAAAAGGAAGATTGAATTAAATATAATAATTATTAAGAGTATGAAGTCAGGATGTATGGCAGCTGAATATTTCTGATGAGTGTCTAAATATCCCTGTTTTTGATGTCATTCATCTCCATTGTAACTGAAGAAATAGGAAGCCCTACCAGCATCTGCTACATTCGTTCATTTTTTCATTTATTTGTTCATTCAACAAATGTTTATGGAGCTACTACCCAGCCAAGCACTAGTCCAGGTGTCAGTGATCCAGCAGTGAACACAACTGACAAAACCACTGCTCTCATGAGTATTAAATTCTTCTGATATATGTGTCCTGGCTCTTCCATCTTCCTGAGCATCTGAGCCGTACACTTGACTTCTAGCTCGTTCTGGGCCCACAGGCGGGTATACCCAGACACTGGACCCTGCTATCATCTCTGGCAGCTGGGAGCTGATACCCTGAGCAAAGAGAGAACACAGTCATTTCCATACCGTCCTCTCACCATCTTTTTTACATTCCTTATAGAACCTAAAAGAAGCCAGGGAAAAACAAATTTTCCCCTACCCTAAGTTGCCAGTAGAATTCCCAAAATAAGATTAACTTCTGCAGATGATTCACCCCAATATCCTGCCAGACTTATCCTGTGGTCCCGAGAAACACAACCTAAATTAGCTGTTATTCTGGGATTCTTATTAAGTGGAGGTCAAAGATGGACATTCACCTGACAGAAGCAGATTGTGGGAACACTTGAGAATATGGACTCTGGAGTAAGACTCTGGGTTCCAATCCTGGTCAATACCTTAAGCAAGTTACTCTGCCTGAGGAGAAGTTCCTTCATGGGCAAGTAATAATAATAATAATAACAACAACAACAACAACAATGACATCAAAGAGTTGTATGAATGAGATGCAGTCATTCATCAAAGTGACCCAGCAGGCTGAGAGCTGGGGTGAGGTGCGTCCTCACATGAGAAGTGGGGACTATAGCCAAATGAAGAGAATTAACATTGTAGTATAGCAAACATGTGGTGTTCACTTAATGACCCTATGATATGGTCTTTACCTGACAGTCCGCCCTCTTCAGACCCACTCAGCCTGGACATGGAGAGGCAGGAAGGACACGATTTCTCTTTCTACTTCCAGAATTCATGTTGATACAATTCATCCTTAAATCTTCATGTCTATGGCCAACGGGCTTATGTTATATGTTTAAAGAAAATCTCCCTTTCTCTTACAAATATAACTATTACAACTAGTAGGTCAAAGTTTCAGCTAAAGATTGGGTTCCTGCAATATGTCAAATAAAGTGTCTTATCATTTGTGATAGGACAGCTGTTGCCTTTTTCCCAAGAAGGAATTAAAGGATCTTATTACCTTAAATGAAAATGACTAAAGCATGATTATTTTCCTTTTAATCTTTTTCTCACTGGTGGAAATTTACATAAGATGGAGTTGTAATCCATTCCTTTCAGGCTAACAGGGTGTCAGAAACTCTCCACTCTTGCGGTCTCCATGGCAGTAACTCTCAACCTGAGGCTGCATTTGCCACATGGAGCAGATTTGACTTTGATCTGGTGGATGCAATCAATGTAGACAAGCACATTGGATGACTCAAACTTGAGATTATTTCTGGTTTTGAATTCCATGTGTGTTTTGGCTCTCTGTATTGGTTCACCCGATGAATCAAATCTGTTTGTTACTTTATGTTGTGGCAAAAATGCCTTGAGAAGCCTCCTGGCTTTGTGAATGCTGGCTTTCACTCTATACTGATGATGGTGCATTTTCTAGTTTTCTAAAGGGGAGGATGCTACAGACTCACTTTCTGGATCATTGAGGACTTGACCTTCAGCTGTTCTCTCAGTAGTAGACTAGTCTTTCTCAGCTCATCCTTTTGTGATGTCCTGAAAAACAGGGACATGTGGCCACTGAATAGAGTTAAGCCTGTGGTGGGTGAGCTATTGTAAATCTGAATAAGCACACCCAAACGGGAATTAGCCCTGTGATCTGCCTTCATGAGCAACAACCAATGGAGGACCAATTCGGGAGCCCTCAAGTAGAGGTCAGGCTTTTCTATGTGAGAATTTAAAACCTCCACTTGTTTTATGCTGTGAAAGACCATGTTTAGGTCTTTAGGATGAAAAGACAAGCTGCAAACAAGGAGAAAGTGTTTGCAAGTCACGTATTTGACAAACGCCTTGTATCGAGACTATATAAAGGCCTCTCGAAACTCAATAGTAAAAAAGCAGACAAACTACCCAGTTAGAAAAAGGCCAGAAGACATGAACAGATATGTCACAAATATATAGACAGCAAATAAGCGCAAGAAAGTTGTTGAACATCATTAGGCATCAAGATAACGCAAATTAAAACCACAGTGACATATCCCTATACAATATTAGACTAGCTAAAATAAAAAGATGTGATAATATCAAATGCTGGTGAGGATGCAGAGAAACTGGATCTCTCAGACATTGCTGGTGGCAATGTAAAATGGTTCAGCCACTATGAAAAATTGTTTGGGAGTTTCTCACGAAACTAAACACGCACATAACATAGAACCCAGCAATCGCGCTCCTGGGTATTTATCTCAAAGAAATGAAAACTTATGTTCACAAGAAAACACGTCCATGAATGTTCATAGTAGTTTTATTCATAATAGCAAAATACTGAAAACAACCCAAATGTCCTTTATTAGGTGAGTAAGAGAATATACCCTTGTATATCCATTCATTAGAATCCTGCTCAACAAATAAACAAATGAAATATTGGTACGTGTGACAATCTGGATAGTCCTCAAGGGCACTGTGCCTAGTGGGAAAAGTCTGTCTGTAAAGGTTACATACCCTTTGAAGTCTGATTCAATTTTGAGAATATTGTCGAAATGACAAAACTATAAAAATGAAGACCAGATTAGTAGTTGCCAGGAAAGGAGAAAGATAGAGAAGTGGGAATACAAGAGGTAACATGGAGTTCTATGATGACAGAGAAATTCTGTATTTTGACTGTGATGGTGGTTACAGGAATCTACACAGGAATAAAATTATACAGACACACATAAATGAATACAGGCTTTAAGAATGGTGAAAACGAAATAAAGTCTACAGACAACAGTAATATGCCAATGTCGATTTCCTGGTTTTAAAATTGTACTACAGCTTTATAAGACGTCACCATTTGGGGAAAGCTGGGTGAAATACATATGACTTGGTACTATTTTTTGAAACTTCCTGTGAGTATATAATTGTTTCAAAATTAAATATTACAAAAAGCCCTCTACTCATTGTTTTCCTTTAGTTATTTTGTTTAATCATTCATCCATGACACTAATTCTAACGTAACCATCCCTATCAAACATACACATACACACACACCTCAAAAATAGGCAGATCTCCTTATTCATTCTCAAAGCTTTGTTGAGTCCTGAGCTTGTCCCAGGCTCATCTGTGATCCATCTGCATACTTGTCTAACACTGTCTCTGACAGAAGAATTGGGGATACCTGTGATTGTCCTTCATGGGCAAGGCTGTATTTAGAGCATCCTCCAGCCTCCGAAGACTCATTCTTGTTCCACTACCCATGAACTTACCCAAATTTTTAAGGGACTTTATCTTTTCAAACAGTGCTACTTCTAAATATAATAAATTCTATGTGTTTATTACCATTGTTTGAAATCATTCACATTCAATATTTGTAATTCTTTTAGCCTTTTGAAAATTCATTTGGGTCTATTGGAATTTGGCGAACAAATTTATTTACAGGCATCTTTTCTAAGCTCTTTATAAATTCATAGCATTTGCTCATTTCTTTAAAACTTTGGCCTTTCCATACTTGAGTCCATATCCTCTGAACTCTTGCTCAAATACAGTCTTCTTAATAATTTAGTTTGCCTTTTCCTGTGAGTCCTCTACATGTCCTCCCTCGAGCAATGCAATGACTAAAAATACACACATTCTCCAAGTGTTGACCCACCGAGGCTTCGTACAAGATAAATAGAACCAACCTTTCAGGATCTAGGACCAATGAAAGGTTCTTTTGCACACTGACATGTTCTAGAGGTATAAGTTTTTCTTCTAGACCTTTATTTGCCTTGCCCTTTTTTACCAATTGAAGTCTGCATAAAATAAAAAGGGTAGCCTCTATCAAAGGAACCAAGAAGCTGTGCCCAGGAACATAAGACAGCGGGGAGAAATGTGGCCCAGCTGCCCACAGCAGGCTGAGACAGTGACCGTGGAAAGGTGAGGGTGGCAGACATGTACATAACGACACCAACATATTTGAGCTGCCAGCTGCGAGCTTTCTTCATTTCTTCTTTCCCTCGCTCCTCAGAGTAGGAGCCTCAAGGTGACCCCTGGGTCTGTTGACATCAGGGACAACTCTGAAAGGAACCACAACTTTTTTTAATGCTCCTCTGAATAATGAGCAGGATTTCTTATTCTAATAAGAAGCACACAGTGCACATCGTTTAGCCAACAATCTGCAGTGACTAACACATCCCTTTTCTGACTGGCAACGGATAGCCATCATTTCGTGGTTTGATTTGTATGGATTTGTCCCCATTTAGTGTGCTTTTATACATTTGCCTATCACATACTTTCTTTCTCTTTTGGTCACACACTCATTTGATGTCATTTCTCATTTCTTTATTATGGGCAAGTCCCTGGGTTATGTCTTGGGAACACACCACAAATATAACTGTGATATAGTGCCTGAACTCTCCAGCTTTCACCCTCAACAGCCTACACTGTGGATCCCACAACAGTGGTTCTCATTCCTGGGCATGTATTAAAATGGAACTTTCCACCCCAAAGCCTCAGCCCGTTCCTGATCACTTGAATCAGTCTCTAGGGTTAGGGTTGTTATGGGATGAATTGTGTTCCCCCAATATTCATATGTCAAAGTCCTAACCCCCGGTACCTCAGAATGTGACTGTATTTGAAGATAGGATCTTTTAAAAGCTAATTAAGTTGAAACTAGGTCTTTACAATGGGCCCTAATCCAATCTAACAGGGGTGCTTATAAGAGGAAATTTGGACACAGTTACAGAGGAAGGCCACATGAAGACACAAGAAGACAGCCATCAACAAGTCAAGGAGAGAGGCCTCAGAAGGAGCCAACTCTACTAATGATTTGATCTTGAACTTCTAGCGCCCAGAACTGTGAGAAAATAAACTTCTGTTGTTCAAGTCGCCCATCCGTGGTACTTTGTTAGGCAGCCCTAACAGACTGATACTGTGCCCTAGTGTTCTTCACTCTCCTCAGCTTATTTTAATGCCTAGTCAAGAATGATTGCCCTCTAAGGTAAACCGACATGCCCAAGCCTTTATCCAAGACACTAGCCACACTTTACCTATTTAAGCACAGATCCCACTTCTCAATAAAAGTTCCCAGCTGCAGTCAGTAAGTTCACAGCACCATCTCTTAAGAATGCCACGCTTGTTTTTAACGCCACCCTTATGCTCCTACTGGCTATTCCCCAGGTCCACCTCTCCCTTCCCCCAAACCACCTGCAATTCAAATCTTTATCAAGCATTTACTAGGTAAAGTGTCATGATGTTTAACCAAGTAATGTATTTGTAAAGATGGAATTTTCAGGGGACCTTTGCTCCTGAGCCAGGTTGGGAGGAGTGGGGATGGTATTTTGGCTTTCCATGACATCTCCCAAGTTACACCAACCGGGAATCCATTTAAACCACCCACTAAAAGCTTGACTCTAAGTTTTCAGGGAGCTAGAATAGGAATTTCCACTATGGGCATTAAGAAAGGAGCAAGGCTCTTTCTGGGTCCTCTATTTTGTGGAAGCACCATCGTGAGGTTGGTGAACCCACTCTGGCAATCTCTGAGCTGTGTTCTCAGTTCCTCTGCACAGTTTTCTTTGCCTCGGGTTGCCTTGCTAGTTCACCAGCTAATGCTAGTGAGAAGGTATGTGCCTTAACAGTTAAAAGCATAAATTTTTCACTTGGATGGGCCTAGTCAAATCTCAGCTCCTGCACCATCTAGCTGTCCAAATAGTATCCTAAACTTGGGGTATGCAGAAGAGATTATAGTGCAACCCTGAACCTGACTTTCTACTGACTAGGCAATTTTCATCTCTGTCGGGGGCAGAGGTTAACTCGTTTATTTTGGTCCAGTAAAGATGCAAATAATTTAACTCTGGTAGGAGAATTAGCTCAGAGAATTGTGGTTTATAGGCCTGTTGGATATTAACCAGTCTTTCTATCTAATCCAGCAACCTTTCTGTATTAATTTCCTGCTGCTGCTATAACAATTTGGCACATCCTAGGGCTTAAAACAACATAAACTTATCTTAAAGTTCTAGATGTCAAAAGCCAAAAGTCAATTTCACTGGGCTAAGATCAGGTGTCAGCAAGGCTGCTTCCTTCTGGAGGATCTAGAAAAGAATCTATTACCTGCCTTTTTTTCAGATTCCAGGGCCACATATACTCCTTGGTGTGTGGCCCCTGTCTCCATCTTCAAAGCACATCACTCCAACCTCCGTCTCCATTCTTACATCTTCTCTATCACCCCGGCACTCCTGGCTCCCTCTCATAAAGATGCTGTGATGACCTTGGACCTACTCAGACAGTTCAGAATAATCTCCCGATCTCGAAATCCTTCCTCACATCTGCAAAGTCCTTCTACATGTAAGGTGACATCACGTGTAAGGTGACAGAGTCACAAGTTTCAGGGATCAGGACATGGACATCTTGGGGGGACCATTGTTCAGCCTGCCACACTTTCCTTATAGTTCTTTAAGTCACTTTCATTTGCCTAAATTCTCTAATGCTCTTTGTACATATTTTATAAGTATCTTATTGGTTCTCTTACTCACTAATGAGTTAAATAAAATCTTCGACATGGGATTATTTAATATTTGCCTCAGAATCATAGTTTTCACACTTGAAAATTACACTTAACACAGCTCTGTGATCCTAGGCACGTTGCTTAACCTCTCCATGTTTCAGTTTTTACCTCTGCAAAGAGGATGAAATAATAATAATAATAGCAGTAGTAATAAAAATAATAAGACTTACCTTTAGGGGTGGTTGTTGTACAAAACAAATGAGACAA
The DNA here is from genome assembly GCF_000325575.1 of Pteropus alecto. Taxonomy (NCBI): domain Eukaryota; kingdom Metazoa; phylum Chordata; class Mammalia; order Chiroptera; family Pteropodidae; genus Pteropus; species Pteropus alecto. The sequence continues at coordinate 5,098,072 of NW_006439568.1, read as the reverse complement.
TGTATGTAGAGCAATTGGCCCAGTGCCTTGTGTCCTCAATGAACGTCAGATGATGATGGCGATGGTGACAGTGATGGCGATGGTGATGGTGATGGTGATGGTGATGCTGTTGATGATGATGATGATGATGAGAACTCGTACAAGTGCTCCAGTCCTCAGTACCTCCACATCCCTAAAATCGAAGTGCTGTGCTCAGCGCTCTCTAGCTTTATGACCTTTGCAAACGGGCACCCCCTATAAGAGGAAAAGGCAGTGCAACCCCAGCTGGAGCACCTGGCGTGGCAAAGAGGTGTTGAGTGGCTTTCAGTCTCCACTTGCTCCCTCCCACACCAGCGGGGCCTCCTCATGACATTTACAAACTGCGTAGGGAGGCCCTGACTATGATTTTAAAACTAATTAATGATGCTGTGATGACCATAAGAAACACTCCACCTTGTTCTCTAGACAGAGGCAAAGTGATGTAGTAATAATAACCCGAGCAGAAAGGTAGGGCTTGTCTTTGCATTGATGTCATGTTAAAACACGGCAAATGGCATCAAACAATTGCTAGAAAACTTACGTAGCAGCAGTAATAATATTCTTGCACATATACACACACACACAAAAAGCCAAAAATGAAACAAAAAACTAATTCTGTCCATTCTGCCCAGAACAATGAACAGTCATCCTTAAACAGCCTAACCAGCCAACACTTCCTCCCACGGCATATGCAGTGATGGATGAAGCTGTGCACAAATGAGTAACCTGCAGCTATGGAGGCACTGACCACAGAACCACATGAACTCAAGGTCAGGTTTATGCTGTAAATATGTAAATGTGCTGTGTAAGTATTTATGCTCACTCTACTTTTTAGAAAAGAATGAGGTTTAAGATTAACAATGCAGCTTTGCCACTCAAAGCATGGTCTGGTTCAGGAGCATCTCTATGACCTGGGAACTTGTTAGAAATGCAGGACCGCAGGCCCCAGCCCAGACCTGCCAACTCAGAAGCTGCAGTTTAACAAGATCCCCAGATGATTCGAATGCACATTAAGGTTTGAGAAGCTCTGTTCTAAGAACTTCTCAGTGAGAGCGGTGGGTGGTAACATCATTCTGAATAGCCGTCCCTCTTTGTAAGGAAAAATCGCACCATTGCTGCAAACCAGTAGGAATGTCAGAGAACAGAAGTCACTGCATCATTCTTTCCACATTCATTAGGGCCTATTATGGGCCAGACACTATTCTAGGTGCTAAGATACAGCAATGAAAAAAAAAAAAAAAAGATGAAAAATTCCTGCCCTTGAGGATCAAATGAATAGAGTCATAGCGTGTTAGGTGGTGGGAAGTACTATGAAGAAAAATTAAAATGGGATAGGGAGGGGGGATGTTTTGCTGTTTAAAATAGTATAGTCAGAGGCGATATTTGTGCAAAGACCCAAAGGAAATGAAGAGATAGGTTTGGTGGGAATTTACTGGAAAAGCGTGTCAGGTAAAGAGAATGGCAAATACAAAGCCCTGAGGAGGAGGAATTACAGCAAGTGCGTACAGTCTGCCCCCCATATCCACGGGTCGCACACCTGCAGATTCAACCAACTGCAGACTGAAAATATTTGGGAAAAAATGTTACCTTGCTGGTGGTGCCTACTATATAGTTAGGACTACGATGGTTGTGTCCGTACAGACATGTGCAGACTTTATTGTCTTGTCATTCCCTACAACAGCCATGCTACTCTATTGGACAGTGCAGATAAAGAGCATTTCCATCAACACAGAACGTTCTATTGGGGAGCACTATTCAAGGGTATGACTGACTATGGGACAAGATCATTGGAGAGCACTAGATTATCTACACAGGCACTGAGATCACCAAGAATTGGGATGGGAATAGTTTGGGAGAGAATGACATTGAGCCAGGAGCTAACGTCTTCAAGGTATTGAGGAGAGTAGGGTGAGCACTCCAACTGCTACTGAGAGGATTTAAAGTTTTGCATCTTTAGTAAGGAGATGGTAAAATGATCTAGAAAGAGCACGAGGGGGCAAAGAGGATACCTACCCCTCATCTAGGCCTATGAGCCTAGAGCACCTTGGGAAAGGGCTGCTGTGTCCTCAGGTGATATCCAGTTTCTGTAGGAAGAAGGAGGAGGTGAACACAACACTCAAAGAAGATGGCGAAGATACAGGAGATTTTGCTGAAGGCTGACCATGGGTCTCAGGGCGACAGCAAAAGTGTTTCAGTTGACAGGGAGCAGTAAGCGATGGGCTTGTGGAAGAAGAGGATGCGCAGAGCAGGGTAGGGATGAAGATGCAAGAGATGAAGGATATTCTGGGAACCCGGGGCCGGGTATAAGCAGCGATAAAGAGCATGTAAGATTGATCCTGAGGGTCCCAAAGCAGGAACCAGGAGAGGCTGTGAGTGCTGAAGGAGAAACAGGGCTCTTGCCAGGAGCACAGAGAATTCTGGAATCTCCTTGTACGGAGGTCTGAAAAAGCCCAGAGCTCATGTAGCTCTTGGCTACTGGCAGTGGAGGAGGGAGGCCTGGGAGGGCGGCCTTCCCCAGAGAGCATAGAACTCCCTCCTGACCCCTTAAAGCTGCCACGAGACAGGCCTGAGCATTGGAACTTCCCTGGAGAAGGGAGCTGCTGGATGCAGGAGCCAAGCTTCAGGACCCCGACCCTGGAGACCTATTTGAGTTAAAATCCTGACCCCATCACTTACTATCTGGTATCCTGGGGCAAGTCTCCTCACTTCTCTGAGTCTTCCTCCCCTTATCTTTAGCCTTCACAGGTCTCTGCAAAGAAGTCTCCTCTCTCTTTTTCAAGCCAAAGGAATGGTCGAGCTCTGCTGCTTGCAGATACACACTTTAAATATTCAAACTGACCATGTTCATGGGTTCATTCAAGAAATACTAGTAACTAGTATTAAGAGAAAAAATTCGATAAACTAGGGTGCCAATTCACGTTCTACCACGTACCCATTGTGTGTCCTTAGAAATTTCCTTAACCTCTCTGAGGCTCAGTTTTCTCTCCTGCAACACAGAGACAGTAACAAAACCTCCCTCATGAGAAAAAAGTGAAACAATCAAGTTAACCCATGAACGTGCTGAGTGCAGTGCCTAGCACACAATAGGAACTCAATAAGAATTAGTCATTGTTAGCTGCGAATATGTTTTGTCAGGCGCTGTGCTAAGTGGTGGGGATACAAAGATAAAGCGTGGCATTTGGGTTTTACAAGACTCCTATTCTAGCTAGGGAGACAGAATCTAAACAATACCTTATAATCGTAATGTAATTAGGTAAGAGTTATTCCAAAGGAATGTATACAAAATACAACTGGAGGGTAGTGAAGCAAAGGATTCGTTGTGCCTTGGGAAGATGAGAAGCCTTCCAATGACGAGGAGTTTGCCAGAAGGAGAAGGGGAGGAGCATCTCAGATGATGGAACAACATGACTTCATCAAAGGCAGGGTGTGTCCTTGAATCTCTGAGGAGCACCCCTCCCAGTGGTTGGAAGAGAGGATGCATAGGAAAGTCTTAACAAGAAGTGAAGCTTGAGGGAGTAAGGGCCTCATGTGGAGAGGGGCACATTGGCCATGCCAGCTCTTCCAACTTGATCTTATAAACAATAGGCAACCGCATTCAGATTTTTAGGCAGAAAAACAAGAAAATCGGGATCTTGGTATTAAAATGGAAAGTAGATCAGAGGATGAACAAGACTGAAGGTAGGAGACTGTTTAGGAGGCTATCATAATGGTGCAGGTGAGATGTGGTAGGACCTGAACAAGGGTGCCGGCAGAGGGGACAGAGAGAAAGCTGTGGATGAGGGATGTGGTGCAGAAGTAAAATCCACAGGGCTGGGAATGTGTTGGGCCGGGTACGAGGTATGAAGATGAGAGAGCCATCCAACATCAGCCTACTCAGCTCACATAGCTACAGGCTCCCATGGCGGAGCTTAAGAATGTTTTCCCAGGCCCAGGGCAGCTCAAGCGTTACCTTGGGGCATACCTTCTTTGACTCCTACTGACCATTTGACCACTTCCTGATAATCATGTAATAGGAAAGCAAATAGTCATTTATTACCCTCAGAAAAAGACCATCTGTATGACTACCTATCTATGCAAATATAACATAAGATTGCATTAATATTAACCATTATGCAATTCGCGTGCCACAAGAGATGTAAAACAAAGGATGTGAGACATGTATACGCATATACAAAACTCATTGGATGCTGCACATGAAATGTGTGCATTTTGTTGTACGTTTTGTATACAAATTATTCCTCGTTTGATGTGATTAAAATTAGAATAATTTGTTTTTTATTTGACTTCAGAGAATGTTTTTATTATTTTCATTAATGTTTCCTCAAAAGGCCTATTTCCCGGACTATTACCTGGAGAGACACCACTCTGCTAGTTTCCCACAGCTGCTATAACAAATTCCCACAAATGCAGTGGCTTAAAACAGCAAGTCTGATCTGGGTCTTACTGAGCAAAGGTCGGGTGTAGCAGGGCTGAGTTCTTTCTGGAGGGTCTAGGGGAGAATCTGTTTCCTTGCCTATTCCTGCTTCTGGAGGCCACCTGCTGTGCTTGGCCCATGGCCCCTTCCTCCATCTTCAAAGTCAGAAATCACGTCATTCTGACCTCTGTTTCTATGCCCAGTTCTCCTTCTCTGACCCTTCTATTTCTGTCTTTCACTCACAAGGACCCTGTGATTAAATAATCCAGAATAATCTCCCCATCTCAAGATCCTTAACTCACATCTGCAAAGTCCCTTTTGCCAATTAGGTAATATGCTCCGGCTCCAGGAGGTAGGACGTGGACATCTTTGGGGGCAGGGGAGAGGGTGAGGAGGAACAGCATTATTCTGCTTACCACAGCCAGTTTTCATGTAAAATAAGAGGAATAAATAATAAGATAATAAGCCTGGAAATAAGGGCTGACGCTAGATCAGGCTAAAGGATTTGCCATTTTCCCGGTAAACAACAGGCAGGATTTATTTATTAGTGAATTGGTGTATTCACATGTTTTCAAATGAAAGCTATCACAGAGTATTAGGTTAAATGTTTCCTCTCTTCTTCAGCCACTCAGGGTCCCTCTCTGGAGCCAAAAAATTGGCTTACTTACCACTTTCTTATATCTTATTCCAGAAATAACCCAGACCCACATTTTTTTTACACAAATGGTAGCATAGTATAAAAATTGTTCTGATAACTTTCTATTTTTCCCTCCACAATATAACTTGGACATCATCCCTTAGCAGAAATAATAGAGAACTTCTTTATTCATTTAAATGAATAGACAGCATTTAATTGTCTAAACCAGTGTTTCTCAACATGGAGTTCATTAGATGGGTCTGGGGAGATTTTGAAAGATCCCCAGGAGTTCCACTGATCTATTCCTCTATAATAAACCACATCAAAACTTAGAATCATGAACGATAAACATTTCATTATGCTCGCAATTTGGGGAGTCAAGAATTCTGGCAGGGTACAGTAGGGACAGCTTGTCTCTGCTTCACAGTGATCGAGGGCCTCCCAGGGTGGCTTGGACGGCTGGAAGATGGCTGGAATGGCTCCACTGGAGCCAGGTCTCTGGTGCCTTGCTTCTGACATCAGCTGGGATCCTTGGTTATTCTTCACGTCATGTCTGTAGAGGCTTGAATATTCAAGAAGGCATCCTCACTCACATTCTGGACGTTGGTGCCTGGGCTGGGCTGGGATGGCTTCAGCAGCTGAGGCTGGAAGGATCTCTCTCTCTC
>NW_006439568.1:5044884-5092131 GCF_000325575.1 Pteropus alecto | reverse complement strand
TCTCTCTGTCTGTCTGTCTCTCTCTCTCTCTCTCTCTCTCTCTCTCTCTCTTACTCTCTCTGTCTCTCCCCACCCCTGCTTCTCCCCCTTCTCCATGCAGCTAAATCAGGATTCCTTACAGCAGTTGGTCTCAGAACAGTCAGACTTCTTACATGGCAGCTTGTTCATCCTAGAGCTAAAATTCCAAGAGGCCAGTGCAGAAACTACAAGACTTCTTATGACTTAGCCTTGGAGGTCTCAGATCATCTGTTGGATCCCATTCTATTGATCGAGCAAGTCCCTAAACAAAGGACTATTCCTATTTATGAGAAGGGGAATTAGGCTTCACCTCTCAATAGGAGGAGTGGCAAAGAATTTGTGGTCATCCTAATGTACCACACCCAGATGACCCGCATGTGCAACCAGGCTTAAAAACCACTGCTTTAAATGTACCAGGCCTTACTAACCAAGCCCACACTGATGGATATTCAGGTTACTCCAGATTTGTTGCTATTGTAAGTAATACAGCACTCGGGATGTACAACAGCCATCATTTCACACATGGGCACGCATGTCTGGAGGATAAATTGCTGGAAGGGAAATTGGTAGGTTAAAGATGAGGTACTGAAAGTTTCTGAGTGATAAAGTGACGCAATCAAGGCTGATGCTTAGGAAATTCAATCTGTCTGCACTTTCTAGGCTGGAACAGAGGGGAGGAGGGATTGCAGGCAGAGTGACCAGGCTGAAAGTGGTCAGACTGTCATAGGGGAGAGGCTGTAAGGTAGAAGTGCAGCTAGCGAGGGACAGGTGGATGGAGCACCTAAATCCTATGATTCTCATTAGCAAGTGACGGAAGACAGAAGCTGATGGTGTGATGAACTTGGTGGTACTGATGATAAGCACCGAGGTGGTCATGGCCAATTTCTTAGAAGAGGTTGGACTTGAGATGGAGCATGCAGGATGAGAAGAATTTTAATAAGCAGCAAAGAAACAGGAAGACAATCTTGTCCTGAGCATCTCATGTTAGAAGACATGGAGGAAGCTTCTTTTTGAGACAGATAATCCAACCCAAGCACTTAGGGTTTAACCAGTACCTGTCACACAGCAAGTGTTCAAAACTATGATGCATTCTTCTTGATAATGACGAGTAATGTCTACTAAAAGCTTAATAAAATGAAACATGACTTTGGATGACAATTATTATTGCTCTCAGTATGTCTAAACAGATCCACATGGAGTGGGAAAAGCTTTGATTAGGCCATAGATCCTTCAACCATAGGTCCGATTGGAAACAGATGGCAATTTTCTCACTCTGCCCTGGAGCCACCGTCGGCTCCCCACCCTTCCAGGAGAACATCAATGACACCCCTAGAATCCCATCTGCCATCACCCTCCCAGCCTAGTACTTACCTCCTTGCCACTCCACGAAGCCTGAGCCCAGGAGCTGACTTTCTCTGGGGAACATTAACAGAGAAGAGATCTCAGAGCAAGTATGGAAAGGGTCTCACTGTAATTAGTGCTGGAAAGGCCTTATCTAAAGACTTGTTCCAATTTTGGGAGGCACATGGTAATAAAAACAAGGAGAAATAATGTCTAGATAGTACATTAGGATATGGATAATCCTACTAGTCCCAGCTTTAAAAAAAAAAAAAATCCCTTATTCCAGGAAGTCTTCCCTGACACCCCTGAGACTGTTCAAGTACCCCAATATTCTTATACCCCGCATCTCCCTTACCATAGCAATTATCACACTATTGTTGTTCTTATGTATATATCTTCTTTATATACATATTCTTAGAACTAAACTCTCGTTTGTATGTTTCTGCGGTGGAGAGACCCTAAAGTGACCCCCAGGGGTTTCTACTTCCTATTGTTCATACCTTGGTGTCATCTCTTCCCCTTGATTAGGGGAAGGACCTGTGACTTCCTTCTAAACAACAGAATATAGCAAGACAATAGGCTGTCACCCCCCTGGTGATATTAGGTTACGTAAGACTCCATCTCAGCAGACTAGAGCGAGAGGCTCTTCCTGCTAGCTTGATGAGGTACCTAGCCATGTTGGAGAAGCCCATGTGTCAAGTGCCTGCAAGAGGCCTCTGGTTGTCACGGGTGGTCCTGTGGGTAATGTAGGACCTGTGGATGGGATCCAGCTGACAGCCAGCCAAGGCCAGGGAACCAAAGTCTCACCATGGTAAGAAAGTGAATTCCTACAACAACCTAAATGAGCTGGGAAGCAGACTTTTCCTAGTCAAGCTCCCAAACGAGAACACAGCTTAGTGGACAGCACTGACGCAACTTCATAAGGCTCTGAGCAGAAGAGTCAGCTAAGTCGTGTCCAGACTCCTGACTCACAGAAAGTGTGACATAAAAATGTATGTAGTTTTAGCCTCTTAATTGGTGGTTATTTGTTGCACAGAAATAGAAAACTAATATGTCCCCTCACTAGACTGTAAGCTCTGTGTGGGCAGAATCCACGTCCATATTGTTCCTCCATTATATCCCCAGCACCTCACCCTGTGCTCAACAAATATTTGTTGAATGAATGAATGAATGAATGCGTATCATTCCTACAACATTTACAACCACTTTATAAGGAGGATTATTTTTATTCAAGTTTTATTGAGACTGAGAGAAGATAAGTGACACATCCAAGATTCACATAGAAAGAGGAGACAGGACTTGAACTATTATCTCCTAGGACCAAACCCCAAGCTCATTCACCAACATTACAGCCATAAAAACAGTGTAGGCTTTCCACTTTGGCAGAGCCAGTGGGAGCCTAACAAATTATTGTCCCTAGCCCATACCCATGGCAGACATTGCTAATCGATCCCAATATGCTTTCAGGCCAAGTCCATCTTCAGCCCTCTCATTTCAGCATTTCAGCAGCCACCAGCAATTGATCAGAGCTGGCCCAGGAGAGGCAACCTATTTATCATCTGAGCACTAAGCTACTAGTGGGTCTCTACGTCTCCATGCAGCTAAATTTAGAATCCACTCCTAGGAATGTGTGGGAAAGAATAAGAAAGAAACCAAAGTCTAAGAAGTGGTACCCAGGAAAGAAAAGCTAAGAAAAGAGACTGGGGATGGGGATGGGGATGGGGATGGGGATGGGGATGGGGGAGGCAATGTTCCTAGAACCACCCCTGCAGAGGAAAGCCTCGAACATTTCCGCGCAGGAAATTTCACTCATGACGCATGCTGCGGATGGAGTCCCTTATGGCTGAATTTCCCAAGTCAGCTGACGGATTCTTCCTTGTACAGAAATTGGACTCAGCAATTAGAATCCTTTTCTTATTGCTAGCATCGCCATGCCATCCCAGCGGATCACTGGAGCCGGGGGTGCAATGGGTTGAACATCGTCCACAGCTGATGTCTTTATTGTTTTGACAATTAAGGTGTTATGTACGCCTGAGGGGGTGCACTTTTGATATTTTAAACATTATTCTCCAGAAAAAAAAAAAGCTAAGTGTTCAAACAAGGACTGCCTGGGCTGCCACATATGTGAGAGAGCCTTAAAGTAAGAAAACAGATTGAAAAATGAGGAAAATAGTCAATGAATTAGTCGTTTGGGTTTGACTCTCTTTATTTGTTAATAAATTGATTAAATACACTTTGCTCTAGGCATTAACTATAGCAGGTTACCAAATATTTTGTGCTGACAACACCACTTCTCACAACCACGGTGGGCATTATTAATTAATCATGTCATTCTTTCCTCTCTGAGTCCCAGCCTCATCTTGGAAACCTTCCCAATACAGAGCTTCAGGCAGCCAATAAAAATCTATCATTTTGATCTCAAGGCAGAACTACTTGCCATCCAAGATTACAGGCACAGCCCCAACTCACGAGTTATCAAGCAAAAAGCAGCAACTTTTACAATTAAGAGCACAGACACTGGACTCGGAGTGCCTGGATTCAAAGTCCACATCTGCTATCTCATGCCTTGCTTTTGCCACCTGTAAAATGGGGATAATAAAAGCACCACCTCGTGGGGCTACAACGGTGATGAAATGAGTTCAGATATGTACGGATCCTGGAACGGTACCTGGCAAACATACGCATTGGCTACTTTTTCTTATATCTTGATTCCCTTTGTTCTCTCGGAAAAACCTAGCTCTTCTACTGGACTGTAAGCTGTTCAAAGGTAAGTACTACACTCTCCCTTCTTTGCATCTCCAGCACTTAATACCCAATAGGAGCTGAGTCAGGATTTACCCTTGAATCCAACTCTTCCAGCCAGACTGGCAGACTCCCTATTCCACCCCCACTGCCTTGCATATTTCTGCCCCCTGGCTCTGCTATGGCTTTCCACGCCCATCCTCTATCTCCTTATCTTTATCTTCACCCCTCTTCCCCTCTCCCCATCCAATCCCACCCCACCAATAGTCACCCGATTCCTACCCATCCTTTAGAGCCTGCCCAGCTGGAGTAGTTGTTAATCTGTTCACCAAGTAGGTCCAGCTCTCTGCCTTCTGGGCACCTCGGAGAATTCCTGCCCTGCCTTCTGTGGTTGGGCGGGGCCATCTTAAAAGTCTGAGTGGAGAATTTGATTGCTGCTGTGAGACCCTGATCTCAGATCTCCTTTTCTTCTGGCCACAACAACCAGCAATGTTCCAACCTGTGGCTGCACTATGTGTCTAATTTGGAGTGAAAATTAGAGGGAGCAGAGCCACCAGCTGACCTGTGATAGACCAATAACATGAATAAGAAATAAATCTTCGTTTTTTTTAAGAAAGGGTAGAAAAAAATTTTATTCATTTTTATCCCATAACTTACGTAGTACATTGCACACAGTAGGTACTCATTAAATGCCTGTTGAATAAATAAGTGCACTTGTTAATTTGTTACTCTGAGCCTCTATTTCCTGATCTATAAAACAGAATAATAAAATTCTTGCTCTTCCTGTTTTGCAGGGCTATTGTGAGGCTCAAATAGAATTATAGGTTAGAAAGTGCTTTGTGAACTATAAAATGAAGAACGCATCTTAAGCATCGTTAGTAGCTGATAAACTACTGAAAAAAATTCTCAGAATTCATTCATTGTACCTGATACTATTCCAGTTTGATAATTAACTGCCCACTCACACACACACTTGCGTTCTGCTGCTGTTCTTAAACTCAGGAATAACAACAGTGGTCAACATCTATTGAATGGTCAACATATGCCAGGCACTGTGCTGGGTGCTTTCCACACCATTGTCACTGACAATCCTCAAAGAGTCATAAGAAATAGGTACCATATGCCTATTCTACAGATGGCAAAACTGAGGTTCAAAAGTATTGAATTATTTGCCCAAGGTCAGTGGCTAGAAAGTGACAGAGTTGGGAGCACGGTTAATCACCCCAGGTGTTTGGAATGTAAGCCCAAGTATTTGGACTGCATGGAATTGAAACCACAGCACTATTCTACCTCCCAAGGAAGTCATGAACTAAATACTCTTCAAAGTGGGTAGGGAGGAGAACTGCAAGCTCAAGAGTCTCTGGGTGGCCACTGAGGGGACAGCAGAGACTCTGTAAAGACTATCCAACACTCCTTTTCCCCAAGTCCCAAGGGCTGAGCTGGTGCTGAGTGTTTAAAAATACATATCCAAGCAGATGAGTTCACTCCCAGCTTAAACTCAATATATAACAAGAGCCACCAAAAAGACCAAAAAGGAAAAGTAAGCATTCGCTTCCCACTTTAGAAAAGTTTATGCCATAAATAAAAGGCATTTAAAATAAAGTCAACTTCATGAGCATTTGACCAGTGCAGTCACACAGGGCCCCACACTCAGAAGACCCAACTCTTGGGTTTAATGCTCTGCAGTCACCATCTTGAAATTCTCAAATCTCACCATTGAGTTTATGTTTTGTAAGCGGAGTACGATGGGATAATGGAGCAGGCTTCAGAGGCTTAGAGCCTTAGCTCACAGAGTCTTATCTCCTGCCATCTCCCTGCTTTCCAAAGGAGGACTTCAGCTGCCTGCACCCCACCCCCACCCTGATGCCCCAGACCCTCCTTCCCTGCCCCCACCTGAACGCAGGCACGGAGCAGTCAGGGCCAGGCAGCATGTGGCGCTGATTGCTAGAATTTAAATTCTGTCTCCTATATTTGCCAACCATATGATCTTAGACATATTGTTTAACATCTCTAAGCCTCAATTTCCTCATCTGTAAAATGAAGATAAGCACAACACCTGCCTCGTGGGGTTGCCGAAAGTTCAGATTAAATTTGAAAATCCCCAGAGAATAGTTAGCTCGGTGCCTGGCATATAGCAGCAGCTCAATAAACGGCAGGTATGACGTTCTTTCAACAAGCTATGAGACTAGTACTTGATCACGGATGAGAAACCAAGACCCAGGAAGATTAGGTGCCGCACTTAGGAGGCCCCTAAGTGGAAGAGCCCAGATGGAACCTGATGCTGCCAGGTTCCAAAACCCATGCGCTTTCCCACCATGCCACACGGCCACTCTCATGAAAGAGGGCTTCTTGTGATGGCTCAAGGTCCCATTTCAGGCCTGCTTCTGAGGTCTTTAGACCATAGCCCTCTGAACTTGAGATCTGACAAGACCTTGCAGCTCTCATCGTCCTGATGGTGATCAAGATAGCCCTACCAGGTAAGGACTGTGACTGCCATCATGTGCAAACCCCAAGAGACCTCTCATGTCTGTTTAGCTACCCTTCCACAGAGCCTCATACAGTACCATGACCAGGGAGGTACCTCATAAGCTCCTTTGATGAAAATCCATGTGGCTGATAAGGCTACACTGTACCTACCTCATATCTGACGCCAGTGCTGAGCAGTGGGAGGTAAGCAACCAGAATAACATAATAAAAACTCGATCGAAACTAAGGGCAAAGGAGAGAAAGTGAGAAGGGCAGACCATACACCAGTAAAATGTCTGAAACCAAGGCTTCTCTGCCTTTGAAACTGAATCCAGGGAAACTGCCACAACGCCCCACAGACAGTGGGAGGACGTTTTCTCTCCGGACTGTCACTTTGTTGGGGAGCCTCCAATTTCTAACCTCAGAGGCTGGGAGCACAGCCCTGAAGTCTCTGTACAGCAGCGGGTATGTGAGTCAGCCCGGGAGCCGGCATGGCCCAGGGCCTCGCGTGGAGTCTAGGCCTGTCTCTGACACATGGGGAGAGTGGAGACAGGAGTGGGTGTTTGCTGACAAGCAGCTTCATGGGAACGCTTGTCTCGGCATTTCTCAGTGCTGAATCAGGGAGAAAAGTTGGGCAGAATGCCTGCAGGATTCAACTGAGAGAGAGAGAGAGAGAGAGAGAGAGAAATCGAGCGAGGGAGAGAGAGAACGCAGAGCCTGAGGTTGGAGAGCAAACGCCACACTAAGCAAGAAAAGAAATAGCAAAATAATCAGTGCCTTAAGGCCTAGTAGGTGCTTTCTGTGCATTCTCCCTCTCTCCTGTAATTTGTCCTCTCCACAACCCTACGAGGTAAGCAAACCCCCAGGGGGAACTACTATTCTCGCTTGCACATGAAGAAACTGGAGTTAAGAAACATCAAGAACTGCACAGCCAGCTGGTGGCTGAGATGGAGTTCAAACCCAAGCCTAACGGCAAAGCCGGATGCTCTTCCGCATCTAATCCATCGCCCTGCCCCACTGTGGGACGTCTAGTCTTGCCCTCACTTTCTCCTCCTCCAAAGGTTAGGAAGAGCCAACCAGACAGGGAAGGAAGCAGATGTTGAGCATGGCATTCACCTCCTCAGACAGACTGGGAGGAAGTGAGCAGCCTCCAGACGCAGTAGCCTGTGTTGGCCCTGCTCACCCCAAGGGCCGTCCTACACCTGCCCAACCAGATCGAGAGAGAAAAATCCAGACCTCCCCACTGGGATTGTGTCATCCAGAGCAGTGCTGTCCAACAAAACTATAACCCAAGCCACATATCACAGTTATAACTTTCTGGTAACCATACTTTATAAAACAAAAAGAAAGAGGTGAACTTAATTTTCATAATATGTTTCATTGAACTCGATCTGTGCAAATAGTGTTATTTCAACATGTAATCAATATAAAAAATTATTTTTCTAATTATCATACAAGAAAACTGATTTTTTTGATGTGTGGTTCTGTAAATTTTAACACATGTGTAGATTTATGTAACCACCAGCATAATCAGGATAATCAGGATGCAGAGCAGTTCCGTCACCCCCAAAGAACACCCTGGTGCTATCTCTTTAATGTCAAACCCTCCATCGTCCCCTAACCCCTGAACAAATGGAATCATACGGTCTGTTACCTGAGACTGGCTTCTTTCACTTGGCATAATAATGCCTTTGAGATTCCTCCAAGTCATCTGTGTGCATCGATAGCTCCTTCTTGTTGCTGAGTTTTATTGCATCATATGGACATACCACAGTCTCTTTATCCATTCACTGCTCAAGGACATTTGAGTTGTTTCCGGTTTGGGGTGATTATGATTAGAGCTATTATAAATACATGTACAGGTTTTGTGTGACCATAAATTTTCATTTCATTTCTTGAGAGTGGGATTGTTGGGACGTGTGGCAAGTATATGTTTAACTTTATGAGAAACTATCCAATTATCTTCCAGAGTAGTTGAACCATTTTTATACCCACTGGCAATGCGGGAGCATTCCAGTCGCTCTGCATCCCTGTCAGCACTTGGTATTGTTAGTATTTTTATTTTTAGCCATTTTGATAGGTGAGTAGTTGGGTTTCATTATGGCTTTAATTTGCTTTCCCTTGATGACTAATGATGCTGAATATCTTTTAATGTGCTTCTTTGCCTTCCATATGTCCTCCTTGGTGACAAATCTAAGTCTTTTCCTCCTTTTTAAAAATAGCTGTATGTTTCTAAAGTTTTATATATTCTAGATACAAATCCTTTGTTGGATATGTGATTTGCAAAACATTTTCTCCCAGTCTCTAGATTATCTTTTTATTCTCTTAACACAGAGCCAAGTTTTTAATTCCGACTTATCAATTTTTCTTCTATGGATTATGTTATTGCTATCATTAGTAAGAACTCTTTCGCCTAACCTCAGATTACAAAGATTTTCCCATATTAAGTTTTTGAACAAAAAATCACATGTTTAATATCCAAAGGGTTGTAACTTTCCAAAGAAATTCAACTCTAGATCTTAGTTGTGGAAATCCACGTTGTCGTGTAAATTCATTCATTTACTACACAGATATTTAAGAAGTGAAAAGTCATCACAAGTAAAACAAAGACAGATAGAATAGTAGCAGCCATTAATTGAAGGTCTAGGGCCAGTGGTCATACAAACATCATCGATACCCTCCAATCTAGCATTACTATTATTCATCTGACATGAGAAGAAACGGACCCTTAGAGAAGTTAAGCAATTTTCCATCACGCAGGCAAGAAGCAGTAGAGTTAGGGTCAGCGAGCTCTACAGCCCTCAGATATGGGAGTGCTCTTTGTTTTCTAGAAACAGAAAACAGTTCTACCTACCTAAGGAGCAAAAAAATAAAGAAAGAAGTGGTCCATAGATATTTCACAGAACCAACCGAATGGCTGACCAACCAAATCTTGGAAGGGGGAAAAAAATCAAGGAAGTTCAAGGATCCAGGTAGCAGGAAAAAAAATAGATGTTAATTTCCAGGCATCCCCTTGGGATGAAGTATTTTCAACTATTTTCTGCCCTTGCAAGTGTCCTCTCTAGATTCGAGTTCCCTGGAGCAATCATCTGACCGACCTGTCGTGGGTCATGTGACCATCTTTTGACCAAGGAATGATGAAACACTTTCATTGACAATTTCACCAAGACTATGTCCAATTAGGGGCATAGATAGTCTCCTTTCCTTGTTGAAAGGGATATTGACGTGCTGTTACTGGAGGGAAAGGTAAGAATGGATCTCGGGAAGGCAAAACCACAGAGGCCCACTATGACTGTGGCTTCCCAAATTTCTGACCATGATCCCATGTTGAGAAATATATTTCACAAACATGTGAGTATATTTGCACACGACCGAAATGAAATGTTCATATAATAGTGTGTACTCTTAGAATGTGTGGTCCATTCTAATATGTCATATTTGTTTTCTTTCATTTAAAAAGAAATGAATATTGTAACTCCCTCGTGGGTCACAAGCCACAGATTGGAAAGCACTGTACTTACCAGGATTGCCTTCCTCTTTCTATCCACGAAGTCCACAGAAGGAAAGGTATGTGTAAACAGCGAAGAGGCAAAGCAGTGAGCTCCATGATGCATCCCCAGAGATTCGTGACCGATCCGTGTCACAAGGCGGATGTGTAAACCGAGACGTAAAGCTCCTGTGAGTAAGAAAAGGCTGATCAAAGATAGATGTTTTCTCACAGAAGCAAATGCTGAGACAGGGATTGGGGTCCAAGTAGCTGAGCTGTGAGGTGATCCAGGAGGGACAGGGATGGGAGGGAAGCCAGTCAAAGGTGTTTGTGATGAGTGTGTTCTCAGCGTCTGGGGCTGTCCCACAGGAGATCCTCTGAGAAACTGGGCAGAACGTGCCTCAGGACTGTCCCACCAAAGGGCAGGGAAGCTGGGATGTTCATCCAGCAACTGCCATCCCTCCAAGGGAGGGTGGCACCAAAGCCATTCATTTTCTGTGACTTCCATCCTGCCACCAAGTGAGAGCCAAGCGCCCATGGCCAGATAACAGGCAGAGAGAGGCAGGAAGCTTTGGGCTATATAGGAACTGTCTGCAGATGACCTTCAGGTGGGTCAAGAGTGTGCCATTTGAAGGTTACCTGCAAGAGGTAACTGAGGGGGAGAAGGAGTCCCCCAGGAAGCCGTTCTCAGTTACAAACACCTGCCTCTGTCTCCAGGCCACACCCATGGTTAGACACACCCTATTTGTCCATGGCACCTTGGAATCACCACATCCCCTGATTTCTAAATTCACCAAGTTTGTCCCAGTCTGGCTGCCCGGTTCCTGCTTAAGCATTGCTGAAGGAGACAGGAAATCTGGCCAACTGAGTCACCAGTCCTACCTGGCCCCTCTGATTCTGAGCCACTGTCCCAGAGAATGTCTCGTTTTTGACCAATGATCTCTGCTACTCACTTCAATAAACCTTTCCCTCCCCTTAGGGCCAGAAGAGAACATGGTCCCACTCCTAAAAAGGTGCCAATGAAAATAAACATCCAGGACACAAACCTCGATTTGTCAGATAACAACACAATAGGCAGATTGACTTCGGGAGTCAGGTGCAGTGGGATGGGACTGGAAGTGGCATGGAGCCTAGAGTAGCAAACACTTCATCAGCACTGCCCGAGGGCAGCGGGTCCTAACCCAGGCAGCACGCGTCATCCGAGGAGCTTTGAAGGAGTAGCAATTCCCAGTGGGAGATAAGGTGGCTCCCAGGTGTCTTTTGTAAATCCCCCAGATTCTCAGGCACAGGAAATGTAAGATGGAACAGGAAGGAAGAAATAATACTTCTCATGGCTTTTTTTTTTTTTTGAGATAACCTTTGTATCTCATCTACTTCTCTCAATAATGTTATATGTTCGGTATCACTGCACCCATCTCAAAGGTGAGAGAGCTGAGGCCCAGGAATAGCTGGTAATCTGCCCAGATGCCACCGCTATGAGCGAAGGGCCACGATCACCATTCCAGAGAGAGTCGAAAGGCGGAGACTCTTTCTACCCCACCGTGCTGTACCCCAAGTAAAATATTAATACGATTGATGGTGAACAGAAAGAAACAGAAAAAAATGAAAATAATAGTCGCTGGATAAATCAAGACTGGGCTAGGTAAGGTAGGGTGGGATGGGCCCTAGAGGCCGTAAGAGGCCCTGGATGTCTGAGGCTCTTGCACCAAGAAAAATTAAGCAAAGTCACCAATGAGGGATCAAGGGCCAGCTACCCCGGCCCTGTCCCAATGTTCCCAGAGGCCAGCCCTGCTCTCGAGAAGGTCTCGTGTCCAAGGTTAGCTCAACGGGTCACTTTCCCATCAGACCTGAACCGCGACTTGGAATGTCACAGCCCGCCAGCGTAAGTGTGAGAGCCTCTCCATGTGGTTCCTCCTCCCCATCGTCACCCGGGCCTCCAGGCTGATGACATTCAGCTGTGAGAAGAAACTGACATCACCACCGCCAGCCTCTCCTCATTTCCACCACTGATTTCTCCATTCTCACTGACTGTTTGGCTGTCCAAGCTCAAGGCCCATCTGGTTGAAGGGATATCCTACTGTTTACAGCCTCCTCTAGGACTGCTCAAAGACAGGAGAAGCCCTATCTATTTCTACCCCCCTGTGTTTGTTGCATAAAACTGGATTTTATTTAAGCATCCCATTTGGGGAAGGAAAAGGAACTTGAGTCTTTGCTTTCTTGATAATATTTTTCAGCAACGAGATGCCCAATAAATTAAGGCAATCGTCAAAAGGAAAACTTTATAATCAAGACCTCCCAGTAACACCTTTCAGTGAATATTGGGAAATGGTAGAGCTGGGAGGGGCCCTAGAGATCATCTCGTAAAAGAGGAAGCCGAAGGTCCAGATGAGGGGGTGACTTGCCCGACATCATGGCCTGAGGTGACAACGGATGAAGGACAGGAACTCTGTGCTTTGTCCTCCTGTCCCCAGATGGTGTTTCACTCGGCGGGGACCACAAGCTGAGGAAAGACAGAAAAGCACCATACTGAAGTGGCCTCCTTTGGACCCACAATGATCCATGCTGAGAAATATATTTCACCAGCACGTGAGCATAGACACACACGACAGGAAGTAGAGTCAGTGCCGAGGAAAATAGTGGATTTCAAACCCACAGGCTTAGCCCCAACTGTGAAGAAAACAAAGTGATCTTCACTATTCACCAACCCATTCCTCCCAAGCTGACTAATCCCAGGGCCATCATATTTCACACATCTGGAGGGACACAACCTTCACTGTACTGTTAAATCTGCATTTAAGAAAAGCAGAAGAGTAGGAGCTGAAGTATTAGCTATTATTTTTCTTGCTCTGCTTTAACAGTGGGACGCAAGGCATGAATTGATAACTACAGGATTCATTATAAACAAATAGTAACTTAAGAACAACCCCAGGAGACTTGGCATTCAAGATTCAAAAGAATGTATCTACTCAAGCGAGTTAGTCACAAAAATGTCTAAAAGAAAGGACAGTCCGAAGGAGCTGACTTAAACACCCACGAACGTTAGCTGCATGGTAGACGTTCTCCATGCTTCATGTACCTAAATTCTCATAACGGCGCTATGAAAACAGATATCTTTATTAGCACCCATTTTAGAGATAAAGAAACTGAGATGTAATCAAGTACATTGCAGGTCACGTGGCCAGGGAGCGGCAAGGTGTGATGCAAAGGCAGCCTCTTCTCCCAAGGCTGTGTGCATGACTATTTACAACATCAGCCCTTCTGTAGGAGCCAGTCAATCAATGTTACTTGTGGGCGAGAGCTGGGGGCAATTAAATTCTGCTCCATGTCCCTCAAGTTGGTGCAGGTGACCTGCATGAAGTTTGCAGTGGGGCAACAAGGAGGAAGTGGCCTTGCTCTGTTGGGAAGGGAAGAGCCTCAAAGGGAGGGAGACGGCCACAGCTCTGCTCCAGAAGAATTTAGGAAGGACTGATGACATCATCAGGGAAGCACAGATCTAGACGAGAGCCTCAGCACCCCTAAACATCACCATGGGAGACCAGAGGGCGGTCAGCCCCCGGGAGCTCCTCCCTTACCCCCAAGCCTTATTTTCCCTCACGGGTGTAGAGTAAAAAGAAGGGAGAAAAAATGCTTTAAGCCCTTTGCCTAGAGGCCAATGGAAAAAATTCAGAGTGACTCGCGACCTCCAGTCCTCCTGAACCCAACAGAGATGGTTTTAATTCGTTCCACTCTACAACCTTGAGCAATTTACCTAATGTCTGCTAGACTCAGTTTCTTCACCTCTAAAGTAGAGTACACACCTACTGCACATATATATTGTATTAAACTGAGATGACCAGTGAAAAGGGCTTACAGCAATGCTTGCTACCTAGTAGAAGACCAATAAATGAGCCGATAAATGACAGTTTCATTCTGCTTTTTAGAGATAAAAAGGATTCATCATCTTTCTTTAGCCACAGACCCCTGATTTCATTCAGGGCTTCAATATGCCCAAATAAAAGGCTCACCCTCCAGATTCTCTCGTGGGTAGAGGTGGTCATATTTCCAGCTCTGGCAAATGAGATGTAAGGGGAAGACTACTTGGAGGGGGAAAAGGTAAGGTTCCAGGACATTCGCTTACCTAAAAGGGGAACAAACTCAGCTGGCATGTTTTCCTGACCTGCGCCCTTTACCCTTCCCTCTTCTTCCTTCAGAAAGTGCAACAGCCATCTTTCCACCATCGGGACAAAAACCACCATTAGGCTGATCACAGGAATGGAGACGGAACCTGTAAAAACATATATAAATGGAACCACTTTAAAATGGAGTCAGAGCTGCCATTCGAGAGAAACCGCCTTGCACTTCTTATGCCTAAAACCTTTGGAAGGTTAAAACGGGGCAAGATAACCTTTGGACTGGGCCTAAAGCAGCTTTGTGTCCCAGAGAACTGTTTACAAGAATAACAAGAAAGCAGATGTTATAACTACTTGACTGATGACTGCCTAACTGAAAATTACAAGCATTCTTTAGCATTAGCATCACTATGTTAGCTTATCTGCCTTCTTTCTACTGATACAATTGTTTCTCTTCCCTTTCTCGGAGATATCTCTTTCTCATAAATACCCCTTGCCTTTGTCTCCTAATTGGAATACTTTTGGGGTTTCTGCCTGAATCACGTTACAACTACTTGACTGATGACTGCCTAACTGAAAATTACAAGCATTCTTTAGCATTAGCATCACTATGTTAGCTTATCTGCCTTCTTTCTACTGATACAATTGTTTCTCTTCCCTTTCTCGGAAATATCTCTTTCTCATAAATACCCCTTGCCTTTGTCTCCTCATTGGAATACTTTTGGGGTTTCTGCCTGAATCAGCTATTCTCATTGACCTCAAATAAATGCTTGTTGCCTCTCACTTTGAGAGGCCTTATATTTTTGGTTATCAGGCTTAAATAACATTACAACTCTCTCCTTCTTGATTTGTCACATTAGAATAATAAACCCCTATCAGGTTTCTCATCATTTGTAGCTGGACACAATCCTAACTGATATTTACCTCTTCTGGTTTGATGTATTGAAATAAGCGAAGTATAGAGAAGCTGGGATGTTTGTCTAAGGTCATATTATGAATTGATTGGTGGCAAATCCAGGCCCGTTGAGTATCTGAGTCTTAAATTCCCACCCCAAATTTTCTACTAATAGATTACATTCCAACGAAAATGGTATTCATGTCGAGAATCAGAATGTTTGGTTATAAAATATTTATATGGAAGCCAGTTTGGTCCACGTATAAGAGAAGCTTCCATCTGGAAATTTAAGTCGGCAATTTATTCTTTGAAAACCATGGATTTCGTTTAATCTGTGCAAGTGGTATTTCCAGTCTTGGGGGCAAATTACACAGGAAGCTCAGAAAAGGAGCTCGCCGTCTACAAAGCCCAGCTTCGACCCTCAGCACACGCAATGAAGCACCTTTGAATATCACGCTGTGAACTCAACCAAATAGAGCTGCCTGCCCCGACATCTTTCCTAGAGAAGATATTGAATTCGCAAAAGCAATGGCTTTGAAATGCTAATACATATTTTATAACTTGATCACTTAGAAAGCAGGATTGAGAAGCACTAGCATATAAGTATGATCTTCGCGAGGCAAAATTGTTTGAGCTCAAAGACATCATCTATCTGCCTCGGATTGTTATAATGGAATGAAAATTATTTGCCGAACTCGAAAAAGGCAATTAAATAAATGTAATTAAGAAAATCATATTCAAATTATCTTGCTGAGAATTTGTATCTGCAATAAAGCTGCTGGAGGGGAGTTTAGTCACAATCTCTGGAACTTTAGAATCCCGACTCCTTTCCTTGGCAGAGACGTGTCCTTGGGATTGCCCAGGTGGATGTAGGCAGCGGTGCTTAGAACTAATCCACCAAGAAGCAGACTTCGTGTGTGGTGGCTTCATAGTGAATCCCCCAGTGGCCTTGGCTGTGCTCGTGTCCCTGTGATCATGGCCAGACCCAATTTGTACAATGTAAAAACACGCGACCCAAATGGCATCAGATTCTCCCTCGTGGAAAGTCAACAAAAAATAAACAAAAAGACATCACGACGGAAAGTCTTCAGAATTGAACTGGTGGCAATATAGAAAGTGAGCCCACAAATTTCTGCCGCTGAGGTCTAGTTCTTGCCCTTCCTAAGACTGTCTGATTCTGTGAGCTCTCTCAATACTCTCCTACGTTTCTTTTAAAACTTGAGCTAGACCAAGTCAATTTCTATTGCTTAAAAACAAAGGTATCTTCGTGAACACACTTCACACTATCGGGCACTCATCTGCAGTGTCACAGAGTCGAAAAGTCTAGTTCCTCCTCGCCTCCAAGCAGAAAGAAGCAGTCTTAACCTTGGGCAAACAAGGGGTGACAAGGAATCTCTACCTCGTTGTCTCGGGGCCCGTAAGGAAACTCGTTTCAATGTCCGGCCCTCATACTCTATGCCAAAACCCTTCTTTCCCATGTTCTTTCTTCTATAAGTTGTGGTACCAGCAGCGTGGCAAACAGTCGAGGGTGTGAGCTGACTACCTGAACCCCCTGGGTTGGAATCCTGATCCGTGTGACTCGGGGTGTTGTTCAACCTTCCCATACCTTGGTTTCCCCATCTAGAAAGAACGAAGGTAACCATAGCGCTTCCTTCATGGGTCGCCGTGAGGACCGAGTTAACCCAGATGAAGTGCTCAGAATAGAATCCCATCCCCAGCTTCTCCAACTTCCTCCTCCTGGATTCCAGTTATACCAGCTTACTTTTCAAAAACACATGCTCTTTCCTGCCTAGAAGTCCAGGGGGCCTTTGTGCATTCTGTTCTTTCTGCCAGAAAACCCCACTCTACGCCCACCCATTCCCCATATCCATCCGGTGATACGTTACAAAAATGGCCCAGGTCTCCACCCCTCCCTATACCTACACTCACTCTTTGCTCTATGATTTCATAGCCCCTCCCGTCAGAAGTCTATATTCCCTGTCCCTTTATTCTGGCCTACTCAGGGACCTGCTTTGGCCAGTAGAATTCAGAAGTGACACTGTATCAGTTTTGAGCCTGGGCCTCAGGAGACCTTGCATGTTTCTACTCTCTCTCTCTCTCAGACCCCTGCCCAGCCACAAGCCAGGGCTAGCCACTGGACGAAGAGACACACATGGATCAGTCTCCACCGTTACCCCAGCCTACAACCAACCAAGCCTCTGAAGCAGAGCCACCTAGCTGACCTGCATCCGACCATAGATGCGTGATGGCTTGGCTGGACCTGTTGAGACCAGAAGAACTACTCAGCTGAACCCAGCCCAAACTGTGGACTCACCGCATAAAAAACTAAATAAGTGATTGTTGTATCGAGCCACTAGATTTGGAGGTGACTTGCTACACCATAAAAGCTAACTGATATACACCCTCTCTGAGCCTCAGGTTCCTCAATGATATAATGGAAATAATGAAAATAGGAATGATAAAACCTACCTCCTAACGTAAGCATGGAGACTACACGAGATGATGCTTGCAAAGTGCTTATGTGACCTCGAGAATTACATAACTGTTAACTACCACAGGTATGACAACGATGTTACTGGACTCTTCGTCTCTTATCTGTAAATGTGGGAATAGTGAAATGTAATGAACAGGGCTGATGTGAGGAATTGAGAGACTACTGTAATGTGCTCGGCACCATCTCAGACACAGCCCATCAGTAAATAAGTATCGCTGGAGAGGATGGGTGCCCTCATTCTCCTCCCCGGCCCTAGAACTCTATATCTACCACCACCTTCCCTACCCTATTCCTGGCCGTCACTTTTCTCCCCGTGATGATTTGACCTTGGCTCCCAGCTTTCCGCCTCACACTGGGGCACTCCCAGCCCCTACCATGTGGGGAGGCAGCAGAACTCAGAGCAGTAAGAGGTCACATTTAGTCCCCTGAATCCTTGAACTTTAGCCACGCCCCTCCCCCAACCCCGTAGGGCAGGGGTGGGAGTGGACCTTAACCACTAGAGGGCAGCAATACCTTCCAGCCCCACAGAAAGCTGGGGTAGTCCTGGGCTCCTTGTCTGCTTTCTGATTCCCTCGCCCACCTTGTATGAGGACCCAGGATTTGGGGAAAACTCCACTGGTCCCATTGCTTGTGGGCCACGCCCCCACTGTGACCACTCACTGGTCCACATCAGACCTTTCCCCCTGCCTGGAGGAGCCACCCCTCCCTCAACCAGCTTGAGGAGACTCTGGTAACAACACTTCCCCAGCTCCGGGCAACCTCTCAACCTGTGTGAGTGGTTTCACAACTCATGCCTGCCCATCAGCAGACAGATTTAGCCTGCTGCCTGCTGAGTCTGGAAATACTGAATATTAAAATATCCCAGACGCTCACCCTTCTGACGCCCTCGCCTCTCCCAGATTCACATGCACTTGGTTGCACAAACAATTCCAGGGACACACATGAATTTGTCCATTAAGTAGATTCTGAGCACTCGCATGTGCGACTTTCACTGGAACAGAAGAACGAGTCGCGCGTGCAGGGCCACGGATTAGGTACGTGACCTTGGAGTGGTCCTCTGTATTTTCTCCTGCACCACCTTGCTGCATAAACGCTCCTGGCACTCTTTGTAGCACTATGTGCCATGAGGACAAACGGGAATCCTGTTTGAAGGGTTTTACTGAGCCAAGTAGAGCAAAAGACCTGCAGAAACATTCTCTGCCCAGCCGGCACAGCAATAGGGAGGCTCCTGGGAATTAAAGCCAACCATTATTTAAGGCTGAAGGAAGCAGAGAGAATCTTTCATGTTTGATAAAGAAAGGTGTGTGTGTGCGTGTGTGTGCGTGTGCGTGTGTGTGTGTGTCACACCCCTTTACCAAAAGCCTGACTTGACTCACGCACATCAAAGACTCCCTACCATTTCCCGCCTTTAATGTTGAGTTTTTAACCCTTCTATGAAAAGAATTTCTAGGCTGAGACACACACCTCTGCTAATGTCCAGTAATGACCAGCCACAAAAGTGGGTTTGGGATTTCAGGGAAGAAGGGTGGGAATTCCCTACAGATTCGAACAAAAGGAAGGAGTTTCTCCTTCTCTCCTGGCAGATTCATTCTTTCATCCAGTAGGAATTTCGGACTCCCCTGAAGCAAGCTCTGGCACTGAGCAAAATTCAGAAAGAGCCGACGCTGCTCCTCCGTGTGTGTCATGTCATTAAAGAGGCAAGACCTCCGGGCTGAGGGGTGGGAGGTGAAGGATTACGTCCAGTCAACAGAAAGAGAGTGCATGGTACCTTAGAGCAAGAACCATAGTGGGAAACATGCGGGGAAAAGGCGGTTAAGGCCAGAGCAGAGAGAAGAGACAGGCCAAACAGACCCGGACGCAAGCCTTGGCTCAGCCGGTCACGATGGGAACCTGAGACAGTGTCCTGATTCCCTCAAGAGCCTCAGTTTCCCGTCCATGAAATGGGGATGACAATACCCACGTCAGAGGCTGGCCATGAAGAGTCACACGGACCTCCCCTTAGGGTCTCCTCCGCCCGATGCTTCACGAAGAACTTTTCCTGGGACTTAAAACAAGAGACTCTTGGCTTAAAAAATGATTTAATCACGGCTGGTGGATAAATTACTCATTGGATTAGTATACTAAGCATGATGACTAATTGCAAACAGCTGGGCTTTGTCCACGCATCTGCCCTCAGTAATGGTGGTCATAATAGTCTCTTTTCAGAGGTACCCAGCCGGGGGTCCAGGAGCACCATTGCATTATTCTCCATTCCCCTTTGCCGCTGTAACATATTTCCACAAACATAGTTGCTTAAAACAACACAGATTTGGTATCTCACAGCCCTAGAGGTCGGAAGTCCAAAATAAGTCTCACTGGACTGAAAATCAAGGTGTTGGCAGGGCTACATTCTTTCTAGATGCTCTAGGGAAGAATTCATTTTTTTCATTTTGCTTTTTTCAGCTTCTAGAGGCCACCCACTTAGCTTGTGGTCCTTCCTCCATCTTCAAAACCAGCATCATCATTGGGCTGAGTCTTTCTCATGCTGACATCTCGAGTTCTCTCTCACCTGCATCTCTCTTGCACTTGTGATGACATTGGGCCCATGGGGATAATCCGGGATAATAACCCTGTCTCAAGGCCAACTGGTGAGCAACCTTAATTCCATGTTGTAACCTTAATTTCCCTTTTCCATGTGACCTAACACGTTCACAGGTTCCGTGGTCCGGGATGTAGACATCTCTGGGAAGCTGCTGTTCCGCCTACCACACCTATTGTTCCAGAGATGGGTGGAACCTGGATGAACAGAGAGCAGCTGGTCCACTTCCCATCTGCGGTGCTGACCAAGCAGCCTTGTGGGTACCGCAAAGGCACTGGCCTAGGGGTTAGGAGGTGTGAGGTGTGGCCTGGCTATTCACTGCTGGAAACTTTAGGCAATTCACATTCTTCTAGGCATTGGCTTCCTCGTCTGTAAAATGGAAATAGTTTGCTTCCCGGCCCTGTATCACTGGTAAGAGGCTGAGATGGGATTCCCCACTGAGGACCAGGACCAGGCAGGGTGCGGGACCGTGAGGTGTAGAGGACACGGTACCTGCCCCCATGGAGCTGTCACCATCACCTGGCCAGTATTCATCATTCCCCTCTCAAAACCTCTCAGGTTTGCCTACAAACCACAGTTCCCCATCACCAGGAACTCCGAGACAGACATCCCTAGCCACTAGATAAAAATATGCACATTCACATACATTTTATTTGAATTTTTCTCTCATTTGCATTCATTTCAAAACATTTTAGTATCAATAAAGAGGTTTCTATTGATTCAAAATCTCATCACCTTAACACGTTGTTTCTTCATGTTTCCATGTTTCCTTTCAGGCTGTCCTCACATTTATAAGTGATTACGCACGCTTTAGAGCAGATGCCATCTGTATTCTTCTGTTTCCATGTCACGATGCTCAAACACTTTTCCACGTAACTACACCCTTTTCGGAATTGTGCTCATTAATGGCTACACAATTCTCCATCCAGTTGATGATACAGAATAGCTTCTAGGTTTATTTGAGAGTTTCTGCTTCTTTGTGTGTTTGATTCTTTTGTGGAGCTGTTTGTGTTTGTTTCTTGGGTTTTGCTATATTACAAATAAAGGCTGCAGTGAATATTTTCACACATGGATATTCTTTTCTTTTGAATTCTTTCATAGGATTTGAAATCCCAGGAGCAGAATTCCACTTGACCTTCATGATAGCTCTATGATGTAAGCAGAACAGAAATTTATTCTTCATCCTACAGATGAAGAAACTGGACCCCAGAGAAATGTAAGTGACTTCTCCACAGACACACATCTGGCTGGTGACAGGACTAGTCTCAGATCTTTGAAATCCCCACATCGCCTGATTGTTGTAACAGGCCTTTCCAGGGCATTGCTACCTACTAGGGAAGCTACTAGATGTCCTCCCAAGACCCCACTCTGCGTCCCCTGTCCCCACCACCTCACGCACAGTCATCCTGATGTACACCGTGAAGGCCACTTCTGCTCTTGCCCCATCCAGCCCTACACATCCATGAGGAGATGGCTTCGTGAATCGAAGGCCTAGATATGAACCTGGAAGAAAAGGCGTTGCCCCTGAAATCCCACCACAGTGAGGCTCAGCCTGCCTCCCGGGCCGCTGGCGACAGTCTCCCAGCCACAGTGGGCGGAGCCCTGGGCCAGGATGGGGAGGCCTGGATTCGAGGCCCCGCCCCTTATTGGCTTGCGAGACCCGCCTCGGTCTTCGTGTGGCCTTCCTCCCTGTCTCTGTGCATGCCTTCTCTTCTCATAAGGACACTTGCGTTGAATTCAGGCCTGACCCTAATCCAGTCTGATCTCATCACAATCCTTACCTTAGTTATATCTACAAGACCCCATTTCCCAATAAGGTTACGTGAATTCCAGGTACGCGTGAATTCTAGTCAACCCCCTCGACCCAGCTTGCCTATCCCTTGGGTTAAGGCAAGGATTTCCCGTCCCTTCGGAGGACGGGGATGTGGTCGAAGGCAGTACTGTTTAGCTCCCTTTTGCTACCTTAATCAGGTTTCTTCCATGAGGCCCTTCTTGTGAGTTCACTAACGATAGGCTGCTGGGGGATTGGTCCCCACCACCTGACGTGTTCACAGCAAATGACACTTTACGAAGCTGACATCTTACTACTCTCCACAACAGCCCTTGGGGGTTGGCAGTATCGCCTCCACCCTTTGCAGAGCAGGACGCAGACTTGAGGGGGTGGAGGCAGAGGGCGGGGAGAAGGGCTGGCCCCAGGTCCCACCAGCCAACGGGGGCGGGGCCTCAAATCCAGGCTATTTTCCTTTATCTCTATGTACATGTAGAAATACAGTGATATTATTCGTAATGACCTTGCTGATGTTACTGTTGTTTACTTTCGCTTCTCTGAATTTTCACATTCCGCAAAGAACAGAAATGAGAAGAAAAGGCATTTTGACAAAGTTCCAAGAGGAGTAGCCAGGGGGACCTCTGGCACCCCACCGGGCGAGGGCGGGACTCCGTGAACCCCTGCGAAAGTTAGCTTAGCTTGTCCTGTTTTCCCTCGGGAATGATTCCTGCCTGAGAGGCTTCAGGAGGAAGCTGGAAGGGAAGTAAATGGCAGATGTGGGGCCCACGAGCCCCTGCCTGTCCCACCTGTTCTCCGTGGAGAGAAAGGAGTGAGGTGAGGGAAACACGAGAAGTAACACACCTGTGTCAGTTTGGAAAAAGGCAGATTTTCACATAGTTCTAGCCAATCTCCCGTGTTTTTCACTTATACCCCTCCATCAGCTAACAGAAGCGATTGTAAGGATGCTAAGAGGTAACATCACAAAGCCCACAGCTGGTGCCAGGCACACACGACGGGCGAGATAAATCACGTGGGAGGCCGGGGCTGGAAGGGATGAGGAAGAAAACCTTTCTCTGAGCATCTCCCACGAGCTACCTCCCTGAGCCTTGTACCTGCCCTCCCAAATTTGTTTACTTATTTGCATTTTTGTACAAATAAGTAAAATAAACAACACATGGGAAGTTTTTAATCATCCCAATCTCATCATATGAAAAAAAAGTTCCATGTTCCCTCCCAGTTTTTCTGAGATACTCGGATAATGTTCGAGTTGCAGAGACTACATAGATATGTTGGGTTTGACTTTTTTCCCTTATCAATGTAACAACAGCATTTCTTATGTTGGTGCATTTTCCTCGAGATTGTCTTCCAAACGAATGCAACCCCTTCCTTGTTCCTTGAAGTCGTTTCCACTCTTTTGCTTACTAAGTAACATTAAAATGAACAACATCGTGCCTTATCTTTTCTTCCTTCGTTCTGAATTATTTGTAAAGACAAATTCCCAGAAATGGGATCACAGAGTAAAGGGTACGAAGGCTTCTTCTGGTGCTTGAGACATATTCCCAAAATGGTTTCCAAAAGTGCTATGCCAATGTCACCACCACTGGCCACTCACGAGTGGACCAACCTTATCGGTTTTCAATTTTACTAATTTAATTGTAGCAAATAAAGCTTCGACATTAGTTTAACTCATTGCTTTGATAACAGGGAAAGCTAAACGTGTTCCCATATTTATTGGCTAAGTATATTTTCTTATGTGACCTGGTTTTTCCTGTCTTTGCCAATTTCCCATCCTTTCAAGTAGAACTAATCGCATCTCCCTCGATGTTCTCTGAGATCTTTGTACTTCCCTCTACCCTTAAACCTGGCAGGGTTGGTTACTGGCTCACATATGAGCTCCCAGAGAGAAAGGGCTGTGTCTTCCTTCTAGAATTTCCCTGTCCGTAGCCCCTAGTTACGTGTGGCTATTTGAGCACTTAATAAATGGCTAGTCTAAATCACAATGTGCTGAAATGTAAAATACACACTAGATTTCAAAAAGTCAGACAGAAAAAAAAAAAAGAATAGAAAATACCTCATTGTGTTTATATTTATTACATGTTGCGTTGATAATATTTTGGCTATGTTGGATTAAATAAAATAAATTATTATTTTTTTTTTTTTTTACTTTTTAATGTGGCTACTAGAAAATTTTAAAGCATAAGTGTGTCCTTGTATTTTATGTCCATTGGAAGAGCTGCCTAGAGTCCTAGTACGTAGACTGAATTTTTCAAGGAAGTAATTCATTACGAGTTTGAGAATGGATTTACAAGCTCTTAATTTCTTCCTGAACAATTTGATTGTGGCCCTTAGTTAAAAATTGTTGTCATCATCACCATCATCATCCCTTTGCCATATTTATACTTCCCTTTAACATCAGTGAGACCAGTTAAAAATCGCCATCAAGGCAGCCAAGACGAGAGAAAGACAAGCAGTGTAGTTAGTCTGACAAATATTTATTGAGCATCTGCTGTTGCTAAGCCCTTTCTAGACACTTGGGACACTCACTGAACAAAGTGGACATCGATCCTACCCTTGGGAGGCTAACGTGGGATAGAAACAACAAGTTAATGACATTGTGTATTCGAAGGTGACATGAGCTATGACCCAAAAGGGAAGGAGCTAAGTGCAGACGGCAGTAGGTAGTCACTGCGGATCTCAATGAAAGTGAGGTTTTAAGCAAAAACTTGAAGGAGAGGGGTGGAGTATTGCAAATAACTCCCTGGAAAAAGAATATTTTTAGGCAAATAAAGCAAAGGGCCTTCAGGCGGCGCTGTGTAACTGGAAGGGAACAAGTGATCCTGGCCTCAGTTTCCCCATGTCTCCCAGGCCCCCTCTCTCTAGATCCTGTCCTGTTCAAACATGCACGACTCCACCGCCTACATCCCTCAGAACTGCCTGCCCACCTCTGTCTCCCCACCCCGCGGAGGCTTCAGAGATCTCTCTGGTTGTCTGAATTCTAGAAAAGGCTTTGCCCAAAGCACTGGGGGAAGGGGAGAGTAGGGAGAGGTGAGGCTTATTTATAGATCAGGATATTCTGCGGGCTGCTTTGTAAACCCTACTCGTCTGTAGGGAGGACAGACAGTTGCTGAAAGTATGGTCCCAGGGGAGCTGCTCAGCTCATTTGCCAGCCAGCCCAGGTCCATCTCCACGGAGGGAGTTAGGGAAATGGCAGGATGAAGGCATATCAAATCTCTGTCGCTTCCTAATTGGTTTCCCTGCCACCTCTCCAATTACTGTCCCCTCTCCACTCTGCCACATGAGTCTCAGCATGTCATTTCTGGGCTTAAAAGTGTCCTATTCAACAGCTCTAAGCCCAAAGTTCTTAGCAGGGTGAGTGAAGTCCATCACAGCTTGGCCCCAGCCAAACAATTCAGCTGCATCTTTTTTTTCTCTCTAGACCTTTCCCAACACATCTCGCTTTCCCTGCAACCCTTCTGCAAGACTCACTGTGCCCCAGCATGCATTGGCTCCTGCTCCTCCATCTGCCTTACATGTCCCTCTCCCCTGTCCACTTGGCGGACCACCCCCCCACACACACACACTCCTCCTTAAAGGATCAACCCAAATGTCTCCTTCTCTAAGGACACAGGTCCTAGAGTCAGATTTCAAATCCCAGGTCTGCCATTTCCTACCAGGTGTGTAAAACAAGTTCCCCAACCCTTCTAAGCATCGGTTTCCTCATCCATCATATGGGATGATAATAAATAGTACATATTTCCTGGAGGTGTGGGCATGGAGAGGCCTAATGGATGTGAAGAGCTTATTACAGCGTCTGGCACATAGCATACAATAAGCAGTGACACTGTTACTATTTTTCAAATAGTATCATTATTATTTTGACAATTACTGGTACTACTACCAGTGCTCACCTAAATCTTTGTGCACCCCCAAAGCTCATACATTAAATCCTAATGCGCAATGTAATGGTGGTAGGAGGTGGGGGCCTTTGGGAATTGATGGAGCCCTCATGAATGGGGTTTGTGCCCTAATAAAAGAGGTCTAAGAGAGGTCCCAAGTCCCTTTTACCGTGAGAGGACATAGCTAGAAGGAACCAACTATGAGAAAGTGGACTCTCACCAGACACCGAATCTGCCCACACCTTGATCCTGGACTCACCAATCTTCAGAACCGGGAGAAATAAATCCCTGTTGCTTATAAGCCCCCCAGTTTATGGTATATTCTGTTCTAGTAGCCTGAATGGACTGTCACTCAACGCAGAACAGATCTGGCCTCCAGCGTGTTCTCACATGTCTTAGTTTGGGGTTCCCTAAACTTGTTGGATCCCTCAGAAGCAGACTCTTGAGATAAGGACTTGGATGCTGGGAGTTTATTTGGGAAGTAATCCTAGGAAGACAAATGAAGGAGTGGGACCAGGGAGACGAGGAGGAGAGGAGAACCAGTAAAGGATGGATTAATGAGAAGGATCCTTGTGGCAACTGGATCTCCAGGTGCACTGGGGAGCCCCTAAGAAAGAGCTTCATCTGTCCATTACACCGTGACGTGCTGAAGACCCAATGCCGCCCAGTCACGGAATGTTTCAGAGAAACTGGAACACTGCTGAAGAGAACGAGTACAACCCGATGGCAAAAACCTGCCCAAAAAACCTCAAAAGATTGCAAACTCCTGACTTAGCAATTCCACTTCAAAGAATTTATCCTAGATTAATAACCATAGATGGACATAAAAATATGACTAAAAGAATTTTCATTTTGGAATTGGTTATAACAGTGAAAAATAGGACACGGTCTAAATGTCCAACAACAGGAGAGGGATAATTAGACATGGAATACCCAGCAGCCACTGAAAATGAATTTGTAAAAGATTATTTAATGTCACATAAAACTGACAGTGATATTGTTCAGTCATTTTTAAAAGAAAGTACATATACACATAAATTAGTATGTGTGATATGACCTGATAAGAGTTTTAACACGTTAAGCACACACGCATGCATGTAGGCACACATGAGCATGCAGGTGCACACACACACGCATGTGCACATACACACGAAGACCTGGAAAGATAACGACTAAAAATCATGACACTGATAATAGCTGAGTAGTTGAATTGTATTTTAATTTTTTTAATCTGTATTTTCAAGATGTTCTACAGTGTTCACGTGTCATAGGGCTGCTCTGACAGCACCGGTTGCCAGCACAGAGGGGCTGCAAGAAGGCGGAGCATCACTCAGCCTGCTGCCTGTCCAAACGGGCTTGTATTTCTCTCTGCTAGAAAAGATCCTGAGATCAGGCAGCTCCAGGAAACCAGCTTGCCTCCGGTCCCTAAGCAGCCCATCTGGGGCATGTGCACCTCTGAAAAAAACATGGGCATTTCCATTAAGAAGATATAGCCCACACCAGAAAAGGAAATTAAATGCTTTCCTCAGAAAATTTCTCCATCTCCAGGTATTACTCATTGAAATAGGGCTACCTGCTGGTTTATGTTGCTTGAGGACTGATTAAAATAGGTTGAGTCTGTGAAGTTACTAGTAGATTTTTAATAGAAAAAAAAAATGCAGTATTTACACTGGGCTATCCACTCTCTGATCTTCGGGTCCTTTTTGATACTATTTCACATTCTTCAACTATCTTTTGAGGTGGAACTCGGGACGTAGGTAAGACGAGGAGGAGACTGAATGGAGAAACTTTACATTCACTCAAAATATATTTTTTGATTTTTCTCTGGTTTTCCTGTCTCACAATAGGATTAGAGGAACTTCCATCCCTTTTATCACTTCTAGTGCCTCTGTCTATGCCTTCCCTTAATAGGTACCCCAAGAGAGGGGGAGATGAGCTCCTGTCACAGATCACAGCCTGGGGTGATCATTGGACCACGTTTACTAACTAGCACGTGGAGCGCGTATGCCCCTTCACCTTCTGCACCCAGGAGCAAAGCCCTCTTCCCAATCCCTACGTCACATCATTCCTTGGCCTGATTCTGGTCCCACGACTGGGTATGCAGCGCCAAAGGGCCATCCTTGCCCATGCAGTTCGTTGGGTAAGTAGACCTAGAGGCAGCTCTGTAGGCTTAGCTTAGCCATTCTAGATTTGAAGAAACAGGGAAAAGAAAGTCCCATTTTTTCCTCTTAGCCTAAAGACCCATTCTCCTCTCCAACCTTTGTCAGAGAAGGCCTCGATTTGGGGATTTTAGGGCACTTTCCAATCATTAAGCAAGCTCGTACTTTGTCCCTCATTTGACCACTATTCCTCATATATGACTTGGCCAAGAACCCATGAGGCAGCAGTGACGAGCTGGAGGACTTAGTCTCATCCTGAGAGCTTGCATCTGAACACCTGATATGTGCCAGGTATCATGCCGGGGGCTGAATACACAGGAAGACCCCATCCTCGCCCTTGAGAAGCTCGGAGACTGTGGGAGGAGGCAGATATGAAAGCAAACGTGTTACATATAACGATAAGTACAACGCCACGTGATAAATACTATAATGCAAGAATATACAAAGAGCAGGGGGAACACAGAGAAGGGAAAACACATTCAATTGGGATAGAAGGGATATGAAAGAGACTGGAATGGCTCCACAGAACTGACACTTAAGTCGCCTTTTAAAGCGTGATTAGGAGACAAGCCAAGGAAGGAGATTCAGGCAGAGGGAACAGTACGTGCGAAGAAGAAGAGGCCTGACGTCTAGGAGGGCTGAGGCGTGGAATCGTGGGGTCACAGTAATCTTCTTACTGGTTTGTGTAAGTTCCTTTATCTAGTAGTGTTGTAAATTAGAGACTTAATCCATAGTAGTGTGTGGAGTAGGTTGCGAAGGGGAAAAGCTGAAGATAAAGCATGAGTTAGAAGGTTGTTCGTCCACTGAAAAGCAACGCAGACTCAAAGCAGGTGAGTCGCAAGCAAGAACGTATCTCAGATGAGTTGTCCAAAGTCACACTTTGGTATGTGGTGAAAGTAGATGTCAAACCAGAAAATTAATGTAGATCATCTTAATGCAGTGTTCTTTGTCCTACCTCACAGAAGGATCTATGGAAGGGTCTCAGGTAATGACATAATTACCTGATGGCTGCCTATAAGAGGAGGAATGTGGAAAGTTTGAAAAGAAATGTCTTTTTTCACAGCTCCGACTAATGCCATATTCTTCCGATGGAATTCCGCATACCCATATTTCAGTTAAGGAAGCCTTCGGCACCCAGGAAATCAGTCAGGTTTTGTTGGTTTTTGTTTTTTGTTTTTTGTTTTTTCATGTGCTGGACCATTAACAAAGGTTTCATGGAGAAGATGAAACTTATTCTGGTCTTAAAAAATAAGTATAATTTGGGTGGGTGGAGGCTATGGTCTAAATGTTCATATTCATATGTTAAAATCCTAAACCCCAAAGGTGATGGTATTAGTCTGAGGGGCCTTTGGGAGGTGCTTAAGTCATGAGTGTGGAACCCTTGTAAATGAGGTTAGTTCCTTTAAAAAGAGGAGCCAGAGAGGTCTCTAACCCCTTTCAGCAAGAAGCCTGCAACCCAGAAGAGAGCCCTCGCCCAACCATGCTGGAACCCTGGTTTTGACTTCGAACCCCCAGAACTGTGAGAAATCAATTTCTGTTGGTCGTAAGCCACCCAGTCCATGATATTTTGTTATAGCAGCCTGAACAAACTAAGACAGTGGGGAAAGATTGGCATGGCAATCCCAGGAGAGGGTTTCTTCATGCCTCCATGAGACACAGTCTAGGGTTACCACCCTTTCTCAGGTAAAGATGCTTGGTTTCAAGTGACAGAAATCAAGGTAGTCTAGTGAAAAGGGAGAGATTTGTGGGAGAGATAATAAGGTGTCTCACGGACCATCCTCTCAGTTCCAACCACTTGCAAAGACTAATCGGCTTTCTCTGAATCCTAGTGCTCAGAAACAGATCTAATCGGCCCAACTTGACTCATGTGTTCAACCCCAGCCAATTAACTCTTGCTGAGTGTCTGGAGCTTATGGAATAAACATGGCTGCTTTGAGCAACTATCAAAAAAGAAGGCATGGACTGTTGAATTGTACACCTGAAACTTACTGGGTTTCGTTAACCAATGTCACTATAATATAAATAAACAAACAAACAAACAAACAAACAAATAAGAAGGTGTGTGTAAGCTAGACTACACTCAGCAAATTCATAGTCCTCTCATATGCTCAAAGTTCCTTCTGTCCTAGATAGACCTAAAGATTCAGCTGCAATCTGTGAACAAATAGAAATCTTAACTCTGTGTGGAAAATTGGGTTGACAGATTCGGCAAATAAAAATACAAGATGGTCGATGAAATTTGAATATTTAACAAACTATGTTTCAGTATGTCCCATGTGATATTTGAAACCCACTTATACTAAAAAGTGCTTCATCGTTTGTCTGAAATTCAAATTTAACTGGGCATCCTGTATTTTATCTGCCAATCCTAGTGAAAAAGTGGTACTTTTGCAGAACTCTGAATTCTTGACATTTCCAAAATAATGATCACATCTCTGGGAATTCAAATGCCCTAGACAGATGTAAGGAGTTTCGGTTTGCCAAATCGAGGACACCGTGAGTGACACTGAGATTCTGGGAGTGAGTGGTGGACCTGCATAATTATCAGTGAGTTAAATTTCTTTGTTGCAGAGAGTCAGCTTATTAACTGTGCATTTCAATTTTGGAGTGCTTGGCTGGAGAACCTGAATATCAACAGACGGGAAATCCCTTACTGCAGCCATGACCCTTACCTGTCACGCTGGTACACAGGACCACATGCAAGAAGACATACCTCCAGGAGCCATTCTGCAGAGCCTTTGGACAGGACTCACAGGGCTCCCCTAGGGCTGGTCTGGGAAGGTGGAGAGCCACGATGGCTACTTAGGTGGGTACATGGCCTCTTTGGCTTCTACGGGCCCTTTCATGACTTTATTCTTCCATCTCCGTGAAAAGGATACTGTGCTTATTGTTAAACAACGTTGGGTCCTGGTCCTGCTGCTACTTCTTACAAGCTTATGAGCTGGAGCAGATCGTAAAACCACTCCAAACCTAAGTTTCCTCATCTGTTAATTGGGCATCATAATATTACCCATCTTACAAGGTCATTGGGAAGAGCCAGGGACCTCCTGCCTACTTAAATGTAAGATTCTGTAGACCCCAGTCCTTCAGATATGTCCTAATTTCCTTCCTCCCTATTGTCCAAGTGCCCAAGGTCAGTCAATGACATCCTTCCAACCACCTTAAAATGTGTGCTTCCTTCACAATCCTGCTCTGCTAGTCACCAGCTTTAGAGATTTATTATCCCATTGTCTCTACCTCTGAGCCACTCAGCCTTCTGGCATCAAATCATAAATCATGTTATATATCAAGTCATGTTACCCAGCCCCAGCTGGGCTCCCCCTGTGCTCCTTTTACTCTTCTCCAGTGGACCCTCAGTTCAGAGGTGTTATGACTACGGCAAAGGCTGGAGATTTATTTTCACATTGCACACATGACAAGGAAGAGGAATAGAGAAGGCCGGCTCTAAACGTGGGAGTCTTATCTCATCCCAGGGGAAAAAAATGCTTCAAGACGTGCTGAAAAGACTGCTTTCGTGAAGGACACTCTGAAATGTGGGGGCCTGTATAGCACTGCTTCAGGACCTAGGTGGCAAAGTCTGATCGAGTGCGTAGTAGACACAAGTAAAGTATGCCAGAGTCTGGTTCCCGGTCCCCTTGCACTTGACTGGAGCCACGTGACCTGTTCTGACCAATGAGCATGAGCAGAGATGATGTGTGTCATTCCCATGCGCAAGCATTTAATTGCCCCTTGGAGCCTCTCCACAGTCCTCTTCCTCTGGCACATCTGCAAAGGGGCTACGAGTTCCAGATGAGGCAGCTCCAGGCCAGTGAGGTTCCATAAGCCTGGAATGCAGAGTTGCCACTAAATGACTCTGGATCCACAGCAGACACAGCAATCCACACACATGCGTGGTTGTGTGGGTGCCATCAGAAAATACTTTCAAAAAAACCCCCCAAAAAAGGTACAACTTACTTTTACTATATCCACTATGCTCTAACATTTTCTATTTTATTTCTTTTTTTTTTTTTTAATGCAGGCCAATCCCACTAAACAGATCTCATGATGTGTGCTCTTACCTCAGACCTTCAACTCTAAATTTGGTGTCCTTATTGTTATCTGTCACCAACAGCAATGACGTCCTTCACTCTGGCCATCTCTGTCTGGTTTTGTTCATTTGTTCAATGCCCATGAGTCCACTAGACTGTGATCTCCAACAGAGCAAGGACCAGGTCTGCATCATTCACTCCCTCATGCCCAGCAGCTGGCACTAAAGGAGACCTTCTAAAACCTTCATTGACAGATTTTTTTTTAAAGGACAATTGCAGCATTATTTACAACAGCCAAATTATGGAAACAACCTAAGTATCCATCAACAGATGAACAGATAAAGAAGATGTGACATAGATGATAGAGACAGAGATCGAGCGAGCGAGCAAGAGAATGAGAGAGAGCAAGAGAATGAGAGAGAGAGAGAGAGAATGGGATATTATTCAGCCACCAAGAAGCAAGGAAATCCTGCCATTTACATCAACCTGGATGGACCTTCAGAGCATTCTGCTAAGTGAGATAAGTCAGAGAAATATAAATACTATATGATCTCACTTATTCCTGGAATCTAAAAAAGCTAAACTCGTAGAAATAGAGAGTAGAATGGTGGTTACTAGAGGCTGGGAGATGGGAAAATGGGGAGACGTTGGTCAAAGGGTACAAACTTGCAGTTAGATGGTAAATTAATTCTGAGTATCTAATGCACCGCATAGTGATTATGGTCAACAATACTGTATATGCTTCAAAGTCGCCGAGAGACTAGAGCTTAAATGTCCTCACCACAAAGAAGAAATGATAATTATGTGATACCATAGACGTGGCAGCTAACACTTCAATGGTAATCATGTTGCAATATATAAATGTATCGAATCAATGTTTTATACACCTTAAACTTACACAATGTTATATGTCAATTGTATATCCATTTTTAAATTAATTAATTAATAACCTTTTTTAAAAAGACAGGGATGATATCACTGTGGTACCTGTGGGTAATGTTAAATGTTTCTACGGATGGATCCTGTTATGGGTAGGAGAGGGAGCTCCTTCATGTGTATGTCCTGATGCAGGAACCTATGAAGTTGTTATCTTATGTGACAAAAGGGACTTTGCAGATGTGGTTAAATGAAGGGCATTGAGATGAAGAGATTAGCCTGGATTATCCAGGTGAGTCCAATTAAATAACACACATTTTTAAAACTCTTCCCCAGCTGTAGTCAGAGGAACTGTGACTCTGAAAGCATGAGCTACAAAGTTGCTGGCTTTGAAGATGGAGAAAGGGGCTGTGAGCCAAAAAATGTGGGCAGCCTCTGGAAGTTGGCAAAAGAACCAAAAAAAAAGAAAAAGAAAAAAAATTCTCCCCTAGAAAGGAATGCAGCCGCATCAATACCTTGGTTTTAGGTGATGAGACTCATGTCAGACTTCCGACCTACAGAACCGTAAGATAATAAATGTGTGTCACTTCAAGCCACTGAACTTATGGTAATTTTTATAGCAGTGATAGAAATTAACACATATCCATAAGTCTAAATTGTAGCCAATAATTACTGAGCATTTTCTCTCATTTAATCCATACAGCAACTCTATGAGAGTTGTTATTATTATCTCAATTTTACAGATGAGGGAACTCAGGCACAGAGAGGTTTAATCACTGACCCAAGGTCAGTAAATGGTGGAGCCAGGATTCAAACCAAGACCTTCCAGCTTGGAAGCCTAGAGCTAATCACTGGACTGTGCCACCTCTCAGAGAGCGCTAAGGATGGAAGAGACAGTAGCAGTAAAAGCAAATTGTGCTCTTTGGCAGGTTTTTTCGTATGAGTCCAAAGTATCACTTATATTTTATAAGTAACATGTTTTATATTAAGTATAGTCTATATATTACTATTAATGTTATCATTATCATTGATGACAGAGCAGGGCATAAGTACTGGGTAGGAAATTATGTCTTCTGAGCCTCCTTCCTTACTCAGAATCCTACTCAAGTCAACTACTCCCTAATGTCACCAGTCATGCCCTAGGTCTGGTGAAGGACACTTGACAGATTTTACTTCATTTCTTCCTCGCCATAGTCATGCAGTAATCATTATATTTTCCATCAGTGGGTTTGTGAGAAAACTGAGGCTCTGAGAGCTTAGGTCACTTGCCAAGGGACAGCATTTGAGTCACTGGGTTCAAGGCTGACTGTGGGATTTTCAACCTTACTTCTCCTCCCAGCCTGCTACCTGCCCCCTAAAATCTCCTCAGCTCTCCTCACACCTCCGAACAGGCCTCTGGACCTTCACCATCTTTCTCAAGGTTACACTGAGAAACCAATCAGTGCAGTGCTAAGTGTACCAGACTCGGCAGCCGCAGGGTGGTGACCATGAACTTGCTACTGAGGATCCTTTCTGTGCCCCGGCCGCAGCCGGGAGGCAAGGGTCTCAACCCTGGATGCCATGACAAAGGTTCTCTCCTTGACCAAACTTCGGTCAGCCTCTTCTGAGCCCTCTTCTCAAGCGAGACCAAGGTCTTGGCCTTGGCCTCCACCCTGTCATTGGCCTGCACGGCCCAGTCTCGGCAAAGAATTCTCTAAGTTGTGCCCCCACCATTGATTTCTTCATCTCCTTTGTTGTCTAAATCCTTCATCCACCTTTCACGAGAACGCCCCTACCCTTGGTGTCTCCTCTTAGAAGTTTCCATCGCTCACCGCCTCACTCTCTTCATGGGCTATAAATCCTCCCTTGCCTTTGTTGCATTTGGAGTTAGACGCTCTCTCTCTCTCTCTTAGTACAATCTCCCCATTGCAACAGTCTTGAATAAAGTCTCCCTTACCATCTGAACAAGCTTGGGCATAATTATTTCTTTAACAGTTAATTAATATCACCTGGGGCATTTTTTAAATTCCGAGGAGGCCAGTGAATCAGAACCATAAAGATGGTTATAATGTGAATGAGGGTTTAGAACCACGGGCCCAGAAGGTTTGCGCAAATCTCCTTTGCGAAGGAGACTCCGAGAGCTGGACTCTCAGACCGGAGGGTTCCGTGAACCCTTCCTGGCTGGTTGGCCTTCACTTCTGCATCACATCTGCTACCTCCTCTCCGTGAAAGCTCCCCACATGTCCCCCGACTGCCAAGAAAAGATTAAATATACTGAAGACCTCAGCTCACGCATCGCCTTCTCTAGGAAGCCTTCCCCAGTTCTTCCTTCCAGAGATATAATTATCCCTTTCTCCTTTCTGTCCCCATTGCCTTGTCAACCAGGTATCACCACAGCATGTTCCATAGCACACCTGGGACCCTTCTGGACTGGTCTACAGGCTTCACGATGCATAGAGAAAGCTACGGCATGGCTGATGTCACTAAAACCAGACACGTGGCTTCTCACCGCCATCTTGGCTAAGGGCATAGAAGGACTTGATCTTTGTGTCAACAGATGCTAGATTTTCAGACATTACCCATATGAAATTCATACTGACATGTGAGAAGATTATAACAAAAGCTACCCCACAGGCAAAAGGAAACGCATTCTATAGGGCAGAAAGCTGCAAATTGGAAGAACCTAAATATTGAACACATAAGTTGTTGTTGAAGTTATCAAATGTTAGAAATCCTACAACACAGAGCATTAGATTTAGAGTCAAAAACCCTAGACTAGACATGAACTCGGATACCTTCCAAGTGCCTAACTTGGTGCAAGAGTCTCATCTACAAAACGCGGATCGCGATACTTCACCCACTCCCACTGACAGGTTGCTTCAGTCACTAAATAAAATAAAATCTGGAAGAGCATGTTTTCTTTAACTGTGAAGCCTTATACAAATATAAGGAAGAAATTTCATGTTCCTACTAATTACTTGTGCTTCTCTTTTTCCTCAATTGGTATCAACACTTTTATATTTGTATGAAACAGATTGAGATGTCCATTCAGGAATAATTAAGAAGAAAGGTTTATTTTAGAAAGACTGTGGGATGTTGTTGGAGGGATGGTATATCTTTTCTTTCTGTCTGTCTTTGGGGAAATCATGTGCAAATAGCTTTAACTTGCTAAGTTTCTTCCATACAAGCTGGAGTACAAAATATCTTGCACCTGAACAGAACAGTTCTGCTTAAATTGTAAAGAATAACCAAGGGGAAACAATAGCTAGAGAGAGTAAGGAGGGGAAAACACATGATTAAAACTGTAATTTGAAAAAAGTTCAGGATTCAAAGCAGCCAGGAAATGCAAATATTTACTGATGTGTTTGGTTCTGCTCTTACTTCCTACCCATCATCTCTCCCCGTATAAACCAAATCTTTTCCTTTTTGATAAACAGGTCCATCTACCCCACCTTCCTGCTCATGGCCCGCAGGTACGTCAAGTCCCAGACATTCGACTGAGACCCATGGATGGCCAGATGTCCTCAGCCACTTTGAATAGAGAACAGACTTCAGGAAGCCCAGCTCCAGTGTGCCTTTCGCCACTTCCTTTATGTAAGTGGCATCTGCCTTGCATTAGAGAAGAGAAGAATTTTCCTGGCTAAGAACATCTCCAGCGAGGGCTCCACTGGGAAAAGCCTGCAAAATCCACAATCACAGCGAAATCTGAGGACACCAGGCCAAGGCATTAGATTGGAAATTCTGAAGCCAAGAACGGGGAGAAAAAGCAGCTGAGACGTGGCTGACATCTTGACTGTTAAGCTCCTCGGACAGCGCCAAGGAGTTTGTCTTCTGCTCACATGACTGTGACAGGCAAATCGACTTCTTGGGGTCAGACCAGGAAAGTGGAGCATGAAATTTCTCAGCCTCTCTGCAGACACAGTTGCAGAGGAAAGAAAGGGGCTAAGGACAATTAGTGGCCTCATAAAATATGCTTAGAAATTAGCAGCTATGATTTGTTCAAGTTCACTCGCAGGCCCCGTGATGGGGACGTGACAGCCTCACAACAGCCATAGGTCAGTGTAATTATCATCCCATTTTATGGGTGAAGAAAGTGAGTCTCAGAGATGCCAAACAATTTGCCTAAGGTCCCATTGATAATAAACAGTGCAGACAGAATTTGATCCCAGGCACGCTAACACCTGAGCCCACAGTTCTAAGGGCTCTTATTCCATCTCCCACACAAATGATGGTGTCGGGGAGAGGGGAAGGGAGCAGAATTAGACCCCATGCCTGCCCAGCTCTGAAGCTCTTGCCTGTTCAAAATATTGCATACGCACGGTCACTTGGTTGTGGCCCACACATGTGTGTGTGCATGAGAGTGTACGGCCAGGAAATGAATGTGTGCCCCCTACCTCACACACACACACCCCCTGCTTCGAATGTCTGACTTTCGTGCCTGCGGCTTTGCAAGGTGTTCTCTGGGCACTGTGAGCTCTCCAGAGAAAACCCCGAGTTGGGATTCAGGGTTCACTCCTTGTGACTGTACCCCAGAGGAGTGGCTGTCTTTGGCAGGTGAGGCACGCAGACTGTCTGAGCAACCAGGTAGCAACCCATGAATTCCGGGGCTGGAGTTACCACCAGAAGAGGGTCCGATGTTCGTGGAGGGACTTGAGCCTCAGTCAGACCTGGGCCTTGCCCTGGACTTCCCCAGCTGGGTGATCCAGGAAAGTCATGGCTGCCACATTCAAGACCAAGAATTAGTCACTTTTCCAGTCAGGAGCCCAGCAAGTTCTACCAGACCTGGACTTGGAACAAGCGAGGCACAAGTGTCCCTGGAATACAAGCCTGGGGTCTCATTTGTAAAAAAAATAAAACTCCAAGAAGAGCAGCGGGAAAGTAGATAAAGTATGGATGACACAGCGGAAGAGGGAATAGTCCTGGAGGAAGGAGCTGGTAAGAAGAGAAGCTCCAGGTGGGGGAGCCACGCACTCCAGGACAGACGACTGGGACACCGCAGGTACAATGACCAGGAAGGGAGCCAGCTGTGAGCATGAAACCCGTCCGAGATGGCAGCCGGGAGCTGGGGACTCGATGGGGCTCTGTGTTCGTAGCCTCATCTGAACGCCTCCTATGAAGGCTTCTTCAGCAGACAGGAGGTTGCTCAACCCAGGTACGCATCCCCAGGTGCAGTGGCCTTAGGCCAACCCCTGAGCGCCTTGTCAGCAGCCTGGGAGGCAGAGGCCATGTGGGTCACATTACAGGAGGGCAGTTGGGAGGCATTCAGAGTCACACTTCTCCGTGCTATAGAGCGGTGGAGGTTAGGGCCCCAGTGACTTCACAGGGGGTCCGATCTGGGCAGTACTGAGATGGTGATGATGATGGTGATGATGATAATAGAGTTTAATACTAATAAAGAAGAATCCCTGGGAGCTTAGCACATACTCATTACTGTTGTGCACATAGTAACTCACGTAACCCATCTACAAAATGGAGATAACACATTCATGATATTTCTCCTGTGCTGTGAATATTAAATGAGCTGACATATGTGACATTGGTTTTGTGGAACTGATGACAAGGATGATGAGGATAACACTGGTGGCAGCGGTCATGGTGACGGAGACGATGGTGGGAATGGTGTGATGGCGATGACGG
Source organism: Pteropus alecto (assembly GCF_000325575.1). Classification (NCBI taxonomy): domain Eukaryota; kingdom Metazoa; phylum Chordata; class Mammalia; order Chiroptera; family Pteropodidae; genus Pteropus; species Pteropus alecto. Next base: position 5,053,658 of record NW_006439568.1, on the reverse strand, counting down.
GCATTACAGATTTGGAGTTCCGCAGAGGCCTGGCTTCGAGTCCCAGCCCCACCACTTACTCAGTATGTAATCTCAGGCAATTAACTTCTTTGAGCCTCAGTTTCCTCATCCACAAAATGGGAACAATATCTCTTGTCGCTTTCTTGGCACAGAACCTGGCACTTGATGCCCGGTGGCCACTCTGGAGGAGGGCAGTGGTGCCAACGGCACTAGTGACAAGAGTATAGATAGTGTTCCTAGCAGTTGTCAAAATCCTTCTCCACAGCAGAAGGCAAGTCGGTTCCTGATCGCTCCCCACACAACTCTTCCAGCAAGACAGGACCTTAGGAGCCTTCACTTGGAGAGGATGTAGAAGATGTTTCCAATTGGCTACATTTTGTCCCAAGCACACAGGGTGGCCTCCCACACTGACCACACCGCAGGCACCAGTGGCTTAACCATTAACCGAGCAGGCTCTAGTTAAGCTGGGGAACAAAGGTCATCTCTGGGGTTATTGCCTCACCTTCTTACCCCTGTGCCTTTCAGCTGCCCTCTAGTCTGCTGGGACTCCAACTGCCTTGCCGCATCTCCTTCCCCCTCCCAGGCCCACGCTATGCTCCCGGACCATGACTTCTGCCTTTCTGTGTCTAGTCAACATTTGCCATTTGGGGTTCTATGACCTCAAAGTTAATAATAACAGTAAAAAGTTTACATGCATTGTGTGGATTGGTTTATTTAATCCTCACAACCACTCTGTAAATTGGATAGAATTATTAGGCCCATTTTACAGGCTCAGAAAGATTAAGTACCTTTTCCTAGGTCACACGGCTTATAAATTTCAGAGCTGGTACCTGATTCGAGGTAGGTTTGATCTTGGAGACCAGGCTGATTCTGACCCAGGACACTGCTTTTCAAGGACTTACAGGAGTGAGAGCTCTGAAGTCAGGGATGCAGGGGAAGCTGCTGAGGGGCCGCGCCTGGCCGGTTCTCGGATCCCCCCAGAAAGGGAGCTGTTACAGCTTCTCTCTAGACACTGACCTAGCATTGCCATGGGCCTGTGGTCAGGGTCACACTGAACCTCAGAAATGATGGGCCATGCTTTCTAAGACATGCTTTCTGAAAAGACAGACTTGTAAAATACAGATCTCGCAGCATACGTACTCTTTATCCCAATAGTTCCACTCCTAGAGCTTTGTCCTTCAGACACACTTGCACATGTGTGAATTGACATATTTACAAAATTGCTTGTCACTGTGTGTCGTGGCATAAATTTGGAAGCAACCCAACTGTCTGTCACTGGGGAAAGATTAAATAAATTGTGCGACATGCACGTGACGAAGTACTCTGCAACCATGAAAACAACGTAAAGGAAGCTCTATCTGCAGGATACAGAAGAGACGTATAGGATACAGGTCTCCGTAACAGATTGTTGAGTAAAAAGAGAAAGAGCCGCGTGTATGTTACGCTGCCGCTTATGTCAAACACCGCGAGGGAGGAGAATAAATATTGGTGTTTCCTGGGATATGCATAGATGACCTCTGGAAGGACATGTAAGAAACTGGTGCCATTGGTGGCTTTTGGAAAGGGATCTAGGAGGCTGGGAGACAAAGTAGGAAGGGACTTCTTGCTCTATCCTTTTATGTACCTTCTAAATTTCGGCACCCGTACTCAAGGAGATTTATCTGTGTGAATACACATTCACATATGAATAACCATAAGGGAAGGTTGGTGGTACATCAATAAAGTCACTGGATGTGGCATCAGAGATCTTGAATTTGATTATTGTTTGTGACACCTTGGACTTAAAGCTCCTTGATGTTTCTGAATCCAGATTTCCTTACTGATAAGGGGTGGGAGTGGGGAATGGTGATAACGACTTCCCATGGGTGTTGAGAGGATTAAGATGTAAAATGTATTTGATTATTGTTCTCCAGATATTTGTTGAGCACTTACTCTGGGCCAGGCCCTGGGCTCAATGCTACATATCAACAAGGTGTGTCTGGCAGCTATGCTCCCCCATCATCCATCATAAAATTCCGGTCTAGTGGAGAATATGTATGTGAAGTCATACGTAGCTCTGCAGGCCCCTGTCGTCACACATACTGCAGCAGGAGAGAATCAGCTCTGTGAGACAGAATACTGGAGGGGTTATAAAGGCCTTTCTGAGACAGTGACACTTACGCTCAGACCCAGAGGCATTAGCTGGGCCCAGAGGGGAAGGAAGAGCATTGCAGGTGAGAATCTTGAACCAGAAATAAACTTGGAGAGTTCAAGGAAACAAAAGATAATCCAAATGGCTGGGAGGGAGAGCTAGAGGCATAGGGATGATGAAAACATCCTGAGCCTCCAGGGACGTGGAAGGGACTTTGGGGACCTTCCAGATGCAGGGGGAAGCCACTGGCAGCCACCCTAGGCAGTGTAGTGCAGCAGATGAGAGAGCAGGCTCAGACGACCAGCTTCAAGTCCCTCTCCCACCTCCTGGCTGGGTCCCTAGGGCATCCCTATACCTCTCAATAAGGAGGCAAATAGTGGCTCTGGTACCCTGGGAGGGTCAGCGCATCCCAGGGGGAGCTCTCCTCGCAGGGCCTGGTGCCCCTCACGCACTCGGCAGATGGCTTCAAAGCAACAGCCACGTAAAAGCTGTGGTGCATTTCTGAAAAATCATTCGAGATCGAGGGTGGGCAAACAATCACCCCCGGACCAAATCCAGCCTGCCTATTTTTGTGCTCTGCACAAGCGAAAAATGGTTTTAACATTTTTAAATTGGTTTAAAAAACAAACGAAATAATAATAATATGTCACAACATATGAAAATTTTGTGTATTTCAATGTCAGCACCTAGAAATAAAGTTTTATTGAGACACAGGCACCCCCATTTATTTGTGCATTGTCTGTGGCTATTTCCGTGCTATAACAGCATAAATTCGGCAGTTGAAACAGAGACTTATGGCCTGCAAAGCCAAAGATATTCACTATCTGGCCCTTTACAGAAAAATTTTGCAAACTCCCACTCTGGAGAATAGATTTGAGGCACCCAAAGATATAAGGAGGAAGACCCAATAGAGTTTGAACAAGAGATAACAGTGACAAGGGCGAGGGGTGAGTTAAGAAAGAGATTTCGTAGCGGTCTATCTGAAAACTAAGAAGGCCTTACAAATTTGGGGCCTTTCCAACATTTCCTACATTGGACAGGGTTGTAACTACTTTTATCCATCAAATACGAGAGGCTTTTGTGGTTTTGACATCAGCTCCAACATTCCATCATTCTGGGACACTGCATGGTATCGGCAGAGGACAATTTTAGACTCCAGGTGACTGACAAGCTAACGGCGTAGCAGTAATGCCGGCGTTCTCGGAGCAAGCCCAGGGCTGGGGGCGTATAAATAGAAGCCGGCAGTCATCAGGAGGTATTCCTGGGGCTGAGGTCATCCTCTCCTAACACTGTCATGGCAGGTCTCGGACGAGTGCCGAGCCCACACCCGTGCCCCACAACTAGCTCCAGTCAGGAGAACATGACGGAGCCAGAAAGTTGGCTGGAGAACAACACCTGTGAAAAAGGTGCAGCACCCAGGATTATCCGTTAGTGGGAGGTAACATGCACTAGGCATCCACAATGCCCCAGGTGTTGCTGTAAGCGCTTTATATGAATTGTTTCACCTACCCCTGACAATCAAAATTACATGGTAGCTACTGCTATTACCTCCACTTTACAGGTGAGCACAAAAGAAGCGGGAGGGTAAGTCGGCCAAGCCAGGGGAGGGGTCAGGGCTCCACTGTGGGATATCTGAGCCAAGGGCCCCTGAGCTCAGCCGCCATGCTTCACCATCTCTCTGTTCTAGCCCTCAGGGACAAGTGAGATGGGGGGTCAGCTAGGAACAACGTGTCGTCTCCCTTTTGTCATGTCTCCTCACAGGTCCCAGGGATTGAAATATTTTGTCTACAAAACAGCATTTCAATTCATTGTTGGATCATGCGACGCCCATCCTCACCACCCATCCACCACACACACACAACGCACTCTCATCAAGGATGAATTAGGGTTTCTGACCTACAGGTAACTCTCAAAGCATCCAGATTCACCCCTGTGGGCTCTAGACAGGGAGTCGCCGCCTACATACATAGTTTAAGTCGTGTCCAGCGCTCCCTGACATATCACCAGGTCACCTTTTCCACTTAAAACCCAACCGAGTTGGTGTGGGCATGACTATCTGAATAAGAAACAGAAGTTGTACATAATGTCAATAGCAACAATAATTATAACTGCCATTTATTGAGTGCTATGGACCTTCCACTTAAGCCTCTCAACAACCCGTGGTTGAGCTAACTTGGTGGGTATTGTTATCCTACTTTTTATGAAGGAGACAGAGGGTTAGAGAGTTGACATTCTTGCCACAGAGCCTCAGAGAGAAAATGTGAGTGAGTGTTCACACTCAGGACCACTTGTCTCTGAGCCCCTGCTCCTAACTGCCAGGCCACAGCGACTCCGAGGGATTAAGAAGGAACGTCCCAGGAGCAAGCTCAGCTCCGTAGATATTTATCAATCACATACTATGTGCCCAGTACTGGGTTACGCTGAGGGGATGCAGGAAGACAGACATGGTCCCAGCCTCATAGAATTTAGAGTTGAATGAAGACAGCTACAGAATCTCTTCATTCAACAAACATTCATTGAAAGTCTATATGCGAAAGTCAGACACACTTCAAGTGTTTGCGGATGCAGCAGTGAACAGAAGAGAGAGAGACGCTGTCCTTATAGCATAAGGACATTTCTGTTTATTTTTTATAACTTTTCTGAAATCAACTAAAAAGATATTATAAAGAAATGTTACATTTAAAACTGATAGAGGAGAAAAAGGATATAAACATTTTCTCACTTTGCCCCTGATTCTTACTTATTATTATTTACAGCTTAAACTGACCTTGATTTTATTTCCAAACCTGTGTAGATGTTTACTTTTTTAAAATTTATTTTTCAGTCACAATTGACATACAATATTATATTAGTTTCCAGCGTACAACATAGCAATTAGACTTTTATATTTCTTAAACAATGATCACCCCTGTAAGTCTAGTACGTACCTGACACCAGAGAGTTACACTTGAGACAGGCAGTGGATGAGTTAGAAGGAGAAACAAGAGTCCCCCACTCCATGCCAGCTGGGATGTGGGAAGTCTGGCCCCCTGAGGGGGCAGTCACCTACCCAGGCCCTTCTCAGAGTCACATCCCAGAAGGGGGTCAGAAAGGTGCTGACTGACTAATCCCCAGCTGTGCGAATCCCCTGGGCTCTCCAATTACCATAAGAGGTGTCATGAAGTGCTCCTTACACGTACTCCAAAGAACATGAGTTTCCATTCATTTTTAATTCAAGAGTAACTATGCTGGCATGAGACATTCTGTCATGGGGGAGGGGAGCAGACAGATGTTGTTAGAGAGAAGGCCATGATGCTCAATGCCCGCTCTGAAATGTCCGGGGATGAAGGAGGTTTTTTTAATAAAGTGCCTTAGAACTGGGGAGGGGAGATGCGGGGGAAGGCCGTGGTTGGAAATTTTCAAATGAACCAACAACAGGTTTCCTGTCCACAGTCTGGGGTCAGGTGGTGAACGACCACCACACTATAGAGCTCATGGCATCTGTGCTTCAAGAGTCTTCATAACTGGTCCTCCGCCAGGAGGACACATTTTGTTAGAATCTGGGTTAGGGAATAGGTAGCACATTAAAAGTATAAACCCAGGTAACCGTCTCCTTCAGACTGACAGGGAGACCTCAGAGGACACCATGACTAAACAGTGGTCCTGGCTTCACTGAGCCAGAACAGCCACCCTCCCGTCAAGGGACGTGCGTCCCACAGCAACATGAAGTTTCCTCTTTAAAAGAAATCGATTTGGAAAAAAGTAAGTAAAAAAGCAGATGATTCTGCCAGGGCAAACTCAAACCAGTGCTATAAAATGGTTGAAGGTGGAAAGTCTGATTTAATCCATCCCCATTCGAGATAGAGAAACTGAGGCCCAGAAAGTTGAAATGGATTGCCCAAGGACACGCAGCAGGATGCTTCTCCTGACTCCTTCTTTAGTGCTCTTTCCATGTCAATCACACTCAAAGTTTCAAACTTTCATGAAAGACCTGGGATTCAAGTTTGGAAGACAAGCTGGGGAACCCCGTGTCAGTGAGGGCAGATGGAAATGTTTTCTTCATTTTTCTAAAAGGGAAATGAGTCATGACCCTTTAGAGAGCCAGGATACATCACAGGCAGGTCTTTGACATCCAGTCACGATGTCCCCTCAGTGCCCAGTTCCCTTCATAAAAGCAACTGAGCATCCTTTATAAGGTGGTAATAGTGTGATCATCATCCTACAGGCTTAAAATGCTCATCGTGACCCTTTGGAAATAGCTTTAAATTTTAGGTCTTCTGGAAAGATGGAGGAAACATATTTTCCCCTATTCCTACTAGGTACCACTAAAATCTCTGGACATTATTGGTAAACCAAATATAAAAAGACTCTGAACGGTGGAGAGAAGAAGGCAGACCAGCTTGGGACCTCAGGACCCAAGGAATGACATGACAGCGATTTCCCTGGGTTTCCTTTTGCTTCATGTGCCCAAGACTCGCAGCTGAAGAAACCAGCAACCTACAAACACCATCACCACTGGTCTCAGTGTAGACCATGAAGGAGCCTGGACGTCCACCTTCGCCCAATAATAGTGAAGTGTCTCTCCCGTTCCTGTAGGGTGGCATCAGAGGAGACCTAGTAGAGACTCAAAGCTCTCGACATAGCCCATCGGTCACAAGGCCATATGGAGAACACATGGGGAGCTGAAGAGCCTACACCTGCTCAGCAGTAATGAGGAATCCCCCATCTCAGCTACCAACAGAGGCCAAGTGGGTAACTTGAACTTGAACTTCCATCGCATCTGGTAGCAAGTAACAAGGATGAGCCCCTCCTTTCCCTGCCAGAGTAATGTCAGGGGAAGCCAGCTAAAACAGATTTAAATAAGATGCAGAGGTTCATTACACAACATGAAAAGGTCCATGTTTCAGTCAGAAATCACTTGTCCTACCAAGAACCAGGAAGATCTCGAACTGAACAAAAAAAGACAATCAATTGAAGCCAATGCCAAGATAACAGCATTATATTAGAAGCATCTGACAGATTTTAAAGCAGCCAGGACAAAAATACTTTGAAAATCTAATCTGAACATGCTTGAAACAAATGAATAAATAGAAAGACTTGTCAAAGAAGTAGAAAGTCTCAACAGAGAAATAGAAGACATAAAGGATAACCACATAGAAATTTTAGACCTGAAAAATACAACATCCAAAATAAAAGCTTTGGGGGATGAACTCAAAAGCATAATAGAGGGGACAGAGGAGAGAAACAGCGAATTCAAAGACAGAATGATAGAAACGATCTCATCTGAACAACAGAAGAAATAGACCAAAAGGAAAAAAATCAGAGCCTCAGGGAACTGTGGTGGGACCATAACAAAAGATCTAACGTCTGTGTCATTGGAGTCCCAGGAGAGGAGAAAGATGACAAGGATGAAAGACTATCAAAGAAATAATGGCTGAAAACATCTCAGATTTCACAAGAGACATAAAACTACAGACTTAAAGAAGCTGAGTGAACCCCGCACAGGGTAATTGTGTATGCACTAAACAACGGAGCTGCAAAATCTGTAAAGCAAAAACTAACAGAATGGAAGGAGAACTAGACAAATCCGCAGAGTTGGAGATTTCTCTCGACAACTGATAAACAACTGGACAAGGAAATAAGCAAGGATGTAGAGCTCAACAACACCATCAGCCAACAGGATCTAATAAATATTTTTTTATAGAACACTCCACCCAATAACAGCAGAATATACATTCTTTTCAAGTGTTCGGGAAACATACACCAAGATAGGCGATATACTGGGCCATAAAACAAATCTCAACAATTTTAAAAGAATGGAAATTATACGCAGTGTATTCTCCAAACACAACTGAATCAGACTAGAAATCAATTACAGAAAGAGGACAGAGAAATCTCCAAACACTTGAAAACTAGACACTAAAATTAAATACTGAACTTAATCAAAATTAAAACGTTTACTCTGTGAAAGACTATGTCAAATGTATGAAAAAGCAATCTACAGAGTGGAAGAAAATATTTGCAAACCATATATCCAACAAAAAACTGCTCTCTAGATTGTATAAAGACTTCTCAAAAACTCAACAGTATAAAAGCAAACTATCCAATTAGAAAATGGGCAAGAGACATGATGCGACATTTCACAGAAGAGGAGATACAGATGGCACATAAGCACACCAAAAGAAGTTCAACATCACAAGCCATTAGAGAAATGTAAATTAAAGCCACAATGCGGTACCACGGCACACCTATCGGAAACACTAAAACAAACAAACAAACAAAAAAAGTTTACATACCCAGTGCCAATGAGGATGCAGAAAAACTGGACCATTCAGACGACGCTGGTGGAAATGTAAAACGATACAGCCACTCGAGAAAACGGTTTGGCAGTTTCTTACAAAACTAAAAATGCACTGATCAGATGACCCAGCAATCATACTCCTGGGCATTTATCCCAGATAAATGAAGTAGTAAGTTCACACCAAAACCTGTACACAAATGTTTATAGCATCTTTATTTATGATAGCCAGAAACTGGGAAAGATCCAGATGTCTTTCAACATGTGAATGTAGGACACCCATATCAAAGAACGCTACTATGGAATAAAAACAAACTGTTGATACATGCAACCACCTGAGCAGTTCTCCTGAGAGCTATTCCGACT
>NW_006439568.1:5040870-5043956 GCF_000325575.1 Pteropus alecto | reverse complement strand
CCCACCACACTGGTTACTGTTGCTGAGTCACAAACCACCCCTACGGTTAGGGATGTGGGACAGCCACTTCATTATGCCCACTGATCTGTGGCTCAGGAATTCAGACAGGACACAATGGGAATGCCTTGTCTCTGCTCATGATGTCTGGGGCATCAGCTGGTAAGACCCTCTACATGGAGGTGACTCAACACCTGAAGGCTGGAATCATGTGTACGTGAAGGTGTCATCACTCCCATGTCTAGTGATCAATGCTGGCTGTCACATGAAAGCTCAGCTGGGCTGCTGACCTGAGCAGCTACCTAGGGCTTCTCCTTGTGTGCAGAGGCGACCTCACGATCCAGCAGCCTCAGAGGAACCACACTTCTTACACAGTGGCTCAGGTCTCCAAACCTTGAGTGTCCCAATGGACAAGATAGATGCTGACTGGCCTTTTGCGACTTAGCCGTGGAAATCTCCTAGAATCACTTCCGCTATACACTGCTGGTCAAAGCCCGCCCAGCCGGATCAGGTTCAGGGAGAGGGACACAGACCCCACCTCCTGATGGAGAGTGGCAAACTCACTTTGAAGAATTCCCCTTGGGATGGAGGGTGGTGTTGTGTCAATCTGCCACACCAGGAAGCCACTTTCTCTCTCTTTTTTCTCTTTCGCCAAAAGGATTTGCACATTTTTTCGGAAGACTTGTAAAGAGTTTCGGACCTCTGCCATGAGAGGTATGAAAGCACGAGAGCACAAGTTGCCCATGGAGCTAACACACAAACACACACTAACACACTGGTGTGAGCAGACAGCCATGTCATCTCTTTACTTTTGACCTGAATCACTGGAAGACAGAGTGGTTAAGGCGCCCGATGGCTTGGATTCAGAGGCTCTCACTGCTGAACACCTGGCTATGCTGACGGGCCAGCTCTCGCGCTTGCCGCCGTGCTCCAGGGGGTGTCAATGCTGAACACAGAAACTGCCATGACACTGGTCACAAGCCACCTGCAGTCTCTGGAGTCTTGCTACCCACCCACAGAACTCTACCCCAGTATGGCACTGGCCCTCTGAGCTTGGCCTCCTCGGGCTTCACCCAAAGAATAGGAATCTGAGGAGCCCTCATTACTTTCCCCCTTTTCTCCCAAACCAAAGGAATCTGTGCCTAGTTAGGGTGGAGGAGGGGAATTTCCTCCTTCATTGTGTTCCCTCGAAAATGTATTGTTCATGTCATAAGTTCTTACCATTGCCCCCAAGGATTTGCACTTTTAAAGCTAAAAAGTAGGAATTTGCTCCAAGATGCAATTTTTGCCTCATTCTTTTCCTGAAGCAAAAGCACCAAAAAGTCTCATCCTACCTGCTGGGTGGAGGGCAAGGTCATGGAGACAAGACAATGGATGGAGGTGAGACCATCAGTCAATGTTCCCAAAATGCACCTTGCCACAGATACAAATCTCACAACAGCTTGTATCTCCTGTTGGGGTCTGCAACAGACCACCACCTGCCCATGGAGAAATAGTCCCCACTTCCCACACCTGGGTTTAGAACAAGTGGGCAAACAAAAAACACATATGGGCCCAACACTGGTAGACGCCAGGCTGAAGGAGGGGGTCATCGGTCTGTGTTATGGATTGAATGTGTCCCTCCCCAAATTCATATGTTGAAACCAAAACCCTTACTGTGATGATATTTGGATATAGAACCTTTGGGAGGTGATTAGGGTTAGATGAGTTCATGAGGGTGGGGCCCGCAGGATGCGATTAGTGCCCTTGTAAAAACAGAAAGAGATGTCTGCCCCCCTCACCCAAGTGTACACGAAGAAGAGGTCATGTGAGCACACGGTGTCTACGGGCCAAGAGAAGAGTCCTCAGAATAAAATCTACCTTGCTGGCACTTTGATCGTGCACTTCCCAGCCTTCAACACTGAGAGAAATAAATGTCCGTTTAAGATATCCAGTCTGTGGTATTTTGTTACGACAGCCGGAGTAGATTAAGACAGTCTTAGACGTGTGGGCTGCGCAGCCACAACCCAGAATGAGGCTGACCTACCCACACAGGTGAAGGCAGCGCTACAACAAGGCAGTGCCCCAGTCCATGCTGAGACCAGAGCGAACGGGACTTGTATTCTCAGAAGTGCCCCTGAGAGGAAAGGTGCACTGAGCCGAACATTTCCAGAGACAGAGAGAGGCAGAAGCATTCTTACAGAAAACACCTTTTCCTGGGAACCAGGAGTGGGGAAAGTCCTTCCCCTCAAATATCACTATGCTACCGAATGAGGCGTGTTTCCATTCACTTATTCACTCAGCAGACATTTACTTAGCATCTATCCTTTATTAGTCTTCTATTGCTGTGTGAGAAATTACCATAAACTGAGCATCATAAAACAAATACAAATTCATTTTTTTGTTCAGTTTGTAGGTCAGACGTCTGGACACGGTCCAATTGGATTTTCACGGTCTCACGAGGCGAAATCCTGATGTTGGCCAGAGCTGCAGTCCTGGTCTCAGGGTATTTTTCTTCCAAGCTATGGTATTGGCAGAATTCAGTTCCTTGTGGTTGTAGGACTGAGGTCCCCATTGTCTTCTTAACTGTCAGCCAAGGGACAGCTAGAGGTGGCTCTCAGGTCCTGGTCATGTGACCCCTCCATCGCAGTGACAGAGAAGCTCCCTGTATAAAATCTCTCTCACGCTTTGAATGTCCCTGACTTTTTCTTCAGCCAGCCAGAGAAATCTGTCTGCTTGTAAAGGGCTCATGTGATTAGATCAGACCTATCCAGATAATCTTCATGATCTCCGGATTTTAAAGTCAACTGATTTGAGCCTTTAGTTACATTTGTAAATCGTTTCATGGCAGAACCTAGGTTAGTGTTTGAATAACCAAGAGCTAGAATCTTGGAGGCCGCCTTAGAATTCTACTGACCATCTATGTTCCATGTTGGGCAAGAAGTGAGGACACAATGACTGGCGAAATACCCATCCACAAAGGATTTACAGTCAGGTGGATGTGGCAAATATAAAGACATGACTAGGTTACAAGGCAATAATCGCTCATTCAAGGAAAGAGCAATATTATGTCAGACTTCAGAGATGACAGGATTAACTCTCTTGGGAAG
>NW_006439568.1:5032224-5040852 GCF_000325575.1 Pteropus alecto | reverse complement strand
GCGTAAGACAGTTTCCCAAAGGAAGTGACATTTGATCTAGTCTTGAAGCACAGAGGAGGGAAGGCATCCCAGGTACAGGGTGCACCATTTATGGAGATGGGAAAGACCATAGCAAATTTAGGGAGTGACAAGGAACACAGAAATTCTGGATCTTGGAGGACAAGATTAGAAGAAGCAGAAGACCAGGCTAGAAAAGCTGGTTGGGACCGGTTGGTGCAAGATGACCCATGTCACCCTAAAGAAATGGGAAACAACAAAAGATTGTAAGCAGGGAAATGACTGAGCAAGATCTGCATATTGGTGACAGCAGGGGTACTGAGGGCAGATAGAGACTGGAGCCAGAGAAATGAGTTAGTTGGTGTTTACAGTATCCAAGTTCCTCAAACCAACCCCATGCTTTTTAGAGGGAGTAATATTATAACTGATTCGTTTGTGAGAGGCAGACAGGTGTCAGCAGTATGAGACGTGTGCCATCGGTAGCATGTGTGGTGCATAAGATGGTTTTAAATGATGCATGGATGCAGCCGTAATGGCTCTGACTCAGAAAGAAAATTACTCCTTTTCAGTTCTCTTTCCATCCTTTTAATAAGCTCAAGAGAAAGTTCTCAGTTTGGTGGTAGTCTGTCTTTAACACCTTCCTGACACCTTTACCCTCAGGCTCCACCTTCTGCAAATAACAGGATCTAGCCAGCTTCCTAGCACTGTTTCTTTCCGCAAATTATTTTTACTGGTACCTGTCTTTTGTTACAAGCAGTATTGGATTTTCTTTTTCCGTTGTGATAAAAAGCTTTATTATTATTATTATTATTAAATAAGTGCATTTAAGTTTTTAATGTGAACCACTACAAATAAAAATATTAAATAATACTGCAGGTGGTACATATGCCACTGGGAGAAAATTGTGAAGGTCATTTGCAAATGAGTTAATTTGCTTAACTAACTCTATTTAATAAGAGTTAAATAACTATCATTTAATTAATTAAATAATAGTTAATTTGCGACACATTGGTAAAGCAGGCAAGATTTGCAGCCAATCAAACCTGCGTTCAAGTCCCCCTTCCAACTTATTAGCCGGACGGCCCATGGATAATTCAGAAACCTCTGTAAGCCTCGGTTTCCTCCTACAAGTTGAGATGTTATACCTACTCAGAAGGTTTGTGAACATTACGTGAAACGAAGCTTGAGAACCACCTTCTAGGTCACCTTGTACATCGTGGGCACTTGGAGTCCCCACCACTGTGTGTTTCTCTGAGGTATGGAAACCTCTGTTTTTGGCAATGCCAAATAGGAACTTAGCTCCAGCATCTACTGAGTGGCAATGCTTAATAAACAGTACCTTAGAGTCTTCATCTGCTTAGGATCTAGGACCTAGGGGATGGGGATTCTCAGGCAGAATCCAGCTGAATCCAGCTGTTTTGTGACAAACAACTGATATCAGGAAAAGTGTTTGACTTGAAAGAGCAGCCAACCCAGATTCCATGGACCAGGTTCACCCCACTTGAGCTGGCCTTCTCTATGATCTCGAATGCTGCATCGTACAGAAATCAGTGGGAAGGACATCCGGAGTGTTTAGATAAGTGTGCAAATGAAGACACGAGGAAATCACTTTCCATTTCTATCATCTACCATGTAATAAACCACCCCCAAACTTATGTGTATTAAACAACTACCATTTTGTTGTCATCTCTCATGATTCTGTGGGCTGACTGGGTTAAACTAGGTGGCTCTTCTGTTCTACATGATGTTGCGTAGAGCTACGGTCAGCTGAGAGGTTAATACGGCTGGAGCATCCAAGATGGCTCCTTCACATGGCTCAAGTCTGACGGGATGTCAGCTACAAACCAGCTGGGTCCCTAGCATCTTGCTTTTCCTCCATGTGGCTTTCCCATGAAGCTTTGTGGCTGTTTGTTGTTCAACCTTGTATGAAACAACATTTTTACACAGCCATTAAAAGTGGCATATAAATTCATAGTGACAAAAAAAATAGTCATTTATATAAGGGTCACATTAACCATAGAAGTGGACCACTTAAAATATTTTTGTACATCTGTCCAGATACCCTTCATCACTCATTCAAATATCAGCTCAAAAAGAGGACATTCCTTTCTATCTTTTACCAAGCTTTATTCATGGTCATAGAATTTATTACCTGGTATATATTTACGTATTAACTAGATCTAATATAAGTTCTGTATCCTAGCCTAGAACAGTGTGTTAAAAAAAGCAGACAATTTTTTAAAATTTTAATGTAGGCACACATATATGGCAAAATATTCATAGCGCTTTCTTTTGGGGAGTAAAATTAAGTGATATCTATCCATTTATCTTATGTATTTATTATAGAAAAGATAACAAGAGATGACTAAGTGATATCTATCCATTTATCTTATGTATTTATTTTTGCTTATGCATTCCTTCAACAGATATGTTTTATGTATGTGAATTTTTTAAATTGCCAGCAATTAATATGTATTTTCATATAAGAAAAGATAATAAGAGATGATATTTACTGACCACTCACAGTGGGTCAAGTGCTAAAGCTCAATACTTTACGTGAATTATCTCAACATCCCTGGGAGATAGGTAGTACCGTTATCCCCATTTTTATCCCCAAGTATTCATAGATAAGGATATTAAAGTCCGGAGAAGTTAAGCAAGCGCCGGAGCTGGAATTCAAACCCCAGAGCCTCTACGCTATAGCTACCAAATGACCAACTATATCAACAGAAACGTCATGGTACATATAAGTTCATTATAAAGAATAGGGAGGCAGTTTACACATGTCGTCTCATCGGAGGCTCACAAAATCTTAGGAAGAAAGCCAGCAGGCATTATTATCCCTACTTTAAAGACAAATTCATGGGCCCCTATAACCACGTCTTGCCATCTGTCCCCTACCACACCTTTGTAACAGGTGCTTCCTGTCCCCTCCCCATAAGCCTTTTCCCCCACAATACTTGGCTAGACAGATCTTTCTTAGCTCTTTCATGTATTTTCCGAAGGCACAGCTCTGTTTCTCTCTGGCAGGCTTGAGGCTTTGTTGTTTACAAGCAAATCTGTATGGGAATTCACATAAGTCAGAAGTTGGGAGAGTTGGGTTGTAGTGTTGGCACTGCCACCAACCAGAAGCCTCAGTTTCCCCACCTGTAAAATGATCTTGTCAGAGGAACAGATGCCTAAGGACAAATGCAGAGCTAATGTTTCTCACGCTGGTAACGCAGATAAAGGGGGCCACCTATGCGTTTCCTCACCTAACACAAAGTCCATGTTCCATAGAAACAAAAGCTTTGACCTTAGGAAAATGCAGCGCTTAGCTAAAATCATTTTAGGTAAACAGGAGGCGTGTGTGCTATTGAACAGCACTGGCTCCCCATTACTGGATGAGTCTTAACGAGAAATGCACTTCATTCATTCACTCATTCATTCAGCCATTACTTACTGTGCACCTACAATACACCAGGCAGGTTTAAGTTGGGGATATAGCAGTGAACTAAACAAAGCACTTGCCTGTAGGAACCTTACATTCTTGTGAGGAGACAGACAAATAAATGAAGAAATATATATGAAATGGTATAGGATAAAAAGACCTTTGGAGTGATAATTCTCCTCCAGGGCTCTGCAAATAAAAAGAGGGACAGTGTCAGATAGTGGCTACATTTAGTCCTCTTTTGGGTGCAATAGAAAATGGTGAAAAAGAGGCACAGAAATAGCACTGGCCTTGCAATTACAAGAGGTGGATTTAAATCATGGTTCTGAATTTAGTCTGCGAACCTAAACTAATTACTCTAACCTTTATAAGTCACCTCCTCTGTACTACGGGGATAATAGCACCAATTCTGCTCACCTTCCAGGGATGATGCAAGGATCAAACTAGACCATGAAATCGAATAAATAATATACTCCCAGCTTCCCCATTTTATAAACGTTCAGTTCTATACTCCAAGCAGGTTCAAGTCGCTGCTAAGTCAAGTTCCTGCTAAACTTGAAAACACCCAGACCCATCTCAGATCCTACCAATGCCATGGGATTTCTTCTCAAGGCATGAAACATTTTATATCAAACCGCGGGGTGGGTGAGGTGTTGCCGACATGGAAGGAAACAGTATCTGTGTAGCGTTTTCCCTTTCTCCTCTCACTTGTAGGTGTTCCCTAAAGCATGTGAATGTTCCAAAAAGCCATGCCCTGTCTTGCTTTGTTATAAGTGGTAGCTGATCTGTGCTACAGTTTGTAAATTGATATTTTATAGTTTTCATTTCTCTTAAGAGTCTTATAATGTAAAAAAAAAAAATTAAATAAATGAGCATATGGAAGGATTATCACCATTAGATGGTTGGACAGCTGATAATTGGTTTGCTTTTCTTACTTGCTTCTCTGTATTGTTTTCTTTAAAATATATATATATATTTACCTAGCATGCACGTGCAGGGATCAGATGGCGGGAAAGGGTGACCCTGCAATTCTTATCTTAATTCCAAATCTTTGCTGGGCCTGACACGGCTGCTTAGGGTTTGTAAGCCAGTGTGAATTTATTGCATTAGATGCAGGGTTCCTCAAGGATAATGCTGGGTTTTTATTTATTTCTTCTCCTGCCATTTCTAAATTTTTAAGACGTCCTAGCCAGGCTTCGTTGTCACCAGATTATAGACAGAAACTACTCTCTCCTCCCTAGGCCTCTATAAAGCACCATGATGGATTCTTGTCTTTTGTTTGTTTTGAAGCCACCAGGCAAAGATTTGAATCCAGGTTCTACTAGTTACTGGCCGAGTGACTTTGGAGATGTTTCTTAACCTCCCCGAACTGCAGTTTTGTCATCTGTAAAAGGATTGAAAACAATACCCACAGGGGTAGACGGTTTGAGAATTTGACAAGATAATGCATCTGAAGGGCTGGCACTGTGCCTGGCACCTGGTGGGGCCTCAGAATGTGATTGCCGTTAATAAAAGTCGTCTTGGGAAGCCCAAGAGGCTGTTGTAGGCTGGGGGTGGAGCTCGCATTGTAACAGAAAGTGGACTTGTGCAATCATTAAGAACTCAGGCAGTGGACTCCAGTGAACCTGGGTTAAATCCTTGTTTCCTCCATTTGCTTCCAGTAAGTGAGTACATTTCTCTGAGTCCTGGTTCCCTGATCTGCAAATACGCATAATATAACATACCTTAACGGTGGTTCTCAAAACATAATCTGGGACCCTGGAGGACACCAAGACCCTTTCAGGGGGACCTCAAGGTCAAAATCATTTTCATAATAGTGCTAAAATGTCACTCGCCCTCTTCACACCCATTTTCTCACAAGTATACAATAGTTTTCCATAGGCTATGTGACATGGAAATGATATCATTGCTCTGATGGCTAATAGAAAGTGTTTGTAAATTCCTATGTTTTATTTTTTCTCCAATTTAATTTCTAATATGGTAAATTTCTAATAGGGTAAATATCTGTGTATATCTACATGTATTTCCCACATAAACAAGAGCTATTTAGGGTCCTCAACAAGTTTAAGTTTAAAAGAAAACCGAAACTAAAAAAAAAAAAAAAACCCTCTGAGAATCACTGACTGATAGGTTATGGAGAAGATTAAGTAGCAACTGGCATCTGCATACAAAAACACTCGATAAATATTACTCTTACAGTTATTGATTCCAAAGCTCCTGAATCATAACAGATTAGGGTTTGCCTACTCCACCTACACATTAAGCAAACTGGAATCATTACACTTACTGCAAAAGTCACCCCTGTTTTATTCCCTGCTGTTTGTTTACATAGTGAAAGTTCAGTCCACATTAAACTTTGACCAATCTAAGAACAGTGCAGGGCATCCAAAACCCCCACAGTGCCCATGAGAACCAAGTGCCCTGAAGACAGGAGAACCCCCAGAGAAAGGCCAGAGGGTTTATTTACCCTGCTTGGCTACACCTTGACCCTTCCCACCCTATGAATCTCTCATCCAGCCAGAAGCAGGTGCTAACGGGGTAATGGTGAAGGAACCTCGGCTTACAGAAACTCTCCAAGTGATGGGCTATCCAAAGGAAGCGCAACCTCAAAATAGGAATAGCTTCCTGAGGTGGTTCAGTAATGTCCAGGGAAACAAACTGAGAACTATACTTATTTAAAAGGAGCGGGAAAGTGGTGGAATGACCTGAGTCAAGAGTAAGAGTAAGAAAGAATAAGACTTTATTCTTTCTTGGAAGAGTCAAGGGTAAGAAACGTAAAAATATTAAAGTTGGAGTGGGAGGCGGTTCTTTTACTCTGCTGACACACCCCTGAGGGAAGAAAAAACAGCATTCCTAAATTCTGATGTTGAAGGCATCAGACGCGGATGGCAAATATTTGAAGATCTTAGACAATGGGAATCAGATGAGTCTGAGAAAGATGTGATGCAGTCGGGGTCACAGTCATTAACGGAGTTATTAACAGCATCTTTAAGAGCCGGGCAGTCCACCTCTCAGGTGTTTGAGTATCACACGTGACTCCCTCCTAGATCAGGATCCTGTTTTATGCCTCGTGAAAAAACAAACCGACCCTGCATCAGCAGTAACCGAACAAACAGGTGCACGCCAGTAAGAAAGTTTTGCATATGAGCTATTTTTATTTTTATTGTAACAATTTCTGGGGCCCCACGCGTCCGTGTTAGAGAAATTGGAGCCCTAGGGAGAGACCCTAGAAGAACCTTTCGGTTGCTTTCTTCTCCCCACCCTAGAAAAAAAAAAAAAAAAGAAGAAGAAGACAAAAAGGTCACCAAGTGCGTTTGCCCAGCAGTCATCTCCCAAGACCAGCTGTCCCCGACCCAGTCTCCGTCCTTGCCTACCGCCACTCAGCTGCACATGGCCACCTGTTGCTGCCCTCGCGCCCAGAGCCGAGTACCAAACCACCGCTAGAGTTCGTTCTAATTCCCCGAAGCAGAGGCTGGCCGAGAAGCCCCAACGCTCCGCGCCTGCTAATCTTCAGGGCAGGCGGGGACTCCGCTGAACCTCCCAGTCCCAGGCACCCTTTGTTTTCTCAGAGCGTCAAAAGTAGACCCCACACAGCATCTCCTCGCCCTCGCTCAGTTCGTGCGCGCTCGCGCTCAGCTCACGCACAGGAGATGCGAACGCGTGGAGATGCCCACAGAGGGGAAACGGGTCCATCCGGGCAGGAACGTGTGGGGCCGACAGGTTGCCCGGTGAGATTCTCAAGCGTGCCCTGGATCCCGATTCGCTTAGAGCTCCTGAAGCGAGCACTGTTGCAAGAGCGTGTCGCCCAGGACGTCAGCTCACGGTTCCCGAGACCGCAGGCGAAGGGCAGCTAGATCCCCGCCCGTCGGTGCTCTAAGGGGGCGGTGGCGGTTAGGGATCTCCTCCCACCGAGACCGTCGGGGGTCCCGACTCTGAAAGTGACCCGCCTCGCTTCTAAGGGACTCCCCTGCCAGCGCCGCAGGAGTGTGCATTTCTCCGAGTCTGAGAATCGCAGCGAACGCCGGCCGCGCAAGAGTTGAAGTCAGCTCCCAGGGCGTGTGTTTGTTTATTGACTCTTAAGGGAAAAAAAAAAAAAGTTTGAGGATCTTTAACCAACCTTGGACCTGGCGCAAGCGGCAATCTCAGAATCCCTCGTCAAAAGTCACCTAATTTCAAGTCGTTATATAACTAGGGGCTTTTTTTCTTAACCTCCCTACCCCAAGCTCTCTCATTATTAGTTCAGGGGTAAAATGTGTCTGGCTTTTCAAAACAACAACAAAAAAAAATTAGTAATTATTATTTCCCTGAGCCCAAAGATGAGAGAAGGCTCAGGCGGCGCCCTGGGCGCGTGGTGGCCCCACCCACGCGCTGCCCCTCGCGCCGCGGGAGGGACACGGGGTCCTGGGTGCCTCCCGCGCAGGGCAAGCAACGGAGCCCTGCGGTCCCTCCGTCCGCCGCTCCACGTGGTCAGGATCAACAGTTTGCAGAGCTCATCAGTGACACCTTGAACTTTTCATAAAGAAAATGGGTATTGCACTGGGAGGGTTCGGCCTTGGCCGCCGCGCGGGTCGTACTTAATATTCAATGATCTCACTCACGCCTCCCACCTCCTCCCCTCACAGAAATTCCACCGACTCCGTTACTGGGCTCAGACTTATAAGTTAATTCGCTGCCCCCCACCCCAACCTTGGCTAGTAACCAGTGCCTTGAGGGCTAGCGTCCCCCCTCGCCAGTCCCCCCCAGCTCCCGCCTGAAAATGACATTTCGCCGGCGTCTCCGGAGGGGGCTGAATTTCACTTTGTAACTTTCTGCGGAACCCGAGCCCGGGTGGCAGCTCGGGTGGTGGTATCGTATGCAAATACGCATGCTGACGTTACAGATCATGTGGGTTTTGGCGTAGATTCCCCACTGATCGAGACAT
Source organism: Pteropus alecto (assembly GCF_000325575.1). NCBI lineage: Eukaryota > Metazoa > Chordata > Mammalia > Chiroptera > Pteropodidae > Pteropus > Pteropus alecto. The sequence goes on along the minus strand of NW_006439568.1, from coordinate 5,032,504 downwards.
TTTTTTTTTCCTCTTTTTTTTTTCCTCCCTTCTTTTTTTTTTTTTCTTTTTTTTCTTTTTTAAATTTTGGCCACTGTCGTCCGTACGGGGGCTTTTTCTGTCTGTCTGTCCGGCGGGCGGGCTTTCTCCCTCTTTCCCACGGAGCCCGAGCCGGGAGCCCGGTGGGGAGTGGGGAGTGGGTGGGGGCAGCCAGCAGAGTTCCATTTTGGAACGCCCGTGCCGCGTCTCCGCGTTCCCAGCCCCGGCGCAGGTAAGAAACTTCGCCTCGGCGCCCTGCACC